>NW_027466093.1:827500-937500 GCF_046127955.1 Nelusetta ayraudi
GTGTTGACAACACACTGGCACAATGACTCCTTTGAGGGAATGACTCAGTGATCCCAACAGCCGCACATCTGGATCATCAACAGGGAGGAATGACTCTGAATATGACATTTACACCATGGAAGGAATCAAATATTCATTCTTTATTCAGGTTGGAGAGGTGCAGTTTGTCAGAGCTCAGCTGTGATTGGCTGCTCTCAGCTCTGAAGTCCAACCCCTCCCACCTCAGACTCCTGGACCTGAGTCAGAACCAGCTCCAGGATTCAACAGTGAAGGAGCTGAGTGGTTTTCTGCAGAGTCCAGACTGTAAACTGGAGACTCTGAGGTCAGTTCACCCTCTTCACTCTACAACTTCTGTCACTCTTGTTATTGTTGTCATGATTTTCACTTCACTGCTGTTGGAAATTCAATTTGAAGTCACTGGTTTGTGTTTGAAATGATTGAAACTGGGTTTAAAGGTCCAGTGTGTAAAATACTGCAATCTAGTGGTCAGATTTCAGATTGCAGCGCTCACTCACTCACCCTCTCTCCCTCCCTCTCTGTTTCTGTCGTGTCAGATTCTGAAGTCCACATTTCACTTTGATGTTCAGAGTGATGACACCCTGGAAAAACTCTCCATCATTTATTCTACATTCAGGTTGGAGAGCTGCAGGTTGTCAGAGCTCAGCTGTGATTGGCTGCTCTCAGCTCTGAAGTCCAACCCCTCCCACCTCAGACACCTGGACCTGAGTCTCAACCAGCTGCAGGATTCAGGAGTGAAGGTGCTGAGTGGTTTTCTGCAGAGTCCAGACTGTAAACTGGAGACTCTGAGGTCAGTTCACCCTTTTCACTCTACAACTTCTATCACTCTTGTTATTGTTGTCATGATTTTCACTTGACTGGGCCCTGTTGCAGGAAACTAGGATGAGGGATTAAGCCGGGATATCTTGGTTATCCTGGATCAATTGATGTTTGATGTGGTTGCACAACAGTGGGATAGGTGGAAGTGAGATATGTTCTGCTAGAAGTTACCATGGAGATTTATTGTGTGGAGTGAGCTGCTCCAGACCAGGCTGAGTTCCAGGATCTATTTCATCCTTGTCTCAGTCAACAGTCACCACCAGTGGAAGGCAGTGCTTCTTCCACTCAACACTGCACATTGTTATCACATTCACCTCCAGCCACTGTCATTATTTCAAGCTTTGGAATCATTTCATTTCAATCATGATAAAGAAATGAGTTGAGATCATATTGCAATCATTGGATCATTTCTAAGATGACTTCTACTTTGCCATGCATCCTATATAAAAATACACATCCCATAGAAAGATGAAGACACATCAAAGAGTAACATGAGCTTGTTTTTGTGACAGTGGACGGTCCTGTCACTATGCCTCCAATTGATCATGTGCCCTGGCTGCTTGGCCAAGGGAAGATCCCTTATGCTGAATGCTTGGTGCGCATGACTATGACCTGGGAGTCTGGGCTTCCAAGCTCGCGAGCTTTGAAAGTTCGAGAGTCTGGAGACTCATGGAGATGGCAGCTCGATAGAACGGCTCCCGAAAGAACCGAAGAAATCACAGACCTACCCCCATCCAGTTGAGTAATATAATTTCCACATACCACGGTAAACGTACAGAGGGGGTAAGACGACAAACGAAGCCCCTGCTTCTATATAACAATCGAGAGAAAGGAAGTAGTTACAGCTAACTCCGTGAAGCCACGGGCTAACGAAGAAGCGAGGACGAGATGGCTAGCTTAGAAGTGTTACTAGAAGAACTGAGAGGTTTCCGTCAGGAAAACAACGAACAACTGAAGTCTATCAAGGAGGAAATTAATAAAACGAATGCAAGAATCAGCGAAGTGGAGGAGCGGGTGGAGAAAAATGAAGAGAGGACTCTAAACACGGAGGAAGTGTTAACCGGGCTGCTAAAGTTACACGTGAAGCTGGAAGAAAAGTTAACGGACCTAGACAGTCGATCTCGTCGGGAAAATGTCAGGATCTACGGTGTTCCGGAGGGGTCCGAGAAGGACTCGGAGTCGATGACTACATTTGTGGAGACCTTACTGAAAGAGGGGCTCGGTCTGGTCGAGAACGCGGCAGACGTGCGGATAGAAAGAGCACATCGGGCGCTGGGACCGCAACCCCCGAAGAATGTATCACCACGTTCAATACTTGTGAGGTTTTCGAGCTTCAAAATGAAAGAGTCTGTACTGCGCAAGGCTTGGCAACAAAAGGGACTCTTTTGGCGTGAAAAGCGAATAAATCTCGACCACGACTACCCACCAGTCATTCTCAGAAAACGACGAGAGTATACGGAGGTTCGTAGGGCTCTGAAGGAGAACGGGGTCTCGTTCCAGACCCTTTTTCCGGCGAGATTGCGAGTGAAATATGAAGAAGGGCCCAGAACCTACGACAACATAGAGGAGGCTACGGAGGACATGGTCAAAAGAGGTTACAAAGTGAAAGTCATCAGTTCACCTGATTCCCTGAAGGAGCAGATCGAGCGGCTGACCTGGACTAGGACAGGAGGGAGAAGAGAGAAAGGCGCCTCCAGCTCTTCAAGAGAAGTCAACTACAAAGAGAGGCTCCGGGCATTTAGGAGAACATCACCACCAGCTCCTTGAGAACTGAAGGATACCATGTTTTTCCTCTTGAGGTACACTTCTCAGATAGAAATTTCTACATAGGCTAAGTTAAAGATGATAGTTTCACAAAAAGGTTCGTCAGGGTCCATCCGGAACTGTGCTGCTGCCACCTGAAGGGCCCTCACCAATAGATTTGGGAGGACATTCCCTTCCGGGCTGTCACCAAGAAGCTCAACAGGGTCTAGGTTATGGACCCCTGTTTGGAAGCCGAGCTTGTTTTGTTTTGTTTTTTGTTTTTTTGTTTTTTCATTGTGCAGTGAGTATGTATGTTCTTGCTTTATCTGTTCATGTTCTTTTAGTTCTAGTGGGCTTGAGGGGGCTCTCCAATGTGATTGGTGAAATGGAAGACATCACTTAAATGGAAAGAAAACAACTGAAGGTGGTTTCATTCAATATAAATGGGATGCATAATCCGATAAAAAGATGGAAGATTTTATCTAAATTAAAGAAAGAAAAGGTCCAAATAGCTTTTCTGCAGGAAACCCACCTAGACGATTCCGAACATGCCAAGTTGAATAAGATGGGATATAAATATGTGTATTTTTCTTCCCATGCTTCGGGGAGGCGAAGAGGGGTGGCAACTTTAATATCAAGTACCCTGCACTATGAACATATTGCAGAACATAAAGACAAGGAAGGCAGATTTGTTTTGACTACAGGGAAAATTGATGGCGTCCTGATAACTCTTATTAATGTTTATGCTCCACCTGGTAGCGACTGGACCTTCTATAGACACATATTTGAAATGACAGTAACAAAAAGTCAAGGGGTATTGATATATGCCGGGGACTTTAATGTTAGATTAAACCCGAATTTGGATTCGTCTGATGGAAAATCTAATACACAAACTATCAGTAAAAGAATCAGAAACATGTTAGAAGAAACTGGATTGGTGGATGTATGGAGAGTTAAAAATCCATGTCGTCGGGATTACACGCATTACTCCCCTCCATACAAAGTATACTCACGCATAGATTATTTTTTCATGCTCAAAGATGATATTCATAGGATAGAAAAATGTGAAATCGGCCAGAGCCCTAACTCGGACCACAGTCCAATTTATATGTCTTTTTTTCTGACTAAGAAAAACAGATTCACTCTCTGGAGGTTTAACACAAACTTGCTGAAAAATAAAATTATTAAAAATAATTTGAAAGATGAAATTAAAAGATACTTGGATGAAAACGACAATGAAGAGGTGGGGCCAATTATACTCTGGGACGCGTTAAAGTCGGTGATCAGGGGTAAAATAATAGCGATCTCCTCAAACGAAAAGAAAATGAGATTACAAAAACAATACAAACTGGAGGAGGAGTTAAGGAAACTCCAACAGGAGCATTCTAAAACCTTCCGGGAGGTAACAAATATTAAAATCAAGGAAGTGAAAAGAGAATTGGATGAGTTAAACACACTAGAGATACAAAAGAAACTTCTCCTTACAAGACTATATATTATGAAGGGGGGGAGAAATCGCTCAAGCTCTTAGCATTTAAATTACGAAAACAACAGTCAGATAGAACTATTTATAAAATACGAAACACAAATACAAATGGTGTTGAGACAGGACTGGGAAATATTCATAAATGTTTTAAAAACTTTTATCAGACCTTATATTCCCAACCCAAATTAAACAACGATCATCAGATAGACATCTTTCTTTCCCACCTGACTCTCCCTACAGTCACGAGTGAACAAAATAAAAAATTAATATCGGAGATAACCGACGAAGAACTACGAGCAGTTATTGGAAAGTTAAAAGGAGGAAAATCCCCAGGAATGGATGGTTTTACCTCCGAGTGGTATAAAGAAATGGCAGATCAGTTAATCCCTACTTTATTGAGAGCGTTTAACTGCATTTTGAAAGAGAAAATAATCCCTCCTTCATGGAGAGACGCAATAATATCAGTAATTCCTAAGGAGGGGAAGGATAAATTGGATTGTGGTAACTACCGTCCAGTGAGTGTGTTAAATATTGATTATAAATTATTTACTGCCATATTTTCACAGAGGCTTGAAAAGATTTTGCCCGACATAATACATAAGGACCAGACGGGTTTTATCAAACACAGAATGACTCAGGACAACACCAGAAAAACATTTCACATCTTGAATCACGTAGAACAAAACAAAATAGAAACTGCAATGCTGAGTTTGGACGCAGAAAAGGCATTTGACTCGGTCAGATGGTCATTTCTGTATAAAGTGTTGCATAAATTTGGATTCCACCAGTCCTTAATTGATGTATTGGCGGCATTGTACGAGAAACCATCAGCTAAGATAAAAATTAACGGAGATCTATCGGAATCATTTATTTTGGAAAGAGGTACGAGGCAGGGGTGTTGTATTTCACCTCTCCTCTTCGCCCTTTTTATAGAGCCTTTGAGCCAATGGATAAGGCAGAGGCCTGACATAACAGGAGTTGCGATGGCCTCTGGTGAACAAAAGCTATCCCTGTTCGCTGATGATTTAATACTAACTATAACAAATCCAACTAAAACTATACCCATATTAATGGAGATGATTGCGGAATATGGTTCATTGTCGGGTTACAAGATTAATATCAACAAGACTCAGGTTTTAACACTGAATTATGTCCCTCCAAACAAAATTAAGAGTTTGTATAGATGGAATTGGGAGGCGGATTCCATAAAATATTTGGGGGGTTTTCTAACAAAAGAATTTTCCAGGACTTTCGATGCCAACTATGGCCCCCTACCATCAAGACTAAAAATAGACATACAGAGATGGAATGTGATCCCTTTTTTCAATTTACACTCCAGAGTTGAGTCAGTCCACGCTTGTTATATCTATTTCAGTGCTTACCTATCTTGATTCCAGAGAAACAATTTACAGAATGGGACAGATTAATATCACAATATATCTGGCAAGGGAAAAAGGCCAGAATAAGGTACAGAACACTGCAGTTGAAGAAAGAGAAAGGGGGGTTGGGTCTTCCCAACCTACAGGAATATTATCTTGCAGCTCAACTGAAACCATTAATCTATCTATGCTGTCCACAATACAATGCAGGATGGAAAGACATAGAGAGTTCCTCAGTGGAAGGTGTACCTCTCTTATCGATGTTGATGGACAAAGAACTACAAGATGATTTGATGATACCGCATGACTCGATGTTATACACAATGCTAAACTCTTGGAGAAGAATAGTGAAAATTTGCCATTTAGGTAACCAGATCAAAATGTTCAAGTGGTGCGCTTTTGACTCGGCTTTTAAACCAAACAAGAATGACGGGAGATTCAAGGGATGGATCTCAAAAGGATTAACCACCTATTACATTTATCAAGAGGGGGGTGTTTCAGAGTTTTGAAGAACTTCAAAGGTCAAATGGGTTGGAGAAGGATGACTTCTTCAGATATCTGCAGGTTAGGTCTTACTATAATCATAATCTACAAGAAACAGCTGGACCAGGATTCTTAGAAGTGCTTTTGTCATTGTTGAAATCAGGTTCCTGTACTAAAGTTGTCTCCAAGTTATACAATGGTATTCAGCTGTACAAACAAGTTGACACAGACTACATAAGGAATAAATGGCAAAAAGAAGGAAATTTAATTATTTCAGTTGAAAGCTGGGAAAAGATTCACAAATTTCAATGGACGACCTCAAGCTCCAATTCATGGAGGGAATTCTGTTGGAAGAACATTGTTCGGTTTTTTGTAACCCCTGCCCAGAAAAAACATCACAGCAACAGTGCTACCTGCTGGAGACAATGTAAGACAGACAAGGCAAATCATTACCATATCTTCTGGGGTTGTCCGGTGATCAAACCATTCTGGGATCAACTGTGCATGCACTTAAATAACATTTTTGTTGAGAAAATTCCTTGTAAATGTGAAGTCCTGTACTTAGGAGACATCTCATGGGATAACTGGAATTTGTCAGATAAAAAACTCATGGCAATGCTTCTGGCAGCAAGCAAAAAAACTATCACGAGAAAATGGTTGAGGACTGAAGCACCTACAATTGATGAATGGATTGATATTGTTCAGAATATTTACATTCTAGAGAAATTGTCATTCTGTCTTAAAGGTCAAAGAGACTCCTTTTTCAGGATATGGACAAAATGGACGGAATATATAAAAGCTGTAATTTCTGTAAACTGAATTTGACTGCTCTGTAAAATCATTGTCATGATACACACTGCTAGACTGGTTCATGAGATGATACACATTTTACTGTGTTTTTTTTTTTGTTAGTTTTTTTTTTCTTTCTTTTTTATGTTAAAAGGAATGGAGTATTATTAGCAATTATATTTTCATATCCACACTTGATGTGGACTTTATATTGTACGCAAGAGAAATGTCTGTACACTTGCTTCTCCAAATAAACAATAAATTACAAAAAAAAAGAAAGTTCGAGAGTCTGAATCCCCGTCCCAGGCGCATATCCTCATGGAGGCTTATGAGGAGGTCAAAGATGGCCAATCCGTTAATCCCAGCTCCATAACCGGGGTCTATGGAAGGAAGCCGCGTGCATGGCGCACTGATCCAGGATAGCTTTCACCTGGCTTGATGAATCCGTGTCTTCTCATCCTGGATGGCTTTTAGTGCGACCCATGAAGCCTGGACACACGTGTTGTGGATTGGTTGAACGCTGAAGGCTTAGTGACTCATCTTGGATGACGCAATCCTACTTTGGTGCAAGGGGGCCCAGACACCAACATCATCAAGAGCCAGTAATGGACTCCACAGTGCAGCACTCGTTCGCTCACCCTCCCTCTCCCATTTTATTCTGTAGAGTCAGATTCTGAAGTCGACATTTCACTTTGATTTTCAGAGTGATGACACCCTGGAAAAACTCTCCATCATTATAAACTCTCCATCATTTATTCTACATTCAGGCTGGAGAGGTGCAGGTTGTCAGAGCTCAGCTGTGATTGGCTGCTCTCAGCTCTGAAGTCCAACCCCTCCCACCTCAGACACCTGGACCTGAGTGACAACCAGCTGCAGGATTCAACAGTGAAGGAGCTGAGTGGTTTTCTGCAGAGTCCAGACTGTAAACTGGAGACTCTGAGGTCAGTTCACCCTCTTCACTTTACAACTTCTATCACTCTTGTTATTGTTGTCATGATTTTCACTTTACTGCTGTTGGAAATTCAATTTCCAGTCACTGGTTTGTGTTTGAAATGAGTGAAACTGGGTTTGAAGGTCCAGTATGTAAAATCCTGCCATCTAGTGCCATCAGATTGCAGTGCTTACTTGCTGACGCTCCCTCTCCCCTTCTTGCCAGTGAACTACGGTAGCCTTCCAGCATCATAAAGGATGTGGTTGACAGCAAAGGTGTCTAGTTCTCTGTATAATGATAAAGTTCCATCAACACAAATATTACAACCATCTATTAGCATCACAATCAGTCATAGTCACAGCAGACAGTCCAGTGCTAGCATGATTTTCAGCTAGCGCTAGCATTAGCCACCTGTATGAGCACTTAGATACTGTAGATAGATCCAGCTGGACTCAGCAGAAGGTCAAGGGTCAATGCAGGTTCTATCATCTCAGTCAGTTCAGTATTGATGAGCAAGATGCAGAAAAGATTCCATTGCATTTCAGTCACTTAATAACCATTTGTTCTCAGCACTTGCTTTATTAGAGGATTCCAGCCTCCAACCATCAATATGAAACTGTCTCTCAAACTCATCTTCCCAACCAGCCGCCTACAAACATGGCAGTGCAAGATGGCCACGACCTTTGACCTTCTGTCTGTTTCTAGAAAGAAGCATTCTAATGGCAGGAAAAGCAGAGGACTTTTATTTTCTACGAATCAAAGACTTCAAACTATATTGACGGTTGTATATGAAGCTTTCAGCAATAAATCTGCACTGATTTTACACACTGAACCTTTGAGGCAAAATGAATCAATGAATTCCAACATTGTTAACAGCTGATCAGTGGTCACATGACTAAACAGGTTGATATAAAATATTTTATTGTGGTGATTCATTATTTCAGTATTATTGTTGTGCTTCTGATTGGTTTAATGGACATTACAGTGTTATAGACATTCATATTTTTAATTTCATATAGTGATGAAAACTCCACTCACTCCATCATTTATTCTCTATTCAGGTTGGAGTTGTGCAGTTTGTCAGAGCTCAGCTGTGATTGGCTGCTCTCAGCTCTGAAGTCCAACCCCTCCCACCTCAGACTCCTGGACCTGAGTTGGAACCAGCTGCAGGATTCAGGAGTGAAGGTGCTGAGTGGTTTTCTGCAGAGTCCAGACTGTAAACTGGAGGTTCTGAGGTCAGTACTGGTTTGGAACCAGTGGATGATGGTTTCAGCACCAAACACACTTCATCACACATGTTGAATAAACATTGAACTGAAGGTTGATTCATATCAAAATGACATCCAGAATATGAAAACTTCATTCTGTTCATCAGTGGTCATGTGACCAAACATCATTTCAACACACATTAGTTTTGGACTGAGGATTTAATTTCAAGGTGACATTTTCTGTAGTGTCAGATTCTGAAGTCGACATTTCACTTTGATTTTCAGAGTGATGACACCCTGGAAAAACTCTCCATCATTATAAACTCTCCATCATTTATTCTCTATTCAGGTTGATTGACTGCAGTTTGTCAGAGGTCAGTTGTGATTGGCTGCTCGCAGCTCTGAAGTCCAACCCCTCCCACCTCAGAGAGCTGGACCTGAGGTTGAACAACCTGAAGGCTTCATCAGTGAAGCCACTGATGGATCTTGTCCACAGCAGAGACTATCAACTGCAGACTGTGAGGTCAGTACTGGTTTGGAAGCAGTGGATGATGGTTCCAGCACCAAAGCCAGTTGATCCCACAGCAGAGGTCCAGTGTTCCCAGTCACAGTGTGAGAGGAGGATGGTGTCGTCCAGCTGCTCCTCATTCATCCAACATCTGCTGCCAAACTGCTTCTTCTCTCAGTTCACCCCTCAATTATTGATCAGTTCATCTTCATCAGGCCTCAGTATCAGTCCAACACTCCATGGTCACATGACCTTCATATGTTCCACACTTGACATGTGACTGAGAGTCTGCTTCTTCTCACCAGTCACTCCATCATCTCCATCAACAGTCAACGTCTGTGTGATGATGCGTTCAAGGACTGTGAGTCCTGACTCCTGCTGTCTCTTCTTCTCTCTGCAGGTGGGAGAGGTATTGAGGGAGGATGAGGAGGAGAGTGAAGAGGAGCGCTCCATCTAGTGGTGGCTGACAGAACTGCGTGTCACGATCTTTGACCCCAGTGGAGCCTGGTGGCTGGCGGACTGCTTCTCCCTACAAGCTGCTGTGGTTACTGGGAGAGACGTCCCAGAAGCCACTGGTGGAGCTGAATCCTCAGTGGAAGAAGCAGGACTTGGAGCAGCTGCTCAGTGAAGGCAGCAGCAACACAACCACTGCTTCTGCTCTCATCATCCACGGCTGGAACATCTCAGCATGAAGGTTCCACACATCAACAACACACTGCTCTGCTCTCACTTCAGACTTCTATAACATCTTCATTTTGGAGGTGAAAAATACTTTTCAAGAGACTTTATTTCTGCTGCAGGTGGGAGAGGTATTGAGGGAGGATGAGGAGGAGAGTGAAGAGGAGAGCTCCATCTAGTGGTGGCTGACAGAACTGCGTGTCACGACCTTTGACCCCAGTGGAGCCTGGTGGCTGGCAGACTGCTTCTCCCTACACGTTGCTGTGGTTACTGGGAGAGATGTCCCAGAAGCCACTGGTGGACCTTGCAGTGCCACATATGGACTCTTGGATTGTTCTTGGCCTTCCAGTGAAGCACTGCGTGAGCACTGGAGGTCAACCATGACTGATAGAGGTCAAAGGTCAGAGGTTTGACCAATTACAAAGACCATAATTAATTAGATTATTTTCTTTAATGGAGTCCCAGCACTAATAAATATATATTTGTATGCGTACCCATATAAGTCCATCAATGTTTAATGCACCTTTTTTCTTGAGCAGTATCTTTAAATCTCCACCTGCTTGTGTTTGCATGTTCAGGTAGATTAATGTGTATGTAGATCTATGTTAGTAGCTTCAATGTGCTGTGAAATGTGGCATCTTCACCAACACTTGTATCATTTGACTCAGGTGTCTCAGTGTTTGCAGAGTCATTGCAATAAAGCGCTCAACACCCTGGTGGTTCTGGATTGTTCTCGGGGGTTCTAAGAGCTAAACACCCTGGTGGTTCTGGATTGTTCTAGGGGGTTCTAAGAGCTAAACACCCTGGTGGTTCTGGGTGGTTCTGGATGGTTCTAGGAGCTTCTAGGGTGTTCTAAGAGCTAAACACCCTGGTGGTTCTGGGTGGTTCTAGTACAGACATGGGCAAACCCCGTCCTAATAGAGTTGCCGTATGTGACGTCATTGGCAGTCGCCTCTGTCCGGTGGGCGACTGCCAATGACATCACATACGGCAACTCTATTAGGCCAAACTACATCGGTTGATTAAGGTTATCTTTTTTTTTTCTGTCAATCCCTGGTGTATTTACGGTACTTTGTTTGTATTAATGTTGTATACACAAAATTCTCTCTCTCTCTCTCTCTCTCTCTCTCTCTCTCTCTCTCTCTCTCTATGTATTGTTGGATCAGATTTCCTTGTGCCGTGCTGCTGATCCGCGTGTTGGTTGAATGAAGAGTCACAGGAGAAGAATGCCAATTTAAATATGTCTTTAGTAAAGAAATCAATTGAGGGTACAACTATACAGAGCTCTGGGCCCAGTTCAGAACCCTAGCAACACCAAAGTATTGTCAGGGCATGAAGTCTGACTGCTCTCTGTCCCTTGACCCAGTCCTTTTATACAGAAAGAAAACATGCAAACACTCCCAGGTGTTGTCCTCTTCTGACTGGCTGCCTGGTCTCCAGACCCAAGCCTCATTGGATGTTGGGGCAGCCTTTGATCCAAGTCTCTGATTACTGAGTGCAACAGGAAACAAGTCCTTATTTGGCAGGGAGCCAAATGATCCATCATTGGTTCCAGCGTGACCTGTTGAAATAATACAGTGCACAACATGCCTGAGGTCACAGGCTCCTCCCCCCCGTGCCTCCGATGGATCATGAGTTCTCCCCCCTGTAAATGACCGGGTTATAAAGTCTTATGGTGGTCGCAAAGTCAGTTAGCTCTCTGTCCATCCTCTGGTCCCCCATGGTCACCCTCTGCTCCCCCAGGGTGATCCGGTCCCCCAGGGTCACCCTCTGGTCACCCACTGGTCCCCCAGGGTCACCCTCTGGTCTCCAGGGTCACCCTCTGCTCCCCCAGGGTCACCAGTTAGTGAGGGATGTTCTTCCCTTTGTTCCTTCTTGAGCTCTTTGTGTGACTCCTGCAACAATGCCTTTTCTCTATGAGTAGGTCAGCCAAATGATTAAACAGCTTTATATTAATAATCATGTTATTATAAACAAACATCTAAACTAATTATATTATTCAACACTAACATCTAAACTAAATATATGATTCCAACAGTATAGATATACATACAAGGTAAATCAAAATACAGTGACGAATGTATGTATTCAACACACACTATCTATCACCGGCGAAATAGCGTTTTGACCGCCATCTATCCATATATCACGTTCGACCGCGATGTAGAGGTCTGTCCCAATGGAGTTGCCCCCCCCCGTCAACATAACTTCGGTGGCCCGCCGACTCGATGCAGGTCTGTCATGTCACCCCTGTTCTCGTAGCTCAACACCCTGGTGGGGCTTCACAGACACTGACTTGGTTCCATTGACATTACAGCAACACGTTTTCTCCATGATATCCCAGGATACATTGTCTCCTCCTATGAGGTGGCTCACCAAAACACTGCATCCATCTGCTGCTGCTCCGCTACCCCCCACCCCCTCTGTCTAGTAAAGCCTTCTCGTGTGTCACAGTTCCACTCATAGCAAGGCTCCATCAGGGTTAGGTAAAAACAAACCCAGTGTTTGAACAAACTGAGTGGAGCTCAGCAGTGACAAGGTCACCACTGTCCTTTGTCAAGGCCAACGTTGAGCCTCCTACTCCCCCTACAGCCACAAGGATCTAGGACTTCCTCTGGAAACACACCAGGACAAACAGCCCACATCAGAAAAACACATTTCAGTCCATAAAATGTGTGTATTTATTGATCTATTTGTAGTAGTTGATAATAGTTGATACAACTCACTGCTGACAAGGTTTACACAACACAACAAACCGTTGAGTTCAAAACCCAAAGAATAATTGTGTACTTTTCACACACATCCCCGCGCCATGTTCACTGGTCACTGAACGGGTCACGTGACCCCGTACGTCACCAGCAATCCATGGCTGTGTCTCAGTTCAGGCGCTGCATCCTTGGAAGGCTGCAATTTGAAAGGAAGTTGCGTCACCGCACTGCGCTGAAGGCTCCTCCCAATTCCCAATAGTCAGAACGACGCTCCAAATGCTCCCTACTGTTAGCACCAAGGCTACACCACTACTATCCTTCACCTCCTTCTGTATCCCAGGATGCTTTGCGTGCTGCTGCTGCAAAGCATCCTGGGATCCTGGGAAGTCAGCTGAAATTAGCGCCATTAGCGCAAAGACACCGCGTATAAATTTAAGTATTGAAATTTCACATCAAATCTTCAGTTTTTAACGCAGGGTTTTTACTGATTTGAACATCCAACCAACCAATGGTGAGCTTGATGCTATGAAAACCACACTCCGGGGTTGGCCAGCAGGAGGGAACGGCGGTGACGCAACCAGGAAGTACGCCCAAGGCTAGACCGTCCCGTGAGGTTACCGGGGAGGCGGGGTTTGGGTCGGTCCTTCTGGGCCGGGTCCTTGGGAGGACGCTTCCTTCAGACGGAGGACGCTTCATTCAGACGGAGGACGCATCCTTCGGACGGAGGACGCTTCCTTCGGACGGAGGACGCTTCCTTCGGACGGAGGACGCTTCCTTCAGACAATGGAGGCTTCCTTCCAAGGATGCAGACCCTGGATTGAGACTTAGTCCATGAACTGCTAGTATGTTTTTCTAGATATACAGCGCTTACTGTCTAGGTGGGAACAACTGGCTCTGTGTGTGTGTGTGTGTGTGTGTGTGTGTGTGTGTGTGTGTGTGTGTGTGTGAGACGGGCACTAGTAGACAGAGTGTGCGGTCCTCTGGGACGTGGTCCTGCTGCTCTGGCTGCTGAGGCTCATGTGCTTGTGGAGGCACGGCAGCTTCCTGGCCAGCAGCTTTCTCAAGTGGCTCTGGAACTTCTTGCCCACAAACTGACGGGACTGACGCAACAGTACACGTAGGCCACGTTCTGCGTCACGTACAGCGCATAGTCCGTGGCCTCCGAGGCGGCACACGATGAGCCGCCCCCCCCCCCCGGCTGGGGCCGGAGAGCTCGAGGGCGCGCAGGAAGACTATCACGTTGTAGGACGTCCAGCAGAGGAAAAAGGTGAAAACGGTGACAAAGATGAGCTTGACGGTGCGGCACTTGTTCTTCAGCCGAGTGGACAGGACGCGGACGGTGATGCCGGTGTAGCAGTACATCACCATGAAGAGCGGGAGCAGGAAGAAGAGCAGGAACTGCTGGTAGCACGGTGCTCTCGGGGTACCCGGCCTCCTCGCACATCAGCCCGTCGAACGGACTCTCCCACACCGTCTGCAGGACAAACTCCTTGGCGCTGGCCGCCACGCTGACCAGCCAGACCGTCAGCGTTCCCGCCACGGCGTTCGCCCTCCTCCTGCTCTTGGCGGCCGGGACCGCGTGCACCACGGTCAGGTAGCAGAAGCCAACAGAGTAGGCGCCGCTGACCAGCTTGCACAGCGCCTCGCCGAAGATCCACTCCGAGAGGTGGTAGGTGGCCCAGAAGGGGAGGCTGGAGGTGAAGAGGACATTGGACAGGACCAGGTTCAGGAGGAAGACGTTGGTGGCGGTGTTGAGCTTCTCGTACTTGTAGATGACAAAGAGCACCAAGCCGTTGCCGAGGTAGCTGAGCAGGAAGTTGACGTAGTAGAAGACTGGGATGATCCTGGCGCCAAAGTGGTTGACGCCGGTCCTGGGACACAGCTGGACCGGGTCGCTGACCACGTAACCCGGCTCAGAGGTGTTGGCGGTGTCGTTGAGAAGCTGCTGGAAGAGCAAGTACTCGTCGTCGTACTCCTCGTAGTCCATGACCCGTACCGGACCTGTGGAAGACACATTACAGACGGTAAGTCTCAGTGGATACATATATATATATATATGTATATATATATATATATGTATATATATATGTATATATATATATATATATATATATGTATATATATATATATATATATATATGTATATATATATATATACATATATATATATATATATATATGTATATATATCTGCAATTCATATTTTAACGGTTTATATAGACCCCTCAGGCTCCATTCAAAATGGGGGTTATTGTAGGAGAGTTGCAGTCAACTGAGATTTGGAGAGAGTTTGGATTACTAGATTTTGGATCGTGTTTATAGTTTGGAGTGTTTGAGACTAGCTAGCGTTTAGTTTGGAGATAGTTTTGAGAGCTTAGGGAGAGAGTGAGGAGAGGAGAGGTGATAGGATGGAGCCCCCTGTCCTGTACATCAATGTCCATGTTACACAAGCATCTATGCCAGGGGTGCCCATTACGTCCATCACGATCTACTGGTCAATTGCGAAGGGAGTTTGGGTCGATCGCATGGAGAGAGAGAGTGAGTGTGAGAGAGAGAGAGAGAGAGAGAGAGAGAGAGAGAGAGAGAGAGAGAGAGATCCGCGTCAATTACAGCAGGTAGAATCGTTCAGGCAGGATTAGAAAACACGGTGGATCTGGTTGATTTTGGTCATAATGTACAATGTGCTGGATTTTGTTCTTATATGTGCTGTGCTTTACATTCATTCATTCATTCATTCATTTTCCATACCCGCTTAGTCCCGAATTCAGGGTCACGGGAGTCTGCTGGAGCCTCTCCCAGCTGTCTTGGGGCGAAGGCAGGGGACACCCTGGACAAGGGTGTCCAGGGTAAATGTGACGTATCGGCTTCGGCACTATTCAGATCAAATAAAGACCAGACAGGGACAGGAAAAAGAGTTTCGCTGTTGTTTTACACGCAAAACTACCGGGGTTGTCGCGTGAGCTTGCAATCCTGGCGTAAACTGATGGAGACGCCTCGCTCGGAAAATGCGCTTCAAAATGCGCACGCACTGCAGACGCGCCGAAGATCCTGGGAGATGCTGCTGGCAAAACGTCTGCATCACACACACACACACACACACACACACACACACACACACACACACACACACCAATTATCCCTAACCTATGCGCTGGAAAACACAAAACTATACAGCAAAACATCTAAACGTAAACACACTTTTATTGATAAAATCAAACATAGGCAGATATAACCTAAACAATTTTAAACCATGAATTTTCTGTGCAATGATGAGCATAAATGCACATGGGAACATGTTGACCCATTTAATCCTCTTTCTTTCTTTATCATTGGACTACAAATATATTTCTGAATGAATATGTTTTCTTGTTTTATCGGAAGTGGATCTTTTTGACTTGCTCATTTTAAAAGTAGCTTGCATGTTGAAAAGTGTGAGCACCCCTGATCTATGCCCTTTTCCAAGTCCCACAATCACTTTCACTGTCATCTGCCTGATTACACCCATGCCATTTTCAGAAAAAAATTGCACAAACAGAATACATTCAAAAAATGTATCATACACATAGTTATCAAGTCAAGTTATTTATTTATTGTCATTGTTGAACAAAGTTAACAACAAAATTTGTTTGGAGCATCCCCATAACCACTGGCATCAGTACCGATAAAAATAATCATAAATAAGTGAGAAAAAAAACCAAAAATATATATATATATAATTTATGTACAGAAATGATTTGGTCATTCATTTTTTGCAATTCATAGTCATTCCCAACAGACATAACAGACACAAAAATTCAATGCATCACACGTGGTTCAGACACAGCTTGCCTGTGATTGTACATTTGGCCAGTAGCTGGTTTCGTGTGCACATGAAGCTTCGAACCAGTTGGCTCAAGTGGTTCAATGCCTCATGAGGCTTCACCTCACCATCACTACAGTCACTGCATCCTGAATCAGTCACACTCAAAGTCGCACACCACCTCTGCTTTGTTCTGGACTGTGGAATGGGCAATATTAATTTAATCTAATTACATTCTGTTTTATTACTTTATGTCTATTTTAATGCTCTTTATTGGTGCTGAATGGAAGTGTGGTTGTTGTTTTATGAGCTAATGGATAGACAAGTGGCCTATAACATAAGACGCTTAAATGAAGTGAATAGGATATGTCCACAATGTCAAGAAAGGAAGCAGGGTGTCTTTAAAATCGATAACATTTGAATAAGTATTAAAAGTTGAGTTGATGTTATACTTGTATTGACATTATGAGTAATTTATACAACTTTTCCCAGGAACTTTTCCCAATGATGAGGTTGAGGGCCCATCATCTGCAATTCAGCATTCTGCAGGTAGTCAACACCAAAACAAGCGTATTCAGCTGTCATAATCCTGTTTGTAAATAATACATATAAACTGTGTACTTGTAATATAAGTCAAACTTTGGTAACTTGAATATAATTCTCACAAAGGGATTTTTCATGTGTATGCACTTTGTACCTGTTATGAATTAAAAAAAAAAAAAACATTCATAACTAAACTCAGTTGTTGGTTTCCATCTCTATAAGTTAACAAAGATACATAGATACCTATGAAACACTTGTTTATCTTGCTGAAACTAATACTAGGTTACTAGTACTAGATACACCAGTATACTCTCCCGGAGCACAGATCAACCCACTCAAACAAACAAAAAGCATTTTACTCAGTCAGATAAGATTACTAAATGCTGGATGATACACTGTTTTGTGCATTATTTGGGTAAATAAAATAGTTCTATTATTCATACCTCCGCCTACCATTTATTATTACCTAAGGCATAGGGCATTTAAAAAAACAAAACAAATGTCATTCCGGTGTGCCACCCTTCCACAGTCTGTGCCCCGAGCTTGCCCCCCCAAGAAAAAAATTCTAGGACCGCCCCTGTTTCCAACACTGTGGATGCTCGGTTGTTTATTGCAGCAGACAGATAAACAATTAAACGGCTAAAGCCATCTATTCCACCGTGAATGACAAATCTCCAGCTTTTGGTAAAAAAGGGAGAGAAGATGGAAAGAGAAATCTAAAATATATAAGGCATCAGATAGCTAATTGAAAAAGGTTCATGCACAGCTTATTTGACACAAAAAAGGTATGGTACAAAGATGAAAAGATTTGGAGTGGGTAGAAAATCTCAATGTTTCATTTGTTCAAGTATTTAAAAACAGTTTTGAAAAATACCGTATTAATTTGTGGTTTCCATCTATGTGCCACATTGCATTTGGTGCAGGAACAGAATACTGCCTCCGTCTTAGTGTGCGATTGGCCAAGGCTCGCACTTCAGTCCCAATTGGGTCCACTCTTCTTAAGGAATCACGTACTCTTTGAACTACAACAACAGCAAAAAAAAAAGAAAGACAAACTACATAAAATATTAAAGGCACAAATCCGTGTTAACACAGATAATGCTGACAAAAGGTATGATTTCATTTATTAAATACCCCCCCTTTCTTTTTTAAATATACCGCCATTCTTTTTTTAATCATCCATGTAAGCACTTTTAGCTACATTTTGTACGGAAAGCGTTATACAAATAAAGCTAATTATATTTGTTTGTTTCGGTTAAACTGATGCACAATACAGATTACTGAATACATTCATGTGGGGATCAACTTCATATCAAACTTACTTTGCACTCGTAATCCCCTGGCATGAAGGAATGCTCTCATCATTCTGTACCCTGTGTTTGGGTGACTGAGTTGGATTTCTGCAATGACGGCATCCAGCTCTTCATCACAAAGCGCTGAATACATGTCCGACATTCTAAACAAACAAAGAATAATTCCTGAAATTTTACTTGGCAAGAGCCAAAACATATATGATTAAAAGCGTCCATTTTCGCTGCAACCATTTTGACGTGTATTTGTTGTATCATTAGTGTTATTAGGTACAAGTGTTGCTGCGTTCATTGCAAGGTTAACGTCATTTGCGTCAATAGATATGGAAAACAACTACACTTAAGTTTAAAAGAAATGTGCACGTTTTGTAAATGGCAATTTCTTAATATTATTATTATTATTATTATTATTATTATTATTATTATTATTATTATTATTATTATTATTATTATCAGTGTTCTGTTAAGGTGAAACAACAAAGAAGCCTTTAAGTCTAAATTGTTTAATAAATAGGTTAAGAGCAGTTGGTGTAAGTATGAAAGTCATTTCATTTATTTGTTGCATTAAGAGAAGCATTTATAGAGCGTCGTTGCCACCTACTGGCATCTTTCGGTAGTATTTCTGTTGTAATTTTGAAGCGAACTTTATACCGGAAGTAAGACACGGGAAACACACTGCCAGCGTTTTCTAATGAGCACCCGTTCCTGTAAACCAGTGTTTGTGTGTCGCGAGATATTGTCAGGTGTGCCATGGGAAATTATCCCATTTGTGTGCCTGTGCAGTCTAGCGCCTGGCAGAGTAATCATGTAGTACTCTTCCATACCAGTAGGTGGCAGCAGCAGGTAGCTAATTGCTTTGCGCTTGGAGACAAGGAGAGAACAATTCTGGGAAAAACGGGACGGGTGGCAACACTACGCTGAACTTGTGGCTAAATCAAAAAAAGTCCCACACTGTGGCAGAGCAATTAATACTTCCCGCCTGCAAAGCCATTATAAATGAGACGCTCGGACCCGAAGCGGCTAAAGAAATAGCCAGAGTCCCTCTCTCAGATAACACAATCTCCAGACGTATTAATGAGATGTCTGCAGACATCGAAAGTGTGGTTTTGGAGAAGATCCCTATCAGTAAGAAATTTGCCTTGCAACTTGATGAGTCTACTGATATAAGTGTTGTTGCAGATTCTGAAGTCGACATTTCACTTTGATTTTCAGAGTGATGACACCCTGGAAAAACTCTCCATCATTATAAACTCTTCATCATTTATTCTCTATTCAGGTTGTGGTGCTGCAGTTTGTCAGAGCTCAGCTGTGATTGGCTGCTCTCAGCTCTGAAGTCCAACCCCTCCCACCCAACCCCTCCCACCTGGACCTGGATGGGAACCAGCTGCAGGATTCAGGAGTGAAGCCACTAATGGATCTTGTCCACAGCAGAGACTATCAACTGGAGAGTGTGAGGTCAGTACTGGTTTGGAACCATTGGATGATGGTTCCAGCACCAAAGCCAGTTGATCCCACAGCAGAGGTCCAGTGTTCCCAGTCACAGTGTGAGAGGAGGATGGTGACGTCCAGCTGCTCCTCATTCATCCAACATCTGCTGCCAAACTGCTTCTTCTCTCAGTTCACCACCTAATTATTGATCAGTTCATCTTCATCAGGCCTCAGTATCAGTCCAACACTCCATGGTCACATGACCTTCTGATGTTCCACACTAGACATGTGACTGAGAGTCTGCTTCTTCTCACCAGTCACTCCATCATC
Source organism: Nelusetta ayraudi (assembly GCF_046127955.1). NCBI lineage: Eukaryota > Metazoa > Chordata > Actinopteri > Tetraodontiformes > Monacanthidae > Nelusetta > Nelusetta ayraudi. The sequence continues at coordinate 847,661 of NW_027466093.1, forward strand.
TCCATCAACAGTCAGCGTCTCTGTGATGATGCGTTCAAGGACCCTGAGTCCTGACTCCTGCTGTCTCTTCTTCTCTCTACAGGTGGAGGTGAGGGAGGATGAGGAGGAGAGTGAAGAGGAGCGCTCCATCTAGTGGTGGCTGACAGAACTACAACAAGTGGAGCCAAACAGCAAGCTGTGTGTCATGACTAGTGATGGTGAGGTGAAGCCTCATGAGGCATTGAACCACTTGAGCCAACTGGTTCGAAGCTTCATGTGCACACGAAACCAGCTACTGGCCAAATGTACAATCACAGGCAAGCTGTGTCTGAACCACGTGTGATGCATTGAATTTTTGTATAATAATTTCTGTCCATAAATTATATATATATATATTTTTGGTTTTTTTCTCACTTATTTATGATTATTTTATCGGTACTGATGCCAGTGGTTATGGGGATGCTCCAAACAAATTTTGTTGTTAACTTTGTTCAACAATGACAATAAATAAATAACTTGACTTGATAACTATGTGTATGATACATTTTTTGAATGTATTCTGTTTGTGCAATTTTTTTCTGAAAATGGCATGGGTGTAATCAGGCAGATGACAGTGAAAGTGATTGTGGGACTTGGAAAAGGGCATAGATCAGGGATGCTCACACTTTTTCCACATGCAAGCTACTTTTAAAATGAGCAAGTCAAAAAGATCCACCTCCTATAAAACAGGAAAACATATTCAGAAATATATTTGTAGTCTAATGATAAAGAAAGAAAGGATTAAATGGGTCAACATGTTCCCATGTGCATTTATGCTCATCATTGCACAGAAAACTCATGGTTTAAAATTGTTTAGGTTATATCTGCCTATGTTTGATTTTATCAATAAAAGTGTGTTTACGTTAAGATGTTTTGCTGTATAGTTTTGTGTTTTCCAGCGCATATTTTAGGGATAATTGGTGTGTGTGTGTGTGTGTGTGTGTGTGTGTGTGTGTTTGTGTGTGTGTGTGTGTGTGTGTGTGATGCAGACGTTTTGCCAGCAGCATCTCCCAGGATCTTCGGCGCGTCTGTAGTGCGTGTGCACTTTGAAGCGCATTTTCCGAGCGAGGCGTCTCCATCAGTTTACGCCAGGATTGCAAGCTCACGCGACAACCCCGGTAGTTTTGCGTGTAAAACAACAGCGAAACTCTTTTTCCTGTCCCTGTCTGGTCTTTATTTGATCTGAATAGTGCCGAAGCCGATACGTCACATTTACGTTTCACTGTAAAGCACAGCACATATAAGAACAAAATCCAGCACATCGTACATTATGACCAAAATCAACCAGATCCACCGTGTTTTCTAATCCTGCCTCAACGATTCTACCTGCTGTAATTGACGCGGATCTCTCTCTCTCTTAGACTTGGCTACATATATATATATGTATATATATATATATATATATATGGTCCACTTTTCTGCTGCAGCTGGCCATTTTCCTTTTACACCGTCCGTCAAGAGAGCACTTCTATTAGGAAATAGTCAACATGAAATTTTGTCCTCTACTGACACCTGCTGGTCAAATTGAATAGTTGCAAATATTGTGAAGAAGTTGTCATCTAATTCTAATCCTAAACAATATGGCCATTCGAAGTGAAGTATTAAGACAATTAATCAGGTTTGTACTGCTTGATTAAACACATTCATCCCGTTCCAGTGCACTAAAACCCACTTCCCTTCAGGACCGTGTCAGCGAAGCGAAAACTTCCTTGAGTGACGCTGTTTCCCAGCATGCAATGCGAGCTAGCGATTCACAATACTATTTCATCACAAACATGGATGTAAAAAATAAAAAGGGACGAAAAATGAAACTTCAGGAACACCAACCAATACATTGCAATACAAGCAGAACTGGGCCGAAGTTTTATATTATGTACACCATAATACAGCCTTCTGGTGGACAAGCCATACTATTTAATCCGTGTCCTCCTATGGTACTTCCGTGGAAGGAAGCTCATCGTAGAGGTCACGTGCTGTGTGCTCGTCACTCCACCAATCACCTCGGGGAAGTTCTGAGCCAATCGTTGCAGTTAGTGAACAGAAAAGTGAACAGTCATAACAGGAAAAGCTTGCTGCTGGAAATAATGCGCTGAAAGTGGATGTGACCCTCACTGAACCCAATTCAGACAACTCACCCTCCACTTTTTTTGTTTTGTATGAGCATTTAAAAAAAACAACAACATAAATAATAATATGGATTTTGACCATGTATGTTTTGGAGTTCATTGAAAGAGGTTAATAAAAAAATATATATAATATATATTATATATGTACATATATGTGCAAGTGTGTGTGTGTGTGTGTGTGTGTGTGTGTGTGTGTGTGTGTGTGTGTGTGTGTGTAACTTTAACTAACTTATCTATTTCTATCCATCTATCAAACTTACTATCTAGGGATCTTGATATTGTGTTGGCAAGTGCATTATCACGTGTACATGTGGACTAGCTGCGAAATTCTTATTTCGGGGGAACTGAGGGTTTTCTTGTTTAGTTTTGTTTGTCGGTATGTTAATAGGGTTTGGTTCTTAAGGGAGGGGGTGTTATGACCCACGGGTGGGTCTAGGTGCCTCTATGTTTGTGTCTGTGTGTGTGTGTGTGAGAGTGGATGACGCCTTGCAGGTGCGGTCCTGGATGTCGGCTGCTGATTGGACGCGCCATGGCTGAGAAGGAGGAGCAGTCGAGCCAGCCTGACGGTCATCCCTCCTCCGCTCCCAAGTCTGCAGTTAGTCACTTCTGAAATGGCGTTAGAGCACGCAGCCGTAGGGGTGGGCTGCCATTTTCTTTGTCCCCTCTTTTCTCCTGTTTATTAAGTATGTAGGGAGGTTAGCCTTTCTGTATTTGGCTTCTCTTTCTTTCTTTAGTTAGTTCTTAAGGCGAGCTAGTTGGAGTTTGGTTTATTATTTTGGCCTGGGCCCACCCTGAAGCCTTTGCTGTCCACCGGTTAAGTTGTTTTGTTTATTTCATTTACTGATCAATAAATGTTTTTGTTGAAAACCGCCAACTGCCGTGAGAAATTAATGAGGCTTGGGAGTGGGGGAAGGTGTCCCACATGTTCTATCACCTGGCATCCATCCATCCATCCATCCATCCATCCATCCATCCATCCATCTTCTACTGCCGTATCCGGAGTCAGGTCTCGGGGGCAGCAGCCTCAGCAGAGACCCCCAGACTTCCCTGGACCCAGTCACCTCCTCCAGCTCCTCCAGTGGGACCCCAAGGCTTCCCAGTCCAACCCAGAGACCTGGTCCCTCCAGCAGGGTCTCCTCCTGGTGGGACATGCCTGGAACACCTCCCCAGGGAGGCGTCCTAAACAAGACCCCGAGATGCTGGAACTCCTCCCCCTGAGGCAGGGCCTCCCCACCGACCCAGAGAGGGCAAACCACCTCATATCCAGCATTGATTTATCTGTTGGTGATTAATTATAATGTATCATTTATTTTATTTAAATTATATTTGAACTGAATTGGATTTGTTTGTAAAAGTGAGATTTATTTTCATTGATTCATGTGGTTTATGTTGAGACCTAGTGGAGAAGTGGGTATGGCCTACAGAAGGTTTGAGTACACAAGTTATTCAGATATGGAGAATCCCCATGGCAGGACTTCAGGAGATATATAATCAAAGTGTTAAAGCAGCAGAAATGAAACGTCAGTTGAGGTCAAGGTCACACAGGTTGTGATGGCTTTTATTGTCAGAATATTGAATCATTGAAATATAATGTTTGAGCTTGTAACAAAGTTAGGATGATATAACATAATCACATAAAATAAATGATCTGGTTTCCTTCTGATTCATTGATGTCCTTCTGAAATCTCCACACAAACATCTGGCAAGCATCAAAACCATGAATTATTTTGAGGGAAACTTCTTTTGTCTTACTTATGATTCAATAATGATTTGAGTTCCCATCACAGGTGTTGTGAATCACTTTATCTTTTCCACATGATTTCCTTATTTAAGATCATGAAGCAGAAATAAAGTCTCTTGAAAAGTATTTTTCACCTCCAAAATGAAGATGTTATAGAAGTCTGAAGTGAGAGCAGAGCAGTGTGTTGTTGATGTGTGGAACCTTCATGCTGAGATGTTCCAGCCGTGGATGATGAGAGCAGAAGCAGTGGTTGTGTTGCTGCTGCCTTCACTGAGCAGCTGCTCCAAGTCCTGCTTCTTCCACTGAGGATTCAGCTCCACCAGTGGCTTCTGGGACGTCTCTCCCAGTAACCACAGCAGCTTGTAGGGAGAAGCAGTCCGCCAGCCACCAGGCTGCACTGGGGTCAAAGGTCGTGACACGCCCACACAGTGTTGGTGCGTGCAGCTTGCTGTTTGGCTCCACTGGTTGTAGTTCTGTCAGCCACCACTAGATGGAGCGCTCCTCTTCACTCTCCTCATCCTCACCACCACCTGCAAAGATAAGAAGAGACAGCAGGAGTCAGGACTCAGGGTCCTTGAACGCATCATCACAGAGACGTTGACTGTTGATGGAGATGATGGAGTGACTGGTGAGAAGAAGCAGACTCTCAGTCACATGTCTAGTGTGGAACATGTGAAGGTCATGTGACCATGGAGTGTTGGACTGATACTGAGGCCTGATGAAGATGAACTGATCAATAATTGGGTGGTGAACTGAGAGAAGAAGCAGTTTGGCAGCAGATGTTGGATGAATGAGGAGCAGCTGGACGTCACCATCCTCCTCTCACACTGTGACTGGGAACACTGGACCTCTGCTGTGGGATCAACTGGCTTTGGTGCTGGAACCATCATCCAATGGTTCTAAACCAGTACTGACCTCACACTCTCCAGTTGATGGTCACTGCTGTAGACAAGATCCATCAGTGGCTTCACTGATGACTCCTTCAGGGGGTTCATATTCAGGTCCAGCTCTCTGACGTGGGAGGGGTTGGACTTCAGAGCTGAGAGCAGCCAATCACATCTGAGCTCTGACAAACTGCAGTCAATCAACCTGAATAGAGAATAAATGATGGAGAGTTTATAATGATGGAGCGTTTTTCCAGGGTGTCATCACTCTGAAAATCAAAGTGAAACGTCGACTTCAGAATCTGACACTACAGAAAATGTCACCTTGAAATTAAATCCTCAGTCCAAAACTAATGTGTGTTGAAATGATGTTTGGTCACATGACCACTGATGACCTGTTTTTCCTTTTCCTTTTTCTTTTTCTTTTTTTTTTTTTTTTTACTTCAAACATGAACAGAATGAAGTTTTCATATTCTGGATGTCATTTTGAGATGAATCAACCTTCAGTTCAATGTTTATTCAACATGTGTGATGAACTGTGTTTGATGCTGAAACCATCATCCACTGGTTCCAAACCAGTACTGACCTCAGAGTTTACAGTTTACAGTCTGGACTCTGCAGAAAACCACTCAGCTCCTTCACTGATGAATCCTGCAGCTGGTTCCAACTCAGGTGCAGCTCTCTGAGGTGGGAGGGGTTGGACTTCAGAGCTGAGAGCAGCCAATCACAGCTGAGCTTTGACAACCTGCAATACTCCAACCTGAATAGAGAATAAATGATGGAGAGTTTATAATGATGGATGAGTTTTTCCAGGGTGTCATCACTCTGAAAATCAAAGTGAAATTGACTTCAGAATCTGACACTACAGAATAAAATGGGAGAGGGAGGGCGAGCGAACGAGTGCTGCACTGTGGAGTCCATTACTGGCTCTTGATGATGTTGCTGTCTGGGCCCCCTTGCACCAAAGTAGGATTGCGTCATCCAAGATGAGTCACTAAGCCTTCAGCGTTCAACCAATCCACAACACGTGTGTCCAGGCTTCATGGGTCGCACTAAAAGCCATCCAGGATGAGAAGACACGGATCCATCAAGCCAGGTGAAAGCTATCCTGGATCAGTGCGCAATGCTCGCGGCTTCCTTCCATAGACCCCCGTTATGGAGCTGGGATTGACGGATTGGCCATCTTTGACCTCCTCAGAAGCCTCCATGAGGATTTGCGCCTGGGACGGGGATTCAGACTCTCTACCGTCCAGTGTCACAACAACAACCTCATGTTACTCTTTGATGTGTCTTCATGTTTCTATAATAATAATAATAACAATAAACTTTATTTATATAGCACTGCTCATACACAACATGTGCAACCCACAGTGCTTAACAAAATAAAACAAAACAAAACAAAGAAAGGTAATAATAATAATAAGAAGAACAACAATCATAATAATAACAATGAGAAAAAATAAAAAGCTCCACTGCCCCTCCCCCCACCCCATACGGACCCACCCCTCCCCACCAACGCACACAGACAAACGCCCACCCCCATATTCACACAGACATTAGATAACACGGCTTGGCACTGAAGAATCTGATGAGGAAAGGCCACTATGGGGAGCCGTCCACACAAGGGGGCACCATGGCCTGCAGCGCGTTACACCTGAAATCATTGACGATCTTTAAAAGGGCTGTCTCAGGACTGTGGTTCTTTCTAAAACCAGATTGATAATTCTCTAAAATATTGTTTGTATTTAAAAAGTAATTTACTTGGTTAAAAAACAGTTTTTCTAAAATCTTACTTAAAAATGGTAAGTTGGATACAGGTCGGTAGTTATTAAAAATGTTTGGATCCAAGTTGCTCCTCTTCAAAAGGGGCCTCACCACCGCCGTTCTAGAGACAGCAGGGAAAACACCCGTCTGAAGAGAGCAATTGACAATATATAAAATCTGCTCCTCAAAGAACCCATAAAGTGACTTTAAGAGTGACGTGGGAATTGGGTCTAAAAGGCAGGCTGTGGGCTTTACTTGGGAGAAAACTCGACCAAGTGTCCTTGCATCAACTAGAGCAAAACTCTCCAGTGTTTCCTCAGATAAAAGTGGTTGTCCAGATGTGTAGAAAAATTGATTTTGATTAATTAAAATACTGGACCTAATGACATCAATTTTACTTACAAAGTGGTCTGCAAAATCCTCACAGAGGGCATCTGTTGGTGTCTGTATGTCCTGATTAAAATTTGTATTGGTTAAAAGATTGAAGGTAGAGAAAAGAAATCAAGGGTTTTTGCTATTGTTTGTGATGAGGTTGGAGAAATGGGTTATTCTTTCCTGTTTGACAGTTTTATTGTAAGATTTGAGTAGATGACATTATGAAATGTTTCATAATGGACAGTGTTACGAGAGTTAACCACTAGATGGCAGCCAAGTTCCATGCAATATGCAGAGACATCGAGTGCGAGTTGATGACGTTGGCTTCCGGGTGTTTTACCTGATGAGCACAAACCATAGATATATACAGAAGGCGAGATGTCTTATCCGCGCTGCTGGCCAATGTACACTTTGCACATGACAAACGCTCAGAGATGTGCTCCTCATTTGCACCTCAGCATAATTACAAAGAGCATATGGGACATGCAAACAAAGATAAACGCCCAAATAATAACCTCTGTCGTTACTGTGGAGCAGTGCATGACAGAATGAAATACCCTGCATTTGGCGTCATCTGCAAAGCCTGTGGAAAGAAAAACCACTTGCCACTGCAAGAGTGTGCAAACAAGCCCAGCGCAAGACACGGGTGAACTTTCTTGGAGAAGACAGAGTAGAGGAGGAAGAAGAAATGGAAGAGGTGTGGTTCCTATCAAACACAAACGCTATGGAACAGGGAAACGAGAAATGGCTTGTCAACCTCAAAGTAACACCGTACATGACTGAACCAGTATCATATGACCCTACCCATACAATCACATGTCAATGGACACAGGAGCCACAACCAACGCCATAAGCTTCAGAGATCTACAGCTCATCACACAAGATGGTAATCCAGACATACCAGCCAGCAAAGCCACCATTAAACTGTATGATGGGTCACAAGTGAAACTAGCTGGGTTGTGTCACCTCAAAGCTGACCATGATGGACAAACACACGACCTGAAGTTTCAAGTTATACACACGTCACAAATGCCTCTGCTTTCTGGAAAAACATGCAAAAGACTCAACTTGCTATTTCATACACCACACAGATATGTCATCTACAGCGGTCTCACGCAGCACAACAGGGACAGATATGCATTTCACAACCACCACAGAGGACATCATCTCAAAATACAACAACGTGTTTGAAGGCCTTGGCTGTCTTCCTGGTGAACTACACCTCGAGGTGGACCCCGACATTAGGCCTGTGCATCAGGTGCCACGACGAATTCCCATTCCGCTCAAACACAAAGTCACTGAAGCCATACGATCCATGGAGAAGAATGGCATCATCAAAAGAGTCACAGAGCCAACACAATGGATCAGCAACATGGTTGTCATAGAAAAGCCAGGAAAGCTCCGCACCTGCATTGATCCCAGCGCACTCAATAAAGCTCTACGGCGGTCACACTACCAGATGCCAACAATAGAGGAGATACTCCCAGACATTGCAAAAGCAAAAGTATTCTCCGTGCTTGATGCCAAAGATGGCTACTGGCAAGTCAAACTTGAAGAAGAGAGCAGTTATCTGACCACCTTTTGGACCCCGCTTGGCAGATTCGGGTGGCTAAGGATGCCTTTCGGCATAAAACCAGCTGCAGAAGAATATCAACGCAGGCAACATGAGGTGTTGCAAGGCCTGACCGGTGTAAGTGTCATTGCAGACGACATTCTTCTCTACGGCTGTGGAGACACTTCAGAAGAGGCACTAACTGACCATGACAGAAACCTGACTGCCTTGCTGCAGAGGGCCAGGGAGGTCAATAGGTCAATCTAAAGCTCAATAAAAAGAAGCTGAAACTAAAACTATCCAGTGTCCAATACATGGGACATCTTCTCACCACAGAGGGCCTTCGCCCTGACCCAGAGAAGGTGGCAGCGTTTCAACACATGCAAACACCCACTGATGTTAAATCGCTACAGAGATTCCTGGGGTTTGTAAATTATCTTGCCAAATTTCTTCCTCATCTCTCAGATGTGTGCGAGCCTCTCCAACGCCTGACAGATAAGGACGTGGAGTGGACATGGCTATCACAACATGAATCTGCCGTTGACACTGTGAAGCAATTAATCACATGCCACCCAGTACTCAAGTACTACAACCTGCAGGAAGAAGTCACACTACAGTGTGACGCCAGCGAGACAGGCCTAGGTGCAGCTCTTCTTCAGAATGGGCAACCTGTTGCATTCGCCTACTGAACAGAGATATGCGCAAAGGTGGTGTACAAGCAAGGGAAGGATCTTCATGTGGCAGTCCATTAGAACTGCCACAATCAAAGATCCACTATGTTGTGCACTGCAGACTTACATATTGAAAGGGTGGCCCACAGCTACACAAGCAGTAGCTCCAGAACTGCAACCTTTCTACTACTCTGACTACTGGGAACTAGATGAACTTTCAGACACAACTAGTGATGTTCTCTCTGACACGGGGCTTCGAACCACGCCCCACAACTCGGTAGGGTTTTTTTCTGAAGCACTGCTCCGGAGCTTGCTTCAAATCACGTGACTGATGACGTTTGAACCACTTCACTGCTTCATTCAGACTGAATCAGCTGGCTGGTTTGGTTCAGTGGGCGAGGCTTTGAAAGACTGGCAGGTCTCAGTTGAGTTTAAAATGGATGAAACGGCGCAATGCGTTGCCTATCTGGTCGATACCTTTTGGATTGATTTGATCAGCTTTCGTATTGCTTTCGGTTTGCTTTCTTATTGCTCTGCAACGGAACCAACCAGGAAGAGATCTCAAGTCTGGGAGCATTTTGAAATCGTGCCGCCGAACAAGGTCATTTGTTACAAGCGTATTACTCAACTTATTCATACAATAACAAATAAAAGCCCTGAAAATGCTGAGTCAACTGTGCGCCGGTTAAAATCTGAGTGTGCGGCATTGTTGCGGAATGTACCGCATGAAGAGGAGCCGCCATCTACTTCGAGAGCACAGCCAGAACCAGCTGCATCTTCCCAAGGGACAAAAATTATAGAATTTGGATCAATAGACTTTATTTGTATTTTTTCACGTACAGACTAAACTTTATCTAATGTTTCATTTTCAGCCATTGACCTGTGGAAGCTGTTGGACCGGGACGCTGAAGAAGCGAGGGCATCCAGCAATGCTACTGCTGATGCCATAGTGGAGGTGCAGTGTTATCACAGGACCCTCTGGTGTACTGGATGACACACAAAGCTGTATACCCAAACCTATACAAGCTAGCAAATGAGTACCTGCCTGGCAACACCAGCATCCTCTGTGCCCTGCGAGAGGGTGTTTTCGAAAGCTGGGGAAATAGTTTCCGAAAAGAGAAACACCCAAGCACCTTAAGCCCATACACCCCATCTGTACATAAAATATATAGAAAAAAGAAAAAGGAAAAAATGTATGTATATATATATATATATATATATATATATATATATATATATATATATATATATATATATATATATATATATATATATATATGTATATATATATATATATATGTATATATATGTATATATGTATATATATATATATATATATATATATATATATATTTGTATATATATATATATATATATATATATATATATATATATATATATATGTATATATATATATATATATATATATATATATATATATATACGTATATATATATATATATATATATATATATATACATATATATATATATATATATATATATATATATATACAAATATATATATATATATATATATATATATACAAATATATATATATATATATATATATACATATATACATATATATATATATACCAGGGAATACATATATATATATATATATATATATATATATATATATATATATATATATATATATATGTATATATATATATATATATATATATATATATATATATATGTATATATATATATATATATGTATATATATATATATATATATATATATATATATATATATATATATATATATATATATATATATATATATATATATATATATATATATGTATTCCCTGGTGGAAGATGACTGGGACAACAGTCAAACAGACAGCAGACTCGAGCACATAGTTGGTGACAGGAGGGAAGGGGCTTCAGAACTAGAACGGGCTCCAGTGTTGACTGATGTGCCAAGTGTCCCCCAATCTGGACATTTAGGCCTCAAGCAGACCAGAACCAGATCCAACATAAAACCTCCTGAGAGGTACCGCAAAGACTTTGTTGTTTAAACTTTCTGAAGAAGGAATGTCATCTCTTGTTTATTTCTGTGCCACTTTGTTCATGTGGACTGTTCATTTTTTTTTTTTTTTGTTTAGGAGAGTGAACTAGTCATTTCTGTTTAACCTGTAGCCAGCTATTGTTGTTGCTGGCCACGTAACTCTCATCCGGTCACTATTGTCCATTTTCAACTGCTTTCTTTCCATATGTTAAAGGAGATGTTACGAAAGTTAACCACTAGATGGCAGCCAAGTTCCATGCAATATGCAGAGACATCTGGTGCGAGTTGATGACGTTGGCTTCCGGGTGTTTTACCTGATGAGCACTGTTATAACTTGCGGCCATACAATAAAAGTAGCGTATCTACAAAGATTGCCTGACTGTATAAAAGAAAGAACGAAACAAGGACAGGAGTTGGGGAAAGAACACCTCACCCCATCAACAACCACAGAATCAACGAGGCAAACGTCCCTGTCACTGTCCCGCCACAAGGGGCGAAACGTCAATGAATGGTAGTTCATGGTTGATGACCCTGCAGCTGACCCGTGGGCACCGAAAGAAGTGCGACAGGCAGCAATGCCAAGCAGGAAATGTCTCCTACCTGTACATTTACAGTAAGTCATAAAATAGCTATATTGCATTTATTTTTCAGTGTTTTAAGAGTCCTTTCATTAAAAAGCTAAATACCATGAAGACACATATTTTGTGGAAACACACCCACTCCCACATTCAGGTGGAGGTCCTCCACCCCCGCGAGATGTCCCGGTGTTGAAACTGTAGAAGGCGGCGACTCTCACTGGAAGTGTCAGGACTGTTCTTCGCTGTAGGGGAGCGCTCCTCGTGGAGCAACTCCACTTCCGGTGTAGGGAATGCGTTATGCAGCGTTTTCTTGCTTTGCATCGCTCCTCTGATGAAGTGAATGTTTTTATGTCCTGCAGCGTGTTGTTTTTTTGTTTTGTTTTTTTGCGTTTGCACCACGATCCTTTTTTTGTACCGTTTTAAACTTGTATTTGTGTTTGTGACTTTGCGTCGTTTCCGTGCTCAAATACGCGATTGTCCCGTATTTGGCAACTAAAAAAGCTGTCCCGTAATGAACTGAGACGTGACGCACTTGACTTTGTCTCCACTCCGCCGCTCCGGCAACCCCAGTGTCCACGCTGAGAACTCTGTCCTCCGCAGTTCTTGGCATTTTGGCTCGCATTCCCAGAGGTGGGCAATGGGCATTCATTGCTGAATGTTTTAAAAAGCTTCTGGCGCGTGGTGGTGGGGTTTAAAGCGGGTGCACTGGGCTTGGACATTAGTGCAGCCGGAGGAAGAACCCAGGTTGCGGGTGCCCGTTCATCGGCAGGTGGTGCTGTGTGTAATGTCTTCCTATTACTCAAGTTAGTATCAATATACTAAATCACATTAAATGAAAAGACAGCCGACCAACACCGATGTAGTTACGTACTCCATGCTTTATTCTTGTTGTAGAGAGAGAGGGTGTACCTGAACCCTGCACGTAGTTGTGCGTTTACCGCCCCCCCCCCCTGGTGGTATGGCTGACTAATTACACCAATACATCACAACTCCTCCCCTCTTATTCAAACGCAGGCAAACGAACAGCTGCCAATACGGGGCATCATTGAATCAACCCGATATGTCCATCATCTGAACCTGGCCATGTACATTATTTAACGTTAACTTTTTTATTTATTTATTTATTTTTATAGATGTCAACAACCAAAGCAAGCTAACTTAGGCTAGGGGGTAGACTGCCCCATTGCTAGAGTGTGTCAAGGGATTATTGTGCCCTTATCTTCAGACAACACTCACTAACTTAACACAGGAACCCAAACATTCACTTGTTCACAAAGTCAGTTTATCCGGTGGTTTACGGTCCCGCCGAGGGTACCGACTCACAGTCTGTTGGGGTATTTCTGGAGTGACACTGCCGGTTGAATCTGACTGACCCGCTGATGCAGTGAGACACTCGCTGATTGGGTTGTGTATCTCTGGCTTTCCACCTGCATCAGGCAGAGCAGGCAAACTGTCCATGCTGGGTGTCGCTTGCACGTCAGCTGCAGCTTGGATGATGTTAGGGTGACATGCCATCATCTGGTCTGCATGCCGCCTCCACAGGTGTGATGACCCCACATTGACCTGGTAGGATACCGGGCCAGCTTGCGATGTCACTGTTCCAGCCGTCCACTTTTCCTCCCCCTTCCGATAATCTCGGACCAGAACTGGATCGCCCACGCTGAATGTTCTGGCCTTGGAGTGCGCTGCCCTGTAAGCACACTGAACATCTTGAGCTTGCTCAACGACCGCTGCCACACTTGGTTTCAACAGGTCTAGGCGAGTACGGAGCTTGCGGTGAAGAAACAGCATCGCAGGTGTCTCGTGAGTAGTTGTGTGCAGAGTGTTCCTGTATTGGAGCAGGAAGGCATCAAGACGTTTTTGCACAGTTGAGGTCCCCTTCGATGATTTAAGGGAATGTTTGAAAGTCTGCACAAAACGTTCCGCTAAGCCGTTTGTAGCCGGGTGGAAAGGAGCTGAGCGCACATGTTTCACGCCATTTGATGTTAAAAAGTTCGCAAATTCCACCGACGTGAACTGTGGTCCATTGTCACTCACGAGCACTTCAGGCACACCATAGTGACTAAACAGACCCCTAAGTACCTGAATAGTTTTCTCAGATGTGGTTGAGTTCAACACCATGACTTCTGGCCACTTTGAGTGCGCATCCACCACGACCAGGAACATGCGTCCCTCAAAAGGGCCAGCGAAATCAATGTGGATTCGCTGCCACGGAGCTGTGGGCCAGGGCCACGGATGTAATGGTGTTAAACTAGGTGTTTTCTGGATGCGTTGACAGGACACACACATTTTGCACTTTTCTTCAATTTGAGCATCAAGACCCGGCCACCATACATAGCTTCGTGCCATGGCTTTCATCTTGACCATTCCCAGGTGTCCTGTGTGCAGCTCCTCCAGCACCTGGTGACGCAGCTTTGGTGGGACAATCACTCTGTTACCCCACATTATACAGCCTTGCATCAGAGTCAGTTCATTTCTCCGTACTAAATACAGCGAAAGACTCTGGTCAGACGTCTTGGTGGTAGGAAAACGGCCAGTGGAAACCATCTCCATAACTTGAGACAGTATACAGTCAGATCGGGTTTCTCGCCTCACATCCGCACAGCATATTGGCAAACAGTCCAGGTGGTTGATAAGAAACGTGTCAATTGTCCCCTGTTTGTCCTTATGTTGTTCAGGTAAAGGCAAACGGGACAAACCATCAGCATTGCCATGGTCAGCAGCAGGCCGGTACTTGATGGTGTAGTTGTGTGCTGCAAGCAGTAGTGCCCATCGCTGTAGCCTCGCAGCTGCCATGGAGGGAATCGCCTTGCTGGGACTGAGTATGGTTGTTAGGGGGCGATGATCAGTCAACAAAGTGTGGCGACCATACAGGTAAGAGTGGAAGCGCCTAACTCCAAAGATGATTCCCAGTGCTTCTCGCTCTATCTGAGCATAGTTTTGCTCAGCTTTGCTCAATGTTCTTGATGCAAATGCAATGGGTTTCTCTTCACCACTCGGCAGTTTGTGGGAAATAACAGCTCCCACCCCATATGGTGAAGCGTCGTAGGCAAGGATAACTGGCAATGTTGAATCATAATGGGTTAGAACACTTTTGCTTGCAAGTTGTTCTTTTGCTTTACAAAAGGCATTGTTGCATTCTTTTGACCACTCCCACTTCACCTCCTTATGCAGCAAGGCATTCAATGGATGGAGAACGGTAGACATGTTTGGGACAAAACGTGCGTAGTAGTTAATGAGTCCCAAAAAGGAGCGCAACTGACTTGTGTCGGCTGGCTCAGGAGCGTCCAGTATGGCGCAAATCTTGTCAGGTGACTTATGAAGTCCTTTCGAGTCAATCACGTGTCCAAGATACTCCAGGGAACTCTTGAAAAACTCACACTTTTCTCTTTTTACTCTCAGACCAAACTGGTCCAATCGCTTGAGAACTGCTTTCAGGTTCTCTAAATGGTGAGCGTCATCTCTGCCGGTCACAAGGATGTCGTCCAAAAAGCAATGGACATTGGGGAGTCCCTGCAACACTTGGTCCATGATTTTCTGAAAAATTGCAGGTGCAGACGTTATTCCGAAAGGTAATCGGTTAAAACGGAACAGGCCTTTGTGCGTCGTGATGGTGAGATATTTACGCGACTCCTCGCATACGGGCACCTGGAGATAAGCCTGTGAAAGATCCAGCTTGCTGAACCGATGTCCTCCGGAGAGAGAAGCAAAAAGATCCTCAATCCGGGGTATTGGGTAGTGTTCAACACATAGGGCCGGATTGATGGTAACCTTGAAATCTCCGCACATTCTCACACTACCACTCTTTTTAATTACTGGAACAATTGGGGTCGCCCAGTCGCTAAATTGCACTGGAGAGATCACTTCCTGTTGAAGTAATCGATCAATTTCAGCTTCCACCTTGGGCCTCAATGCGTATGGGACCACACGCGCCTGACAGAACTTCGGGTGTTGGCCTGGTTTTAATGTCAGGGACGTTTTAAACCCCTTCAATGTTCCAAGTGTTTCACTGAAAACTTGTACATGACACTTCAAGACATTTTCAAGTGTCTCGTCTGGTTTTGATCCTGTTCTTATTGTTTTTATTTCATGCCAGTTCAATTTAATTTTTCTTAGCCACTCACGGCCAAGGAGTGAGGGTGAATTTCCTTTCACAACATATAATGGCAATCTGATATTCTGCTTATTTAACTCCACCCAAACTTTCAACATGCCTTCAGGTAACAACACTTCTCCTGTGTATGTTTTCAACACCACGTCAGTTTTTTGCAATTGAACATGGGCAAATGTGGTTTTGTACAGTTCCATTGATATCAGGGATACAGCTGCACCAGTGTCGAGTTCCATATCTATGAGATGATCTTCAATTCTGGGTCTGACCATCATCAAAGATGATGCTGCATTTTGCTTTTTAACAGCCATCCCTTTTTCCGTTTCTTCAACCATGGCTGTCACCATATGCAACGTCAATTCAGTGTCTGAATCAGATGTAGAATCCCTTTCACTTTCAGTAGTCTTGGCATCAACTTTATGAATTTTCCCTCTTTTAGATTTGTCAAACTGTTTCCTCGGTTTCATTTTAGCTTCATGTTTCTCTTTTGAGTACTTTTGGTCTTTCGTTTTATTTCTGCACATACGAGCGATGTGCCCTTTTCTTTTGCAGCTATGGCAGGGCTGCTCTCTGTACTAACAGTCACTTTCTTTATGATTTGACTTGCCACAGCGAAAGCATTTATCTCCCCCTTGTGGTGAAGAGGCGAACATTGTGTGCACTTTTAGGGAGGTTTTAAGATGTTCAGCTTCTCTAGCCACCGTTTCCATTGACATCGAAATGTCCACAGCACGTTGAAAAGTTAATGTTTCCTCAGTTAACATTTTCCTCTGAATACTTTCATTGCTGAGGCCACACACGAATCTATCACGCAAGGCGTCATGCAAATGGATGCCAAAATCGCAATGTTCAGACAGTTTCTTTAAGACCGCCACGTACTGCGCAACGCTCTCTCCCTCTTCCTGATTCCTCTTGTGGAAACGGAATCTCTCGGCGATTATAATCGGCTTCGGTGAGAAGTGGTCATGTAGAACTTTTACGAGGTCCGCGTACTGCTTACTTCCGGGTTTATCCGGAGCCAGTAAACTACGGAGTAGTCCATAGGTTGTAGCTCCGATTACACTTAAAAACACGGCAACCTTCTTCTCTGCTGGGACATCATTTGCTTGGGCAAAATGTTCAAACCTCTCGACGTAGGATGACCATTGCTCCGCGGACTCGTCAAAGGCGTCAATACGTCCGATGATCGCCGCCATTCTCGTAGTCTCTCTCCCGCGCCGATAACAGCTTGGTCACCAATAGCAGCTTCCGCGACGTGGTTCTCCTCCGACTCAACCAGCACCAGTAGGTTCTTTAGACTCGTCGCCAGTTTGTAATGTCTTCCTATTACTCAAGTTAGTATTAATATACTAAATCACATTAAATGAAAAGACAGCCGACCAACACCGATGTAGTTACGTACTCCATGCTTTATTCTTGTTGTAGAGAGAGAGGGTGTACCTGAACCCTGCACGTAGTTGTGCGTTTACCGCGCCCCCCCCTGGTGGTATGGCTGACTAGTTACACCAATACATCATACTGTGTGTGCGTGATGGTTGTGCGTTCACCGCTTGGCTGTTAAAGCCTGGAAACTTTCTCTGCCTTTTGGACTCATATGGTGCAGCTGGAAGAAAAAAAAAAATCATCATTCTGAAGGAGTAGCGGTGCGCCGCCTAATAAAAGCTCTAAAATTATTAATTAATACGTTTCTGTTGAATTTTATTTTATGTGCTACATAGATTTCCTTGTGCGCTGAGAATGTGCAAGTAGTGCGCGATTGCGCAAGCAAGCAGCTTAGAGGGAAGGAACATTGGTTATGATGCAATAAAGTAAATACACTATGAGTCAGTAAAGTACCCGTTCTCTACTTGTTCTGTAAAATAGTGGTGTGTGTGCGTGTGTGTGTGTGTGTGTGTGTGTGTGTGTGTGTGTGTGCCAGATAAATATCAGCTGTTTCCCACATTGACTGATGTGCTTTTGAAACTTTGATCTTGTCTTCATGGTGTTGACTTTCTAAATGTCTGTGGTGAATACATGGAGATCTTGACAGAAGAGAAATCTACCAACAAGCAGAGACTTTATCTGGATTGTCTTGTTGCTTTATTGCTTCAATTCAACAGTTGATCATTGACTTGACATTGTTATGCAGTATAGACTGATGGTATATTTCATGACTTATTGATTGACTGTTGTCACATTGAGCCAACAAGCAGAATCAAAAGACAAAATTCTCTCACAATATTTACATGCATTCATCTGATTGTTGACAAACGGATCAACAGTCAGAAGGTTGATCAGATGGATGAGTTGTTGAAAGGTCAAAGGTCAGGGCGGAAAGGTCCAGAGTGGAAACAGACCTCAGCTGTGTTTCCACAGTAATAAAGTTGTCATGTGGACTAATGACACATTATTAATCTGCGGGATGAATGGGCTGCAGAGGAGGAGAAACAACATGGCACAAACATCCAGCAGGTGGACAACAGTCACCAGGAGCACCAACAGGAAGTGGCGTCCAGGCCCCGCCCACCCTGTGATTGACAGCCGGAGACACTGGGTAACAAACGTGAAGACAGAAGAAGAATCAAAGGTGAGAATTCAGCTCAGAGTCTCTCTGACGACTTCAGTCACACTTTCATCAACTCAGCTGAAGAACCTGAAGGAACATAAAGTCCAACATGTAGCGGCTGAGTGAAGGAGGTCTGGACTCTGTGGAGGAGCTCCATGGTTCCAGAGACGCTGTAGAAGGACAGAAGACCTGCTCTGTGGTCCAGGTACACTCGCACTCTGGAGGACCAAGGACCTGAGACACGAGTACTCATGTTGTTGTGACAAAACCAATATTCACCTGGGTAACAATATAAACTCCAGGATTTGTCATTTGCTGTGTCTCAATTCAGGTTCTGCACCCTTGAGGCCGAGTGTCCTCCGTCTGAAGGAAGCGTTCTTAGAGTTCCCAGCCTAGAAGGACGGACCAAACCCCGCCTCCCCGGTAACCACTCGGGACGGTCTAGCCTTCGGCGTATTTCCTCGTTTCGTCACCGCCGTTCCCTCTGGCTCGCCAACCCCGGAAGTGACGTTTCTATAGTATCACGCTAACCATTGGTTAGCCATCTAACGATGCCGTTGAATGTTCAAATAAATAAAATCCTACGTTAAAAACTGGATACTTTATGTGAAACGTCAATATTTAGATTTATATGTCGTGTCTTAACCAGTACATGCCGCTAATTTCAGCTGACTTCCCAGGATCCCACGATGCTTTGCAGCAGCACGCAAAGCATCATGGGATACCCAAGTACGCAAAGGATAGTAGCGGTGTATCCTTGGAATCGGCTAAAACGAGTGCGTATTTACGAGTGCGCATTTTGAGCATCCTAAACACCCTCGGGAATTGGGACAAGCCTTCGCGCAGTGCGATGACGCAACTTCCTTTCAAAATGCGCACTTCAAGGATGCAGAACCTGAATTGAGACACAGCAATTGAATCCAAATCTACTTTCCTCTGACCTTCCTGCTCTGCCAATGTTCCTGTAGGCCACTGCTACACCAACCCCCTAAAATAAACCACAGAAGTCCCTCCCCCTTCTCCACTCAACCTCCCAGTAACATCGTCCAGTCAGACCTTCTCTACTCAGGACCTGCTTCTTGTCAGTGAATCTGTCTGGATGATCACAATAAGACTGAACTTCCTCCATGAATGTCACTTTTCTGTTCTCCTCAGATAATAACAGACGTTTGTGCACTGTGCAGAACTTGCTGTATTTCATCTCTCAGCTTGGTCCAGCTGCTGCCACGTCCTCAAAGTATCTCAGAGGACGGATCTCCAGGCTGGAGGAGTCTGGAGACGCACTGAGTGCTGGCAGTGAGGAGAACCTGTGGAGAAACTGGCTGTGGTCCAGTGTGTGTGAGATCTTCTCCAGCTCAGCGTCTCTCCTCTTCAGCTCCATCATCTCCTGCTCCAGCTTCTTCTCAAGCTCTTTGACTCCACTCACTGCTGCCCCCTGTGTGGATCTGACCTGCTGCTGCACCTCAGAGCGTCTTTTCTCCAGCAGACGGATCATCTGGGTGAGGATCTTCTCGCTGTCCTTCACTGCTTTATCAGCAGAGCCGTTGATGGACTCCACCCCCTTCAGGTCTTCCTCTGTGTGCTGGATCTTCTGCTGGATCTTCTGCCTGGTCTCCTCCAGCTCTCTCTGCCTCCCAGGCCTCTGTACTGCTGCTGACACTGTCTGATGACCTTTATGTTCATCCATACAGCATAAAGCACAGATGATCTTCTGATCAGTGCGGCAGAACATCTTCATCACCTCATCATGACGAGGGCAGATGTTCTCCTGGAGCTGCTGGCTGGGTTCCACCAGCTTGTGTCTCTGTAGGGGAGCAGCATCACGATGAGGCTGGAGGTGAGAGTCACAGTAGGAGGCCCAACAGACCAGACAGGACTTGAGGGCCTTCAGTTTCCTCCCAGTGCAGACATCACAGGCCACATCTCCAGCTCCAGCATAGCAGTGATCAGCAGGAGCATCTTGGAGTCCAGTCCCCCCCCCCCCCCGCAAAGAAACTTGGCACGTTAACTTTGCTGACACGTTAGCGTAGCGCGACAGCGATAGCGTGCTTCCCTCCCCCCGTCAACGTTAGCGCAATTTCCAACCAGCACTGCAGAGAGAAAGGCAATATCCAGGTGGAGTGAAAATACATCCCAGTGCCCACCATCACAGGCATACAGACGTAGATAAGATAAATTTACATAAAATACCAGAATGTTTGTCAATTTTTCATTAAAACATATTTTATTTATTTAGTTAGATAAAAATGTTTCCTCCCAGCACAATATGTATTTGTTAATTTAACTCACATTCCTGCCATCATCTTAACACAATTCAGTGTCACTTTTAAGTTGGAAAAGCATAATAATTAAATTACTTAAATGGCACATTTCAAGTAAAACAGTTGCTATTTAGTCTATTTGTGGTGGTATGTGAGTTATACTTCCCATAAAAAGACTTCCTTTTACATCAAGAATATTTAAATTTTTCATAGATGACTCCCAAAGAGACAGACATATTCTGTCAAGTTCTAACCTGAAGACCACTCTGTCTGGTCCAAAAAGAATTATATTGAATTGAGAGCAGCTGTTCTTATTTTCTCTTTTTTGAGAGAGATTTGCTCAGATTTTCAGTTGACCTGTTGATTTGATTTGATTTCTCTGATTAAAATTAAAACAAAGTCTGATATTTGGCAGCTTGTTTAATTCTTATACATAGGTATAAAATACATTTTTTATAATAACATTCACGAGTTTTCGTTGTAAAAGTCATCATTTTCATATACACAAGTTGGACATCTAAAAGTATCGGTATCTGTATTGGTATCGGGATACTAGCCTATCACCTGGTATCGTATCGAAAGGAAAAATAGTGGTATCGCACATCCCTACTTCCACACACACACACACACACTATACTGTAAATGGCTGCAGTTTCCTTTACAAAAGTGCTACAGACGTCATTCAAACATCCATGTGTTTGTCTCATCAAGACCTATATTTTACATTTGACAGCCACTTAAAAAAAAATGCAGGTCAAAAATATGCATCATTTGCATACACAGGCATATGATGATTAGACCTCTTCTCCCTCTTTGTCAACACACAAATGCCTGCAGTTTCCTTTAGAAAAGTGCTACAGACGTCATTCAAATACCTACGTGTTTGTCTCATCAAGGCCAATATTTTACATTTGACAGCATCCTCAAAAAAAAAAAATGGAGGTGAGAAATCTGCATCATTTGCATAGACTTCTTTCAGCAGATGTCGCCGGGCGTCGGCAGAGGACGGGGGTCAATTGCGGGCGTCGACAGGGGTCAGGCGTCATCGGGGGTCATCGGGCATCGCGTCGGCCACGGCGGCTCAGTCCCGCAAACGCTGCTTGCAGCTTTAATTTATTGTTTTGATTTAATTTAATTTATTAGTGTTAATGGCTGCTGAAAAAAGGGGATGAATAGTTCAAATTTGAGTTGAAAGTAAAATATACAAATGTTGGTAGTACTAGTAATCATTACTAAGTACAGTTATGCCCATCTGTTATCTTTGTTGGGCTTGAGTTTATGATTATTTTTTTTACCCTGTGCATCTTTTTTTTTGTTAGTAGTACTTGTCATTGCTCCAACACGAGTAAACATGTTGCGTCCCACTAGATGGCGCATTTGCCTTATTTACAAGCACCACGGTCATCAGAGCTGATCGCTGCCACTCTCAGCAGCGTGCGTCTACTAAGGTCTACTAAGATTCCACAATCTATTACACCTCGTGAGCAAAACAGGCGACAGGTAAAATTAAACATCTTCAGTTGAGCAACTCAGGCAAGTTAAACTGATTTAAAAACAAACAAACACTATAATACTAGGAAAAGAATCGTCAATATGTCAATAAATACAACAGATTGAGTATTCATTAAAAAAAAATGCTTACTTTAAATAAGAAAATCCAACAAACCAACAAGTGCAACACTAAAAAGCAAACCAACAATTAAAATAATGCTTAATTGCCTTAGCTTCGTCCCACACTTATCAGCTTAGCTACTAAGAATAATACACATTATTCACCTGGACAGAAGGAGGTTCTGAGGAACGTGTTGGTCCTGGAGCTTCCTGGTCAGGATGTTCGGGAGATCCCTCTGGCTCAATGTCTGCAGCGCCAACATATTTTAGAATTGCTCCTGCAGAGACAAAGCTCACTAGATCATCAAGCAAAACAGATCAGAAGCACATTTTCCTATTTTATTATTACAGTGATGTTGCAGTAATATAGGAAAATTAAAAATTTATTTGTTTTTAAATTAAAGATTATGATTGCAGTGTCCCTTTAAAGCTTTTACCCAATTACAAAACTGTCACTTTTAAGAGTTTTTGGCATTACTTTACACACTGTACTAGTTAAAGTAATAAAACTAAGATAAATGACCCACTACCACAATAGTCTAAAATAGTCAACACCATGCCAAAAAAAGTATTTCCATAAAATATTTCTTTGAATTATAAAACAGTAGCACATTTCTAATGAAGGGCCTACAAAATACAAACTAAGCTTAGTAAATTCATCCTAAGTTAAGGCTAAAATAACATTAAGAGTCAAATATGTGAGAGACAACTTCCACTGAACAATAACAGGGGACTGACTACAACAACTACTACAACATGCCCTCCCTCCCTCCCTCCCTGTTAGAATGTGAATGAACGGGTGTGGAGTCAATCAGTCATTCCCATGGCAGGATAGGCCAACTTGACAGGATATGGTCAACTTTCATAAAACAAACAAAAACGCTGATTCATGACGAACAAATATTAGCCAGCCAGCTAACATTTATCCGACGCTAGCTAGCTGGCTAGCAGGACAAATAAACAAACTTGGGGGGGGGACAACAGCGTTTCACCTCCACCTCTCCAGCCCACATCACAAACAAATAACTTACCTTTCCCCTTTGCAAGTTTTTCTTGATCAGTTTTCTTTTCCTTCCGTTTTTCCGCACCGCTGGGATAAGTCCATTTTGATGCCATTATGGTGTCTGTTTGTTTTTAATCCTCTCGCTAACGGGAACGAATGGTAGCTATCAATAATTCACATCATACCTGTCGGCGTCGCCGGCCCGCTATGTCACAACCTGCGTGACAGTGCGGCAAGCCCCCAGAGTCCAAGATGGCGTCCCATTCCTTTCAATGAAGTTGCTCACCCAGCGCATGGCTCCCAAAAACCTTTTGACTTTCGCATTGATGGGATAATAGAGCATGCGCAGTTGTGTCAGTGTGGAGATCGTCACTGACAGACGTGCGCGCTCACGAACCGTACAAAATTCAACATGGAAATGAATGTATTTTTTACGGAACAACTGACGATTGTTGTTTCAAAATTTTATCAATAATAATGATTATTATTATTATTATTATTATTATTATTATTATTATTATTATATTAATAAAATAGTATTATTATAATAATATACTATTATTTGTGTATTAAACAAGTGAGCAATGTGCCACTGAATAATAAATGATAATTCTTTGAAGCAACTCTCTATGGACCATAACAGCACTGCCACACATATTTTTTTAATTAATAACCTCTTTGGAAAGCAGACAAAGTAATAAAATGATTGGTCTATTTATTTCATCAGAACTAAAAAAATAAAAAATAAAAACTCAACGATCTTGAAAGTTCCTCCCTTTCTCTTGCACCTGTCGATGTGTGTAGCTAACACAAATTTGCAAATATTTTGTCGTCCTCATGGAATTAAACAGCACACCATGTTAATTTATCAGCGAGTGCTCTCTCTTTTCATGCAATTCATCACTCTTAACATGTAATGCTGAATCATGAAAGCTATGGAGCAAAAAATAATAATTACATAAACGACGAGTGAAATAAAATGTGTCATTCATTCAATAAAGATTTCATTCATTCATTCATTCATCTTCTATACCCGCTTATTCCTATTCAGGGTCACGGGGGTCTGCTGGAGCCTATCCCAGCTGTCTTAGGGCGAAGGCAGGGTGACACCCTGGACAAGTCGCCAGTTCATCGCAGGGCCACATAGAGACAAACAACCATTCACACTCACATGCACACCTACGGACAATTTAGAACGTTCAATTGACCTCACATGCATGTTTTTGGAGTGTGGGAGGAAGCCGGAGAACCCGGAGAGAACCCACGCAGACACAGGGAGAACATGCAAACTCCACACAGAAAGGTCCCAGGTCCGGGCCCCGGAATCGAACCCACGACCTTCTTGCTGTGAGGCGGCAGCGCTTTTATTTCATTTAACAAAGCATATCATTATTTCATCATGCATTTAATTGTTTTGTGGTCCTGTGTTTTAGTGCTTCATAATTGTATTCTGTTGTCAAATTTGCCCATCAAAGTCAGATTAGTAATCCTGTACATCAGTTTAAGGAAAACCAATTCTAGGTAATGGATTGCAGATCTGGTAGTGACCTGTTACAATGGAAAGAAATGTATACATAATAAGTATGTCTGTGTGCCCGATATTTTAGCTAACACTAAACTTTCTGCACAACTGTCTGCATTGTGTTTAAGTTTAAATTAGTTAAATATGTTTGCATACCCAATTTTAAGTAAAATTACACAAAAAAAATATTGTACATTTATTTTTGGAATGTTTTGTTTTTTACAGCTTTCCTTTTGGGGACAGAAAAAGGTTGCACAAATGGGTGGAAAATGTGAGAAGAAAAAACTGGACACCCAATGACAACTCCAGGCTGTGTGCTCTTCACTTTGAGGAGAAATCTTTCATTTTGCGTGGTGAGAGAAAGTGCCTAACTTCAACAGCTGTCCCAACCAATTTTAGTTTCTTCAAATCAGGTAAGAGCATGTCTACCAAACAAAAGGTAAGTGAGTCACACACACACCCACACACACACGTGATTTTGATCAAATCTTTGACCACACATATTCTAAAAAATGTAAAGAGGTGTCAGAGATCTTGGAAGAAGACAGTTTTCTCGTGATTCAGGAACCATGTGACAGCCATACTGTGTCTGATGTAGATGTAGAGGTCACAAATGATGTACAGATCACCAATGATGAAGAGGTCACAAATGATGAAGAGGTCAGAGCAACAATGAAGGGATTTTACATTGACTGTTCAGTTAACATGTTCAATGTTAAAATATTCACATGAAAAAAACTTGAAAATCATTACGGCAGACGTAAAAAAAATTTGTAAGAAAGTGTTGAAAGTTATCTTGAAATCATTTATGAGGATACGCATTATAATATTGATGAAGTGTTATTTCATGTTTTGTTGGCTGTTTCAAGGGTTTATTTCGTTTGTTGTGACACAATCTAAGGTTCAATTTGTAAAGAAATAAAAGTTCTTGTGAAAAAAAGATAGTGGTCAAAGTGATATTAGTGTTATTTGTGTTTGTGTTTTTTGTAGTCGTGTCTGGATTTGTCCTGTTCGTTTCTGGTCTGTGTTTGTGTTCCCACTCTTGGCCTGCACCTTGTCGTGGTGAGTGGGCTTTTAACTAAGACAGGCCAATTATATATATTGTGTGAAGCCAGCAAAACAGTCATTATTATGAGAATTATAACTGAAGCACACTAAATAATACACCATCAGTCACATTTTGCTTTTCTGTTATTAATCTAATGTGTGTTATGTCAAGCCTCCACAGTGGCGTGCTGCAGTCAGGATGAGACGAACAAGGTGAATGGATGGACGGATTGATGAGCCCAGCGAGCCTCCACCATCCACAGACAAGCCAGTCCCATTTTCCACCCAGAAGGATGTCTCTTCCATCTATCTTTGCCTGCCAGGGAAATGCAACCAAACATAGTAATTACAGATGGTGTTGTCTCTGTTAAAGTGACACATGAGAAAAAAAAAATATATATAAATATATATATATATATATATATGTTTTGTGATTCATGTTCATGACAATAACAATCGAACAGATTTTCTTCATTCTTCCAATGAGTTTCGCAAACAAACATGGAATTTTCCCTGGATCATACTAATACGTTTGTAGATTATATAAAGAAAATTATAAAACACATTTTTTGCGGTTTTATATTAAAGCAGATAGTCAAACGTAAATGTAGCGTGGTAATGTTGCGAAGACACATTTATTTTTGTTTTTCTTTGTTTCTTTAGAAGCTTTTATTTTGGTTTTCTGTGGAAGCACAACAGACAACACACATGTTAACGTCCGCTACTACGGTTCGCTCCGTATAGGTCTCACGAGCCACTTGAGAGACTTCCTCTCGAGCGTTATCTACTTTTTACATTTCAAAACACAGATCCATACCCGACTTCGACTTGAACTTATTAATCATGTCGTTTCCCACATTCAATCTTACTCGTATACATTTAAATATTCACATTTCTACTGAATAAACATCCCATAACGTTAAACGAACACTAACGTAACCGAGCGTCAACCCCGCCTCCTGGTAACCTAGCAACGGGCTAGCCGTTGTTTCCTCTTCGCTAGGTAATCACTCGGAGACGATACATTCAAAACGTAAATTTAACTCACATACCCTCGATCTCAGACTTCAATTACGAAACAGCCACACATACATTTGCTCTTATTTTCAACCATTTCCCCTTCTCACCTGTGGAAGCACAACAGATAACACACACGTTAACGTCCGCTACGACGGTTCGCTCCACATAGGTCTCACGAGCCACTTGAGAGACCTCTCTAGCGTTATTCCCCGGGGCGAACACGACCTCCACTGGTAGAAGTGGGTAACTGCACCCTGCTCACTGATCACTCTCACACACGCCACAAACCACAACAAAAGCAGGAACAGTGCTTTGCCACAATTATGCTACATAAACACGTCCTGGTCCCCTCTGGATCCTCTTTTCCGGCCCTCGCGATCACTCTCTTGGCTGCGGTGGGCATGGTTCTGCCCGCGGTGTCTTCCTTTGTCAGGGCATTCTCTGGCCCAGTGATTTATGCGGCCGTAGATGTGGCACGCCCCCTTTTCGCCTCTGTCTCCGCTAGTCGCCCTTCGTCGGTTGTCGTTGTTCCTGTAGGGCCGTCTCGCCGTGTCACTGAGGTGCTTCATCATGGTGAGGGAGGCACGCTTTATCTTCTTGTCCTCTGCATCGCTGGCCTCCTGCAGAAGCCTCTCAGCATGCACTGCATGACGTCGGACCTCTGTCAGCCGGGCATCTTCAATCCCCACGCAGCAGCTTCTGTTAACTGCTTTGGCGATCTGGGGGAGCAGCCCTTGTCTGAAAGCAGTGATGAGGCTGGCCGTTTGGTTGACGGCAGTCCTGATGAACGTGGCGACGCTGCGGCGTCGGTGCTGGAGTGCGCAGGGTTGTACGGTGGTAGCGTTGGATGAGGGCAGGCGGGAGGAGGGAAGACAGGCATGTCCAGGAGAGTGTCCCTCGGGCCTGTAAGAGAAGGATACAGACGATTTGGTGCATTTGAATGCTCGTGTGTGAGTGGCTCCTTTTCTCCCTCCTCTGGGGAGTGTGTGTGAGTGTGTGCACCCTCTGCCGTTATCTCTGTCACCCCTGTGCTCCAGCGCCCAGCGCTGTTCACACCTTTCTTTACTTGTTTCCTGTCCCTGACCTCTGCTTCAGGTTTCCAGAATGAAAAACACCTTTCATGATCTTTGATGATTTGAATCTCCCACCTGTTTGGGTTTTTCTTTTTTGTAACCTTTCCCTCGGCTATATTCAGTTTATCCCGGAGGTTTCTCAATTCCTCCATACTCAGTGATCCCCCCTCTGGGAAACCATACTTTTCAACCCAAACATCCAACATATCAAGACAATCTGGACCGTATTTTTTCCGAATGTCGTCCACAATTTGTCCCCCCTGGGGAACTGCAGCAGCCACTTTGCTCTGGTTCTTCCCCATCCCTGTCTAGACTTATTACTTGTAGCTGCACAGGCGTCCCTGTGCCCCCTTTTTTTAATCAGGCGCAAAAAGGTCGAGAAAAAATTCACCCCTTCGGTACTTAGTCACCAAAGGTTTTGCCCGCTCAGCCCTCACCAACCTTCTTGGATATCTGGTGAGCGGGACAGGCCCGCGATATGACCTTGACTGGCGCGATATTATGATTTAGCGTACGTTACGCTCAACGTCATTCCGTGCGGCAGGTAAAAAAAAAGGTGGTGTTGTCCCGGGTGTCCCAATTCCATCGCAAGCCGATCGGAGCCGATTATCACCCGGGTCGTTTGTCGGGTTGGTTGACCCGTTATGTCGTGCAACAGCTGCAACTGCAAACTGCAGGCTTCAATTTACCGACGCCTTACACATGTGATGGCATGGAGACTGTGCATTGTAGCAACATCAGTCCCCTCAGAGAGAATCTTCTCCAAAACAGGGCAGATATTTACAGAGAGAAGAAACAGGATCAGCCGCACAAAGATGAGGCTCTTGGTTTTTCTCATTGTCAATCTTCACTAAAGGACAAAACTGTTATCTGAATGCTGATTTTTTTTTCTTTTTGTTTTACACATTTTAATTTATATTTTGTTGTGTGAGTTTCTGTAAGCGTATGTTGTTTGACTTTACATTTGTGTAGTAGTAAAAAACTAAACGTTTAAAATTGGTAATAGTTATTTAGATAGAGGCACCTAGACCCACCTGTGGGTCATAACACCCCCTCTCTTAAGAACTAAACCCTATTAACATACCTACAAACAAAACTAAACAAGAAAAACCTCAGTTCTCCTGAAATAAGAATTCCGCAGCTAGTCCACATGTACACGTGATAACGCATCTGCCAACACAATATCAACCCCCCTTCCTGTGGCAAATCTGGAGATTGAAGTCTTGCAGGAGCAGAGACCACCGCATCTACGGCTGGTTTGATTGCGCATCCTATCCAAGACCACGAGGGCATTATAGTCTGTAAAAACCTGACCCCAAATTAACATCAAGATGGGCACTGTCAGAAGGAGAGCCAAGGCTTCTTTCTTAACTTCCCAGAATTGACTCTGTGTGCGTTCTGCTTAGTTGTGACATGTCCCTCTACTTCTATGTCATGGTGCAAAACTGACGTACGGCGGGGGTGGTCAGAAAACAATAGTGGGTGGCTCTCAATTAATTTAACAATATCATGACGGGCTAATGCAGGCAAATGGGACAAAAACAAGCTTAAGTTATTCATAATTTCAGAGTTTCCCAGGCGCGCCGAATGAACACCGATTTTTTTTTTTTTTTTTTTTTTTCATGAGCCCTCCCTCCGCCAATGGGCACGGAGGGGGCGGAGGCTCAGGCGACACATTTTTCCTAGCGACGTAACGCCCGGTTCACACTGGACGCGGAAGCGCCACAAAGCGCCGCAAACCATGTTAAGCAATGTAGTAGTTCACACCAGACGCGAACAGGCGCGTGGCTCCCCTCGCGGATCGCGCCATGCATTTAACGTCAGTTCACTGGACGTGGAAGCGAAGCGCCGCCGAGCGCTTCCATTCGGCGCCCACGTTAATCAATGTGGTGGTCGCTCAATAAAAACGAGAAAATCCGGTGAATTTTCAAAATAAACTAATTTCAAAATAAAAACCCAATGACAAATTCGATCATATATCATATTTGTATGTTATATTTGTCAGTACATTGTATCAGAGTGCGAGAGACATTAAACACACACACACACACACACAGAGGAAGACTTGATCAAAATACGTCTGTTTGATCCTAGAGATGCCGGTCAATGATCATTAAGAAAGAGGTCTTGTCTTGAGATGGACACCTGAGTGCGTGTTTCTATTTATTTACACACACATACAACAAAAGTGAGCTATGGAGCGGGCTGGCTACGGGGCGAGGGGGGGCGATGACGAAAATGATTTATTTTATTTTTTTTTTTTTAAAGAAAAAAAAAAGAAGTGAAAAAGTGGGAGTGAAAAAAAGAGTGCAGCTGAGCAGAAGCGCTTGTCGACCGTCGCGGAGCTTTTCGCGTCTGGTGTGAACCATTTGGAGCCTCGCTCGCGAAATTCGTTGGCGCGGCGCTTCCGCTTCCATTGAAATGAATGGCACGAGCCGCGCGCCTGTTCGCGTCTGGTCTGAACCACTACATTCAGTGCGTTTACATGGCACTAGAGAAAATCGAATTATTGCCTTAGTCCGATTATGATCGGAGAACTCACGTGCGTGTAAACATGTTCCTCCGATTATGATTGGAGTTTGAGAACTCCGATTGGAATCGGAGAACTCCGATTGAGACACCCAGATAATGCGATTGGAATTCGAATTTCTCTGCCATGTATACGCCTTAATCGGACTATTAACTGGACAATGCGAGTGCGCATGCGCCACGCCTCGCTCTCGTGACTCATGACCGCATAACTACGTCGTCTAACAAAACAGACGGAGCGAAAAACAACCTGGCAAACGCAAATAAGAATGTTGACATTTGGAGAGAGGATGAGACCGGGTCGATGCTTTCTCTTCTAAAAGAGATGGACATATTAAAATAACGCGCAACGGAGACCTTTTTAAAAAGGGTAGCGCAGCAAATGCAGGGCTCCGGCTTTGCGCACTCCTGAACAAATACGTATTCCTTCGTATTTATATTTCTACCTTTTCGTTCACATTTTTTGTAAGTTAGAAGAATTTCAACTTTGTAAATAAAAGCACAGCAAAGAGATGTTTTCCTGATTTGTTTTTATTTGGGTAATTTCGCTGTTATTCTGCTGGAAACGGCGTGCAGCGGCACCAGCTTCCTCCACGGTCGGCACTTTAATGAGCGTGTGTATAACTGAAGACACCGTTCCTTTGCAAAACCTGTACACAAACTCTCCCACCAGTCTGCTCCGAACCCGAATCCAACAAGAACGAGAGTTTGGGGTCCGTAGCGACGGCACAAAGCGTAGCATCGAAGTGTTGTTGTAGCCCTCCAACAGCAAACAACGTTCTTGTCTGCCTTTTAAAATAACCAGGAGCACAAGAAATAGGGTACACCTTATCTGCAAAGCAAGTAACACGTACATTATGAACTATCGTTCCATATCATAATAGATTTAATATGTCAACCGAAAGCAGCTGACCGGCTGAAAAGACTCACTCCACCCCCTAGTGTTGGGAGGAGGATCCGTCAATAATTTGAATTTCTCAGTTGCATGTATACGGGGACCAAGGTGAGAACTCCGATTGGACGAGAAAACCAAATGATTGCTTAGTCCGATTAAGCTCTGCATGTAAACGCACTGATTGATTAACATGGGCGCTGAATGGAAGCGCTCGGCGATTCGCAGCGTTTCACTTCGCAGCGCTTCACTTCGCGGCGCTTCCGCGTCCTGTGTGAACCGGGCGTAACTTTTCAACATTTTGACGTGGCAGACGCGGGATGATCGTTTTCTATCAGGAGTGTGCACTACATAATCTGTATCGGAAAGTTTGCGCTCCACGACATACGGACCAGAAAAACCAGCCTGCAAACCGGAACCGGGTAACGGCAACAATACCAACACTCGGTCGCCTGTCTCAAAAACTCGAGCCACAGCTTTCTTGTCAAACTGCCGCTTCATTTTAGACTGGCTGGCGACAAGAGTTTGGTGAGCAGTTTCACAAGCACGATGCAAGCGTTCACGGAAAAAAATTACGTAATCTAACACATTATTCTCTACTCGCTTAACATTGGAAAGCCACTTACCCCTTAACAGACGCGAGGGTCCTCTCACCGAACACTAAATCAGCTGGGCTGAACCTGAGGGACTCCCACACATACAATCGACGACTGAAGATACACTTTATGCTGCGGAACCATCACTGTGCTCATCACTAAAATATACGAATTGCAGTAGGTTGGTTTTGTTGCTCTTGGTTGTCCGTTAGTTTTTTGAGAGTTAGTAGTAGATAGATCCCTAGATAGTAAGTTTGATAGATGGATAGAAATAGATAAGTTAGTTAAAGTTACACACACGCACATATATATATATATATATATATATATATATATATATATATATATATATATATATATATGTATATATATATATATATATATATATATATATATATATATATATATATATATATATATATATATATATTAACCTCTTTCAATGAACTCCAAAACATACATGGTCAAAATCCATATTATTATTATGTTGTTGTTTTTTTTAAATGCTCATACAAAACAAAAAAAAAGTGTGACATCCACTTGTAGTGCATTATTTTTGCCAGCAAGCTTCTCTTGTTACAACTGACCACATTGACCCATATTTTCCATATACTCACCTGAATCAGGTACCCTGCAAGGGCAACGACCTTCCCCGAGGTGATCAGTGGAGTGACGCGCAACCAGCATGTGACCTCTACGACGAACTTCCACCCACGGAAGTGCCATAGGAGGACACGGATTAAATAGTATGGCTTGTCCACTAGAAGGCTGTATTATGGTGTACATAATATAAAACTTCTGCCCAGTTCTGCTTGTATTGCAATGGTTGGTGTTCCTGAAGTTTCATTTTTCGTCCCTTTTTATTTTTTACATCCATGTTTGTGATGAAATAGTATTGTGAATCGCTAGCTCGCATTGCATGCTGGGAAACAGCGTCACTCAAGGAAGTTTTGGCTTCGCTGACACGGTCCTGAAGGGAAGTGGGTTTTAGTGCACTGGAACGGGATGAATGTGTTTAATCAAGCAGTACAAACCTGATTAATTGTCTTAATACTTCACTTCGAATGGCCATATTGTTTAGGATTAGAATTAGATGACAACTTCTTCACAATATTTGCAACTATTCAATTTGACCAGCAAGGTGTCAGTAGAAGACAAAATTTCATGTTGACTATTTCCTAATGGAAGTGATCTCTTTACGTTGGGTTTTTCTCTTAATTATTTGAAGTGTAGGCCTGTAGTTGATGAGGAATCACGGTGTGCTAACGCTACTCAAACAGCTTAGATGAAAAAAGGGAGTGTGATTTGGGTTTGTGGTACATTATGACAATCTTGGACTTGCAAGACTGAGGCGACGGTTCAATTCCCATCAACGTGTATTATATATGTGTTATTTAGCTCATCTATTCTACATTTTAAATAGATCACATTTGACATCTGACCCACTGAACACTTACTATTGAACATATTTTTAAACTATGGGCTATTTAGTCTTGTTTTAGGATATAATATAATTCATTGCACAAACTGTCAGGCTAAGTATAGAGCTATAGTCTACTACAATCAGTCGTGCCAAAAAAGAGACATTGTCTTTATTTTTCATTTTTATTTTATTGTGTCAGCATTGAACCGTACAACCATGTAGTGTTGTCCAACAAGAATGCATGGCGAATCAAATCCCAAACAACCTATGAAACAATGAACACGTTTCTATTGCACTTCATTTTATTGAGCACTAGATGACCTCCTCGAGCACTGTGTCATTGAAGCCTCGAGTAATGAACCATTTTTTGAAACAAGTGTCGAAGCTTCAACAAAGCCTCCATCGGCCATCACTACCTACGGCTGCGTGCTCTAACACCATTTCAGAAGTGACTAACTGCAGACTTGGGAGCGGAGGAGGGATGACAGTCAGGCTGGCTCGACTGCTCCTCCTTCTCAGCCGTGGCGCGTCCAATCAGCAGCCGACATCCAGGACCGCACCTGCAAGGCGTCATCCACTCTCTCTCTCTCTCTCTCTCTCACACACACACACACACACACACACACACACACACACACACACAAAATAAATTGTGTTCAATCATGTTAAACTTGGTTGGGGCACAGCCATGGCTCTTTATATTTTATTTTTATTTTATTTTGTATTTTATTTTGAAGTTAGCGCTTTGCATTCTGGGCGATCCTCAGTACAGAGGAAGCCCATGAGACGGTCTCCTCCCTGCTGAGACAGAAATTAATGCAATAAGTTGAGCTATGCTTCATCTAACTGTGTTTCAGTGTTTAAATGTGTGCTGGTGTCTTTCATTTAATTTTTTTAATTTAATTTAATTTATTTATTTATTTATTTATTTTTTAGCAAAGTTCGTTTTTTTTTATTGCTATTAAAAACGATTAGCATGCTAGCATGTCCATTAGCAGCACACAGCTCTCATACGGAGCACGTTGTCTCTGCAGGAGGTGACCAAGTTTCACGGAGCAAGTTATGGTTGTGTCCCATTCTGTTTCAGGTATGTGTGTGTAACTGGAAGAATGTTACAGTGTATAAAAATGGAGCTTTAGGGAGCGAATTATTGAAATTGCGAATGTCATTTTTTTGTATTTTGTAGAAAAATGTATTTTATTTTTAATATTATTTGTATTGTAGAAACAACAACTATACGATCACTACTTCAGTACAGAGGAAGCCCATGAAGCAGGAGGTGACCAAGTTTCACGGAGCAAGTTATGGTTGTGTCCCATTCTGTTTCAGAGAATAAACTGCTGCTCCACACCTGACTTCTGCAAGTCTTCATTATACAGCAAGCAGGACAGAATAGGAGAGGTCACATTGGTGCCGTGACTCGAGACTCTTTTGTTGTGCTACCGATGCTGCAGAGCGACCCGGGGACTGTTCTGCTGCTGCTGTTCATCTGCGGTCACTGAAGTCGGTCAGATGTGTTGCTTTTGTGCAGTGTTAGACATCAGATAGAGGGTTTATGTACTTTTATTTGATTTTTTTTTTTTTTTTTTTTTTTTTTTTTTTTTTTTCAGTTTCCAGTCTCGGCCTTTTGTGGTTTCATCCTTTTGTTTTGTGGTATTGTGTTTTGTTAACTTTTTGGAAAGATGAGTAATCCTCAGGGTAATGTTTTTGTAACTCCTTTTGGTGCTGGCAGAGGGAGGGGTTTTATGCATCCTTCAAGTTTACTGTTTGAGAGTCCTGTTCAGGGGGGTGGTGTAGTGTTGGGTAATCAGTGTACACCTGGGCGCCCCTTGCTCAGTACTGGTGTTATCCCTCCCCCCAACTCAGATGCAAACCCTCATGCCCTTGCTAGCCAGGGCATGCATTCCCCTGTCCCGGACAGGCACAGCATGTGTTCCCCTGCACCTACCCCTGATGTTATTGCTGCTAGTATTGTAGGTCAGATGGGTGATGCATTGATTCAACAGGTCAGCCAGCGGGTGGCACAGGACATTATCTCTCACCTCAGTGCATCTGTCACTACCCCTTTACTCAGTGCTGCCCCTTCACCTGCCCATGCTGATATGCTAGCCAGTTCCCCTTTACATAGTGCTACCCCTCGACCTAGCCATGCAAATGTGTCTGCCACAAATGCTTTTGACGTGTCCCATTTGCAATATGTCCCTCATCGAAAGCTGAAGGAGCCCCCCTGCTTCAGAGGAGACAACTCAGACTCTGTTTCCGTCCAGGAGTGGGAGGAGCTCATGAGGAGTTTCATTAAGAGGGGGAATCTGCAACCTGAGGAACAAGCGGAGGAGATCCTTGTTCATCTTGGTGGCAAAGCAAAGGATGTTGTCAGGTTTGGGACCAGGAACAGTGGTATTAACATCACCTGTAACCCCGATGCCATTTATGGTCTCTTGCGGAAGCACTTTGATTCTGTTCCGTGTTCACCACTCCCATTAGCAGACTTTTACACCACTCTTCCTGGGAAGGGTGAGGATGCCTTTGACTACTGGCTTAGACTGAACCGCGCTGTTGACTTGGCCATTGAATGTCTGAAGGAGCAAGGAAAGTCACTGAATGACTCAGTGATCCCAACAGCTGCACATCTGGATCATCAACAGGGAGAAATGACTCTGAATATGACATTTACACCATGGAAGAAATCAAATATTGATTCTTTATTCAGGCTGGAGAACTGCTGGTTGACAAAGCTCAGCTGTGATTGGCTGCTCTCAGCTCTGAAGTCCAACCCCTCCCACCTCAGAGAGCTGAACCTGAGTTGGAACCGCCTTAAGGATTCATCAGTGAAGGAGCTGAGTGGTTTTCTGCAGAGTCCAGACTGTAAACTGGAGACTCTGAGGTCAGTTCACCCTCTTCACTCTCCAACTTCTATCACTCTTGTTGTTGTTGTCATGATTTTCACTTCACTGCTGTTGGAAATTCAATTTGCAGACACTTTTTTTTTGATAATGAATGAAAGGGCGTGTTTTCATTGCCTCACCTCGCCTCGCCATGGTATGGTGTTAGGGTGTTTGCACTGGCCGCTGCACAGTTGTAGGGGGCGCTGTTTTGGTACCTCAATCCCCCAGGGTCCGAGCAAGACGAAGCGAGTTTAGTGGTGACGTAGCTACGAGCAGGGCACTGGATTGGCTCCGTGTCCGCGTCGATGTTCCCTGTCAGAGCGGACATCCACGCCAACTCCTTTGACACAGAACTTCCGTGTCAGGTACATTTTACCGTGAATACAAGTAGCTACTATTGGTGTTGTACAAATACATTTATGTGTATACAGTTTTTGAAAACAGCTTTTTCAATACATGTTTACTTTCGTCTTTTGGGGAGAGGCAGGCGAACCGGGAATGCCCTCGACGTCGCGAGTGTGTTCAACCATATTCGCGAAAACGACAAACGGCAAATGGCGAAGCGCTCGGTAAAGAAAACAGACAATCGAGTTGCTCCTGCGTGAGGCGCGGTAAGCTAGGGAACCCCAGGAGTCTTGAGGAGAGAAGAAATACTGATTCGTCGAGAGGACGTGGCTCTTGGCCGCGAGGAAGCCTCAAACACCGCGGCATATAACAAAGTCGTCCTTGGCTCGCTAGGGCAGCTATTTCAAATAAGGAGGCGTGTTTACTGTCTGTTTTTCTGTTTGTTTGTTTTTAAATAAACGCTATTTCCCGTTGTATCCGTCTCGTGTTTACTTTTGGTGAAAATATGAAGGTTGAACTACACATTTGCTCGCATGTAAAACGAAACAATAAATTATAAATGTTGCTGCATAAATGATCAACTGTGACTTCAGTGAGGGAAAGTGTTCTTTCTTGAACAGAAAAGCAACCACAGACCGAGCAGCAGGTATGAAACAACTTCTACTTTGTCCATCGCTGCGCTGTTGTGTATCGCACAGAAGTGATGCTGGGGAAAACATTGTCCCGCTTTACCGTGTCGACTCCGCCCACGGTCTCGTAATCACAGAGCCAATGAAAACGCAATCGTACCGAGGCGAACCGTGGTGAGGCAAGGCAATGAAAACACGCCCTAAACTGGTCTTGAAGGTACAGTGGGTAAAATCCTCCCATCTAGTGGTCAGATTGCAGACTGCTTTTGTTGCAGATTCTGAAGTCGACGTTTCACTTTGATGTTCAGAGTGATGACACCCTGGTAAAATTCCATCGTTATAAACTCTCCATCATTTCTTCTCTATTCAGGTTGGAGTACTGCTGGTTGTCAAAGCTCAGCTGTGATTGGCTGCTCTCAGCTCTGAAATCCAACCCCTCCCACCTCAGACACCTGGACCTGAGTCAGAACCAGCTGCAGGATTCATTAGTGAAGGTTCTGAGTGGTTTTCTGCAGAGTCCAGATTGTAAACTGGAGACTCTGAGGTCAGTTCACCCTCTTCACTCTCCAACTTCTATCACTCTTGTTGTTGTCGTCATGATTTTCACTTCACTGCTGTTAGAAATTCAATTTGCAGACACTGGTTTGTGTTTGAAATGAGTGGAACTGGGTTTGAAGCAGGGGTGTCCATTAGGTCAATCGTGTGGAGTCCTCGTCACTTCCAGCAGGTAGAATGGTTCAGGCAGGAACTCAGTGATCTTGGTCATAATGTACGATGTGCTGGATTTTGTTTTTATATGTGCTGGATTTTACAGTCAAAGGTAAATGAGACGAATCGGCTTCTGCACCGCTCAGATCAAATAAAGGAGACATAAAGCAGATTTCATTTTAAATCTGAAACTATAATAATTGTTAAAATCAATGTATACTTCAGATACCTGCATTCTGTATGAGAGCAGACAGGGACAGCAAAAAGAGTTTGGCTGTTGTTTTCTTTAAATACACGCCAAACTACCGTGCTTGTCGCGTGAGCCTGCAATCCTGGCGTAAACTGACGGAGACGCCTCACTCACAAAATACGCTTCAAAGTCACGCACAGCAGAAGCACCGGAGATCCTGGGAGATGCTGCTAGCAAAACATCTGCGTTACACACACACACACACACACACACACACACACACACACACACACACACACACCGATTGTATAGTAGGTAGATCTTTTTGACTTGGTCATTTTAAAAGTAGCTTGCATGTTGAAAAAGTGTGAGCACCCCTGGTTTAAAGGTACAGAGTGTAAAATCCTGCCATCTGGTGGTCAGATTTCAGATTGCAGCGCTCATTCACTCACCCTCTCTCCTTTGTTGAGTGTCAGATTCTAAAGTCGACATTTGACTTTGATTCTAAACTCTCCATCATTTCTTCTCTATTCAGGTTGGAGGGCTGCAGGTTGTCAGAGCTCAGCTGTGATTGGCTGCTCTCAGCTCTGAAGTCCAACGACTCTCCCACCTCAGACACCTGGACCTGGGTCAGAACCAACTGCAGGATTCATCAGTGCATGAGTGGTTTTCTGCAGAGTCCAGACTGTAAACTGGAGACTCTGAGGTCAGTTCACCCTCTTCACTCTACAACTTCTATCACTCTTGTTATTGTTGTCATGATTTTCACTTCACTGCTGTTAGAAATTCAGTTTGCAGTCACTGGTTTGTGTTTGAAATGAGTGAAACTGGGTTTGAAACAGGGGTGCCCATTAGGTCGGAGAGAGAGAGAGAGAGAGAGAGAGAGAGAGAGAGAGAGAGAGAGAGAGAGAGAGAGAGAGAGAGAGAGAGAGAGAGAGAGAGAGAGAGAGAGAGAGAGAGAGAGAGAGAGAGAGAGAGAGAGAGAGAGCTTTAAGAGTGGAGTCCTCGTAACTTACAGCAGGTAGAATGGTTCAGGCAGGACGTCAATGATTAGAAAACACGGTGGTTGTGGTTGATCTTGGGGTGAATTCCAATTCCTCCCTTAACCCTCAATCTCAACCCTCAATCTCAAAAATGCGCGCTCTCTGCTAGGTGCAAATGCTGTCCCCATTCTAAGAACGTCCAGTTGAGGGAGGAGATTAAGGGCTGTATCGCCCTCAATATTGAGATTCTCCGGGACCACCCTTGGCAGTGAGGGCTACCCAGAAGGCATTGCGTATTTTCGCCAAGACATCTTCGAAAAAGATGGCGACGAAAAAGCGAGCTACAAATGGAAGTATTTTCTTAGTTAATAAAGATATAAATATTACAAAACCATTTTATTGTCTTAGTTTAAGAGTTTTTTATGGATTATTGACATCGTTGTTGCGTAACATTTTTATTTTTTTTACTTTACGATGTTTGTCAGCCGGACCAGCGGTCCCGGCTTCACGTTACTTGTGTACCTCGTTGTGTAGCGACGGAGGACTTCTTCTTTTTCATCGTCTTTTTCTTCTTCTCCTTCTTCTGCGTCGTTGTCGTCTTCTTGACAGACTGGACTTAGCTTTGGCGTAAGGCAGCCCCCCACAGTCTGAAGACGTAACTGCACTT
The DNA here is from genome assembly GCF_046127955.1 of Nelusetta ayraudi. Taxonomy (NCBI): domain Eukaryota; kingdom Metazoa; phylum Chordata; class Actinopteri; order Tetraodontiformes; family Monacanthidae; genus Nelusetta; species Nelusetta ayraudi. The sequence continues at coordinate 887,433 of NW_027466093.1, forward strand.
AAGGGGTGTCCCATTTCTAAGCCCTTACACTTATTTTTGAGGGCCAAGATTGAGGGCCAAAGATTGAGGGTTAAGGGCGAGGGTTGAGATTGAGGAGTTAAGGGAGGAATTGGAATTGGCCCTTGGTCATAATGTCCGATGTACTGAATTTTGTTTTGACGCCCCGCTCGGAAAATACGCTTCAAAGTCACGCACAGCAGAAGCACCGGAGATCCTGGGAGATGCTGCTAGCAAAACATCTGCGTTACACACACACACACACACACACACACACACACACACACACACACACACACACACACACACCGATTGTATAGTAGGTAGATCTTTTTGACTTGGTCATTTTAAAAGTAGCTCGCATGTTGAACAAGTGTGAGCACCCCTGGTTTAAAGGTACAGAGTGTAAAATCCTGCCATCTGGTGGTCAGATTTCAGCGCTCATTCACTCACCCTCTCTCCTTTGTTGAGTGTCAGATTCTAAAGTCGACTTTTGACTTTGATTCTCAGAGTGATGACACCCTGGAAAAACTCTCCATCATTATAAACTCTCCTTCATTTCTTCTTTATTCAGGTTGTGGAGGTGCAGTTTGTCAAAGCTCAGCTGTGATTGGCTGCTCTCAGCTCTGAAGTCCAACCCCTCCCACCTCAGACACTTGGACCTGAGTTGGAAACAGCTGCAGGATTCAGCAGTGAAGGAGCTGAGTGGTTTTCTGCAGGGTCCAGACTGTAAACTGGAGACTCTGAGGTCAGTTCACCCTCTTCACTCTACAACTTCTATCACTCTTGTTGTTGTTGTCATGATTTTCACTTCACTGCTGTTGGAAATTCAATTTGCAGTCACTGCTTTGTGTTTGAAGCGTATGAAATTGGGTGGAAAGGTACAGTGTGTAAAATCCTACCATCTAGTGGTCAGATTTCAGATTGCTTTAGTGTCAGATTCTGAAGTCAACATTTCACTTTGATTTTCAGAGTGATGACACCCTGGAAAAACTCTCCATCATTTCTTCTCTATTCAGGTTGTGGAGATGTAGTTTGTTAGAGCTCAGCTGTGATTGGCTGCTCTCAGGTCTGAAGTCCAACCCCTCCCAACTCAGACACCTGGAGCTGAGTTGGAACTGCCTTCTGGATTCAACAGTGAAGGTGCTGAGTGGTTTTCTGCAGAGTCCAGACTGTAAACTGGAGACTCTGAGGTCAGTTCACCCTCTTCACTCTACAACTGCTGCAGTTGTTGTTGTCATGACTTTGAATTGAGTTTGTTGGAATTCACTTTGATTCCATTAGAAATGTGTAAAACTGGTTTTAAATTACACACACACACACACACGTATGCGCACATACGCACTCACGCACGCACACACGCGCGCGCGCGCGCGCGCACACCCAACTGTGAATGACACTCTCCATCATTTATTCCGTATCCAGGTTGGAGAGGTGCAGGTTGTCAAAGATCAGCTGTGATTGGCTGCTCTCAGCTCTGAAGTCCAACCCCTCCCACCTCAGAGAGCTGGAACTGGCTGAGAACTATCTTCAGGATTCATCAGTTAAGGAGCTGAGTGGTTTTCTGCAGAGTCCAGACTGTAAACTGGAGACTCTGAGGTCAGTTCACCCTCTTCACTCTACAACTTCTATCACTCTTGTTGTTGTCGTCATGATTTTCACTTTACTGCTGTTGGAAATTCAATTTGCAGACACTGGTTTGTGATAGTAATGAATGAAACTGGGCTTGAAGGTACAGTGGGTAAAATCCTCCCATCTAGTGGTCAGATTGCAGATTGCAGATGCTGAAGTGGACATTTCACTTTGATTTTCAGAGTGATGACACCCAGGAAAAACTCTCTATCATTATAAACTCCATCATTTATTCTCTGTTCAGGTTGTGGGGCTGCAATTTGTCAGAGCTCAGCTGTGATTGGCTGCTCTCAGCTCTGAAGTCCAACCCCTCCCACCTCAGAGAGCTGGACCTGAATATGAACCCCCTGAAGGAGTCATCAGTGAAGGAGCCACTGATGGATCTTGTCTACAGCAGTGACCATCAACTGGAGAGTGTGAGGTTAGTACTGGTTTGGAACCATTGGATGATGGTTCCAGCACCAAAGCCAGTTGATCCCACAGCAGAGGTCCAGTGTTCCCAGTCACAGTGTGAGAGGAGGATGGTGACGTCCAGCTGCTCCTCATTCATCCAACATCTGCTGCCAAACTGCTTCTTCTCTCAGTTCACCACCCAATTATTGATCAGTTCATCTTCATCAGGCCTCAGTATCAGTCCAACACTCCATGGTCACATGACCTTCTGATGTTCCACACTTGACATGTGACTGAGAGTCTGCTTCTTCTCACCAGTCACTCCATCATCTCCATCAACAGTCAACGTCTCTGTGATGATGCGTTCAAGGACCCTGAGTCCTGACTCCTGCTGTCTCTTCTTATCTTTGCAGGTGGTGGTAAGGATGAGGAGAGTGAAGAGGAGCGCTCCATCTACTGGTGGCTGACAGAACTACAACCAGTGGAGCCAAACAGCAAGCTGCACGCACCAAGACTGTGTGGGTGTGTCACGACCTTTGACCCCAGTGCAGCCTGGTGGCTGGCGGACTGCTTCTACTGGGAGAGACGTCCCAGAAGCCACTGGTGGAGCTGAATCCTCAGTGGAAGAAGCAGGACTTGGAGCAGCTGCTCAGTGAAGGCAGCAGCAACACAACCACTGCTTCTGCTCTCATCATCCACGGCTGGAACATCTCAGCATGAAGGTTCCACACATCAACAACACACTGCTCTGCTCTCACTTCAGACTTCTATAACATCTTCATTTTGGAGGTGAAAAATACTTTTCAAGAGACTTTATTTCTGCTTCATGATCTTAAATAAGGAAATCATGTGGAAAAGATAAAGTGATTCACAACACCTGTGATGGGAACTCAAATCATAATTGAATTATAAGTAAGACAAAAGAAGTTTCCCTCAAAATAATTCATGGTTTTGATGCTTGCCAGATGTTTGTGTGGAGATTTCAGAAGGACGTCAATGAATCAGAAGGAAACCAGATCATTTATTTTATGTGATTATGTTATATCATCCTAACTTTATTACAAGCTCAAACATTATATTTCAATGATTCAATATTCTGACAATAAAAGCCATCACAACCTGTGTGACCTTGACCTCAACTGACGTTTCATTTCTGCTGCTTTAACACTTTGATTATATATCTCCTGAAGTCCTACCATGGGGATTCTCCATATCTGAATAACTTGTGTACTCAAACCTTCTGTAGGCCATACCCACTTCTCCACTCGGTCTCAACATAAACCACATGAATCAATGAAAATAAATCTCACTTTTACAAACAAATCCAATTCAGTTCAAATATAATTTAAATAAAATAAATGATACATTATAATTAATTACCAACAGATAAATCAATGCTGGATATGAGGTGGTTTGCCCTCTCTGGGTCGGTGGGGAGGCCCTGCCTCAGGGGGAGGAGTTCCAGCATCTCAGGGTCTTGTTTAGGACGCCTCCCTGGGGAGGTGTTCCAGGCATGTCCCACCAGGAGGAGACCCTGCTGGAGGGACCAGGTCTCTGGGCTGGACTGGGAAGCCTTGGGGTCCCACTGGAGGAGCTGGAGGAGGTGACTGGGTCCAGGGAAGTCTGGGGGTCTCTGCTGAGGCTGCTGCCCCCGAGACCTGACTCCAGATACGGCAGTAGAAGATGGATGGATGGATGGATGGATGGATGGATGGTTGCCAGGTGATAGAACATTTCATAAAAACAGACTCTGCATTATAACTTCTATTACACTCTAAATAACTCACTCCAATATAACTGCACTCGTCCTTCTCTCACATTACATTGGATCACAATGACCAAACAACACAACAAAGACAATGATCCAACTGTACTGCCACGTCCAGACTCAGTGTAGGTCTGTAGGCCTCTTGGACCTTCATGTGAACCACTGCGTGTTGACTGGAGGTGAAACATGGCTGACTGCATGCAAATAGGGCATCCCTATTTAATGGCGCTAATTTCAAAAAAAAATTGCATAGTAGGTTGGTTTTGTTGCTGTTGGTTGTCAGTTTTTTGAGAGTTAGTAGTAGATAGATCCATATATACACCGTGTGCACAATTATTAGGCAAGTGACTATTTTGACCATATGATCATTTTATCCTTAATTTCCAACCCCAAGCTGTATAAACTTGAATGCTAAGAGGATATAATGCATATTAGATGATGTGTATTTGTATAACGAGGGAGGGTGTGGCCTAAGGACATCAACGCCCTATATCAAGGTGTGCATAATTATTAGGCAGATTCTTCTCCTCGGGAAAAATGGGCCAAAAAAGAGATTTGACTGACTCTGAAAAGTCAAAAATTGTAAAAAGGTCTTTCAGAGGGATGCAGCACACTTGAAATATCTCAGATATTGGGGCGTGATCACAGAACCATCCAACGTTTTGTAGCAAATGGTAAACAGGGTTGCAAGAAACGTGTTGAGAAGAAAAGATGCAATTTAACCGCAAAAAATTGAGAAGAAACAAACTTGAAGCCACCAGGAACCCATTATCCTCCAGTTCTGCAATATTTCACAACTGCAACCTACCTGGAGTGTCAAGAAGTACAAGGTATTTAGTTCTCAGAGACATGGCCAAGGTCAGAAAGGCTGAAACCCGACCACCTCTGAACAAGACACACAAGTTGAAACGTCAAGAATGGGCCAAGAAATATCTGAAGACAGATTCTTCAAAGGTTTTGTGGACTGATGAGATGAGAGTGACTCTTGTTGGAAAGGATTGAAGGGCCCGTGGTTGGATCAGTAATGGCTACAGAGCTCCACTTCGACTCAGATGCCAGCAAGATGGCGGTGGGGTACTGGCAGAGATGCCCACGAGTCTTTGATTTAGAGTCCGAGTCGAGTCACGAGTCTTTACACACACACACACACACACACACACACACACACACACACACACACACACACATATATAAAATGACATAGCCTCTGGCTGAAATACAGTATATCCAAATTTGTATTTTTATTCAGACTTTTTTTTTTAAAAAAAACAAAAATAGATGGCATTTATAATAATAAATAATATTAAATAATAAAATAGATAAAATAAAGTAGTAAAACTGTCTGTCCTTTCCATGGGCCTTAACTATTACTAAATTAACCCATGTGTGGAAAAAAGAAAAGAAAGAAAGCCTCCAAGAAGGTGAACTTAGTTACATTTAAAAAAAAAACATTAGGCTGCCTCTCAGTGGCCGAAAGACTGAAAAATTATACAACTGAACTTAAGTTACATTTCAAAAATTATTAGGCTGCCTCTCAGTCGCTGAAAGACCATCAAAAATTATGCAACATGCTTGTTACATTTCAGAAAAATTAAGCATGACAGGTTTGTTGCACTAAGCCTGGCTCTGTGCGGGCGCATTATAATACTAATACCTCCGTGAATAAATACCCTCTCTACTGGTGCACTGGTAGCAGGGACACTAAGCACTCTCATAGCCACCCTATGAAGTCTGGGGAAACCCTTAGTATGTCGATTCCAGAATTCCAGACAGTCTGTTTGCGTTTCTTCTTCATCGGCCGCAGTGGACTCCGAATTCTGGATGTAGCGCTTGAGTTCAGCCCTGACAGATGAGGCATGGTCTGGGTTCTTCTTGCTTTTCTTCCGATAGGCTGAGAACAGGCGAGGAACTTTGGCAGGTGTCGGTGACTGCTCCTTGTCATCTTCACCACCGCTGCTGTTCTCTTGACGTACAGTGACTTGAGAAGCATCAGCCAAGACATGATCTGAAAAATGTCCACAAAAAACATGGTTAGTTACATTATGTTCATCAGATCATGATCTTAGTTATACAAATAGTGATGATTAAATTAAGGAATATATAAGTTAAGGAATCTATCACAAGTAAACTTACCCATTACCATCTCCTTCACATCACTCTTGACATCATTTGGGATGGGAACATCATGCTCCAGCCAAAAGAGGCAGTAGTATGGGTCCAGTAGTGCAGCCATCATGTAAACCTTATCTCCAAAGGGCAGGTCTCCTGCAGGCTTGTCCGACTCCTCCATTCTGACATTTACGAACATCCCCTGAAACAAAATCAGATCATCAAATTCAGCTTTACGGTCAGATCACAGGTTTACAGAAGTAAAGAAGTGGGTGAAAATGTTTTCTTTTTATAGCTCCCATCATACCTGAAAACGGCGTTGGAGGGACTGCTGTAGGGCTTTCACTAAACCGCGCAGGTAATGAGCTTTCTTCTGCATACTGTTGAGGTGGCTGTTGAGTGATAGAATGCTAGGGAGAGCCGCACTGAGAGTAACCACCTTCTCTGCTTGTGTGAGATCTGTTGCTTGAAGAAACGGGCCCAGAATTTCCACAAGCTCTTTCCGCTGGCTCAACTCTCTGCCTGTTAGGCACAGGCTTTTGTGTCTTTCATCTTCCAGGAGAGTGTTAAGGCTTTGGGGATCAAGGTCAGTGACTGCCTGTACAAGGCGGAGAGTCGAGTTCCAACGAGTTGCTACAGCAGAGGGGATGCTCCGATTGGCTCCATACGTTTTCTTAAAAGCTTCCTTAAGTCCACAAGTTGTATGAAGTAAATTGCAGAATTTTGTCACCTTTGCCAATGCACAGTTAATAATTTTGGTCTCTTTCAGTCCATCTCGCACGACGAGCTGCAATGAATGGGCAAAGCACTGCAGCCGCTGTTGCCGGCAGCTACTCTGGATGGTGTCCACATCTTCTTGGAGGGTTTCACCTGTATCCTCCCATAAGTCATCATTTTCTAGCTCATCATCATCTTCACCCTCGTCATCCAACTCATGCCTCTCAGCTCTAGTTGTTGAGGGGAAACAAACTGTAAAGGCCTTCTTCATATTTGAAGCGTTATCACTGATAATGTAATCCAATTTGTGTTTTACATTAAATTTGTCACATATCTCCTCAAATTGTTCACTGATTCTGATTGCAGTGTGTGAACCTGTGAATCTATCACAACTTAAGAGAACTGTCTGCAGTCTTGAGACACTGTTCTTCTCCATTTCCATGAAGTGGGCCGTTACACCTAGAAAGCCTCGCATGCTCCTGTCAGTCCAAATGTCCACAGTCACAGACACAGTGTCTGCTTTTTGTAATTTGGATTTGATCTTGTACTCTTTGTCGGATGCTACATCACTCAGACGTCTGGTAACGGTGTTTCGACTTACTGGGCAGTATTTTTCATCCACCACTGACATGAAGTTCTGGAAGCTGGGTATGTCAACCAAGGACAGAGGAAGGTTGCATGAGATGATGAGGTCATGAATTATGGAGTCAGTAATGGTCTTCTGTCGGGGATGGCCCTGGCTGTATGTTTTCACTCCTTGTTTTAGTCCCACAAAGGAATCGAGGCTGCTCTGAGTCTGACCCTCTTGGGCTTCTCCACAGGAAACTTTTTTGGCTGCCTTATATTCAGCATACCTGTAGATGAACAACATGGGAGGTTGCTCATTTTTGTAACACAAACACTAGTAGGGTTGCCACCTCCTAGAGTTTCAAATCCGGGACATGGGGGGGAGGCGGAGGCATCCCCGAAATATACGGGTAAAAAGTGAAGTGCGTATATTTACGGGAGGGTTGGCAACCCTATCTAGACCACAGACGGAAATCAAATGAGGTTTTGTCATTTTCCCTAAACAACGGGACAAATTGTGTCCCGGGAGAGATTTTATTTTTCCCGGGACAGGTGGTGAAAAAAGAGAACAATTCTGGGAAAAACGAGACGGGTGGCAACCCTAAACACTAGTGTGATAAGCTAGCGCAACAAGCTAGCGCAACAAGCTAGCTTGTAAAACGGCGGTAACCAAGCCGTGGTGTTTGTTTAACGTTACACTGCGGTCTCGTTGAACACCACGGCCCGACCGTTTCTTCTTGGTAATGCACTAAGCTAAACAATAACTAGACAATGTATGCAAAAACACTATGAGTACAACTTACCTTTCCTTGTGCACCTTTTCAATGTGCCGCAGGAAGTTGCTGGTTGTGGAACCTTTTTCTTTTATTGTTCTTTTGCAGCATTTACATTTTGCAGTTCTGTCTCTGCCGTTCTGTTTGAAGTTTGTGTAGCAGTGCGTTAATATAAAGGGTAGCGAACCTGGCGGTGGACTTTCTTTAGCAGCAGCTGCTCCACTTGCACTTGCCATGATGACTGATAATGAAGGAGAGAGGGAGGGATGTGACGCGATGCGTCGCGCATCGGAGGTGGTTTTGTGAAAAATAAATAAATAAATAAAACAACAAAAAAATAAAATTAAATTAAAGATTGCCCACGAGTCTTTGATCTCGAGTCGAGTCAATTCTCGAGTCTTTTAGGATCGAGTCCGAGTCGAGTCTGGAGTCTCCAAAAATGCGACTCGAGTACGAGTCTTTAACTCGAGTCCCCATCTCTGGGTACTGGTATGGGCAGGTATTGTTAAAGATGAGCAGTTGGACCTTTTTGGGTTGAATATGGACTCAAAATCAACTCTCAGACCTACTGCCAATTTTTAGAAGACACTTTCTTCAAGCAGTGGTACAGGAAAAAGTCTGCATCTTTCAAGAGGACTTTGATTTTATGCAAGACAATGCTCCATCACATGCATCAAAGTATTCCACTGTGTGGCTGGCCAGTAAAGGCCTTAAAAATGAAAAACTAATGACATGGTCCCCCTTTTCACCTGACTTAAACCCTATTGAGAACTTTTGGGCCGTTCTTAAGCAGGACATTTAGAGTAAAGGTAAACAGTGCACCTCTCTGAACAGTGTTTCGGCAGCTGTACAAAAAGTTGATTCTGACCAGATCAAGAAACTGACTAAACTCCGCGAATGGAAGGCTTGTGAATGTTATTGAAAAGAAGGGTGGCTATACTGGTGACTGTTTTCTTTTTAATTATTATTATTAATATTCGGGACTGAGCCTCAGCGAAGGCCTGCTCTCATTATTATTATTATTATTATTATTGTTATTATTATTATTATTATTATTATTATTATTATTATTATTATTTCTGAAATGTTTATTTGTTAATTCTGAGGGGGGTTTTTTATTCTCACTTTAACATGTAAAAATAAACAAGTGAGATGCGAAAATCTTTGTTTTTCATTTAGTTGCATAATAATTGTGCACACTAATAGTTTCCGAATAATGGTGTACATAAAGATATTCTCATAAGAAAGCCAGAACTTCACTTTTACTACTTAAATGTTCCGGTTTGATGGTTTGTTCACATTTTGGATAGATCAAAAGCACTCTAGATGTACAATAGCAAACTAATCCTCAAAAATACAACTTGCCTAATAATTGTGCACACGGTGTAGACGGTACCGCTGCGGTTCCGACCCGACTCTGTTCATGACAGACAGAATCTTCAGACATCAAGAACCTGATTCTAACTCCACTGGTAGTTTGGTGGCCTGCAGTGCTGGGATGCTTTGTTTTGTCTGTCACTGTGGTCCATTGAAGCAGCTCCAGAGAGTTCTTCCTACACACAGAGATGTGAAGGTGTGAATGGTGTTAGTGAATGGAACTCACTCTGCTGTAGGTAGTACATGGTGGCGACGCCTCCACCAGTCAGCACAGTGGTGAAGATGGTGAGCTGCTGCAGCTGAGAGGTAGACACCCTCATCTTCTGCTTCCTCTGCAGACTCTTCCAGTGAGCTCACAGGACAAATTGTTGCACAGAAGATCATGTGGAGACCCACAGTGGGACATTTCAAAGAGATGGTTGCTTCTTCAAGCCCAGGCCAAGACCATGGTGCTCATCAACAGACACACTACACTATTGATTTTATTATGTTAATGACTTTGTAAAGTGTCTGAGGTTTCTAAAATGTGCCACACAAATAAAATGTATTAATATCTATCTATCTATCTATCTATCATGCTTGATTACTACTATTACTGATGTACTACATCTGCTGAAGTTCCACAGGCTGTCTAATACATTCAATGAGTGTTTGTGACCAGTGTATTCTTTCTAATGATCCATGAAAATACGTGTGAACGAAGTGAAAATACACCAGGCCAGGCAGAAAGTACCGCGCCGCACCGGTAGGGGGCAGTGACGTGCCGGGAGGCTGATGACTAACTGACTGACAGCGCTATCAGGTGCAGTCAGGCACAGACGTAATAAATGAGTGAATGACGGTGGCCAACAGAGGTACAACACCGCCCCCAAGTGGTGAGCACTAAACAACACATGTGTGGGAGCTTTCTGACAGTGGCCACCTCTCTTTGAGCTGCAGCCAGTGATGGTCTTCATCCTCTCCCACACCTCCCTCATATTGTTGTTCTGCATCCTTTCTTCATTTTTCCTTCTGTGCTGCTCCCTCACCTCCTTGACTTGGACGCTGAGTTCCCTCTGGACCCGCTGGAACTCCTGTCGCTCAGCATCTTTGAAGATCTTCTCCTGGTTCAGAAGGTCCTTGATGTCGCTGGTTCTCCAGGGCTTGTTGTTGGCAAAGCAGCGTCCAGATCCAACTTGAACAACAGCGTCCATACAGAAGTTTCTAAAGTCCGTAGTGCAGTCAACCATCTGGTCCATGTTGTGGTTGTGAGAGCCCTGCAATGCGTCCCAGTCTGTGGAGTCAAAGCAGTCTTTCAGAGGCTGCTCCATGTGACCAGCCTCTCTGTCGTGCCTTGTCTTGTCCAGTGGGTGAAGGGCCTGGGTTCTGGTCCAGGGCCTGGTTCTGGTACTCTCTTGTCCTGGGGGTCCCCATCCATCCGGGGGCCAGGTTGTGCTTCCTGTCCTCCATCCAGGGGTGTCTGCCTCCCAGCCCTCTGGTCCTGGCTCTTCGGGGGGCTGGTGGCCTCTGGCCAGGGGGGCTCACTGCTCTGGACCTCTTCCCCACCAGCTCTGAGTTCATCTGTTTACTATTTGAATGAGTTCATTTTTGGATCATTAATTATGTAAACTAATATCTGTTGTTGTTTGGACACAATACCTGTACATTGTTGCCAGTTGCTCTCCCAAGCCCTCACTTCCATCCAATTTTTTCTCTCTTTTTCTCTCTCTGTCCCTCCCTCAGTCCTGGCCACAATATCACTCATCCATCAAAATAGAATCAAAGCAGTCATCAGGTCCTTCCTGAACCCACCCGTGTCATTCACACCCTGGGCTCACAAGCTCCGCCTTTGAGAATCAAATCTGTCAGCCATCATGAAGACATTCAGACACACTTCTGCTGCTCATGATGGCCAGACAGGACAAGGGAAAAAAAAGATTCCCCTCTGTCATTGTCAAGAAACATTTGAACATTGACACCATCACCTACCCTCACATATATTTGTATTTGTATTGATTTATTGAGCACAATTTAAAACAAGGAGGGAACGAAGCCCAAAGGGCTTGAACAGAGTTCTACTCCCATCATCTACAATCAATCCAAAGTCAAATGTCAACATAGGAAGAGAATCATTTCAAACAACAGACAACAATATAGAATACATTGAACAGTTCAAACATAAGGAGATGTTTTTTCAGTCAGTATATTTGCAGAACACACACAGTGTGTGTTGAGGCCAGTCAGGTTATTGATTCATACACACTCATCCTTTCATTGTTTGCTGAGGGCTTCTGTTAACTGCTGTCTCCCTCCTCCACAGTCACTGGGTCGGAACCAGAGCTGCTCTCAAGTGCTGCTAACAGAGCTAACAGGAAGTAGCCATCTGCACAGGGCTGCTGCTGATAGTGGAGCATCACGTGTACTTCAGTAATCATCCAATCAGGAGTGTTGTGCTATGACTTTGAGGTTGACTTGTCAGGGGGAAGCAGTGGAATTGTGTGTATTTTTGTTTTGCTTGTGAGAGTGACGGTAGGGAGCCTCTAATGTTGACTGAAGGCCTTCTATTGGCTGCTTTTGTCATTTGCCACTTCATTGTGGGTTGGTCCAGAGGGAGGGGCTTGCTAGTTAAAAGCTGACCACCAAGGCTGAGGTGGTTGTGATGAGGCAATTCAAAGCAGAAACAAGGTATTGAAAGTCTTCAAACAGAATCTTAATGATCAGAGTCTTATTGTATATCAAAGATCACAAGCCAGGGTAGGAAGAATCATAAAGTGTGCAAAGAAAGAGTATTGGCAAAGGTTTTGTCACTCAGTAGGGACTAGTGTTTTCAATTCAAGAGGAGCAATTTGTCATCTCAATTGAAGCATCCAGTATTCAGAGACATTTTGCTTTTCATGCTGAGCTACGTGAAAACTCTGAAGTCACTTCTACTGATCTTTTGGGGCCGTTGGAGTCTCAGCCCATGGTGGGACTCGAACCAACAACCTTGTGATTCACAGTTAGTTGTCTTATTAACTGAGCCATCTGTGGGCTGATGGGATGCAGCTTCTGGAGAACTGATTGAAGCTCTTCTCTGAACAGTTGAAAAAATCTGCATACAATGTTGTTTTTTTCCAAGTACAAAGAATTTTAAATACTTTCATTAAAAGTTATTAAAAAAGTCCTGTGGTAGCTTAGCACGAGACAGCGCTACTCCAAGCAAAATCTCAACATGTCTGAAAACCAGAAAAAAACACATGCTATAGTATAAAGTACAAATACACACAGTAAAAACCTGGTCATGTGGTACCAAGTGGGATTTGAAGCCACATCTTCTACAACCACAGTGAGAGATTTAGCCTACTGAGCTAACCACCTTGTTAGCCTTAGCACTGTGGAGGTCAATAGGTCACCCTGTTCATACATCCTATTATACAGCCCACTGCTTCTGGTAAACACGTGACTATAAACTGTGTCATTATATCATACAGTGACCTATATATGATTGATTTGATGCTGATGATCTTCTATTATTCATCACTGATGAGGAAATGAGTTGAAGAATCTTTGGTTTTGGCAACTTGTTGTCCTTTGTTGTGTGTCTGTGTCGCTGCTTGTCAGTGTGTGTCAGTGTGTGTGTGTCAGTGTGTGTCAGTGTGTCAGGTGAAGCACTGAGGCCTCTGTAGTTCTTTGCTTTCTCAGCGCTGAAGACGGTCTTGTGGGGCCCAATGCTGACTCCCAACACAGAGCTCCTCCTTCCCTCTTTTCAAACTCTGTTTGAATTCCATTTTCAAAGAGTGAGGAGAATTTTCTTTCCTCTTCATTGTATCTAAAAGGCTTCAGCTCCACTTGTTGTGTTGCACTTGTACAAAGTGACTGTGGCTGTTTGTTTCTCCTGCAGAGTCCAGTGTTGAAACGCACCAATGTCAAGTCACTGCTGTCTATTGATGTAGTGACATCCCTGCACAGACCTCAGGAACCTGCTTAGCAGCTTAGCTCAGTGGGTTAGCCTGCTTACTGTGGTGCTGAAAACCAGGGTTCCAATCCTGGTTGTTGGTTCAATTCTGAAGCAAAGCCTCTTTTGTTCTCTTGCTACTTTGAACCAAGCCCAACTCCAACACTAAGTGAGCCTCTAATCTGTTTGACTGGTGGGCCATAATGGCTTCTACAATATGACAGAGTGGCCGCTTTCTCATTGGAGGAAGACATATATCAGGGGATGTGTAGACAATATGTTGCTTTAATGGCAATTAAATAATGAACACAACAAAATAATTGTGTTCATTGTTTTCTATTTCATGACTTAATGACTATTAATATAATTCCTTCAAGTTTGGTCGGCCGGATTGGAGAGTGTAATTGGCCGCATATGGCCCCCGGGACGTAGTTTGACTTCAAACCTGGATCCTCTGACATAATTCCTCCCTTCTGAACAGGCCAGAGGTGGAATCATCTTTATATGACCTTCCGTTCCTGAAATACACGTCTTTGACCTATGAATTTGACCTTTGACCCGGTTCCAACCGTCTGACCCCTGATTCAATTGTTCCGTTACAATCAGGCTCCCTGAAACTGGGAGGGTGGGCGGAGTTTCAACTCAACAACAGGAAGGTAAAGTCAGTGAATGTGGATTTGAACAGTGCCACTGATCCCTCTGGCCCTGCGCTTTTCAAAGCCTCCACTGGGGGGCGCCAGAGGACTGCAGGGGAGGCGAGCGTGAAAAGTGCGGCATCCTATTGAAAGTGAAGCCAAAGTTGAACGATGAAGCGGCGGGAAAAGCAACAGTGTCCATAGTGATGATGAAAGTCTCTGACTACAGTTGATGTGTTGATGATTTGATTGGAGGAATTGCACCAGCAGCCTCAGAATGAAGACATGAGTTGACTGGAGAACTGGAGGAGCTTTCAATGCATTGAAAAATATGTTGAAAAACACTGCGATATTTATTAGAATGTGTTTCAAAGAGATGGTAAAGCATGCAGATGATAGAATGTGTTGAAAAAAGACATTGAAGATCAAACACAAAGGATTATTAAAATGTTATTGAAATATACACGTTTAAGAACATACACATGTGAAAGATGCTTACAAAAATACACATGTGTACAACATTTATTGTTGAAACCTTTTTTTAATTAACAAAGCAATGAGAATAACAGTAGTAATGGACCTACCTTGACCTCTGACCCTTGACCTTTGACCCTGAGAGAGAGAGATTATTTCAAGTCGAGGCTTTTTAAGGTCAAAGGTGATCAGAGCAATGATACTTCAGCATCAAAGCTTCTCTACAATAAATGCAGCATCCTGAATGCTGCTCATTGAGATGTGTGTGTGTGTGTGTGTGTGTGTGTGTGTGTGTGTGTGTGTGTGTGTGTGTGTGTGTGTGTGTGTGTGTGTGTGGCCAGCAGAGGGCAGTGTTACTGCAGCTTGCAGTCATTTGCAGCCATTTTCAAGCAGTGGCTCCAGTGCTTGGATGTTTCCCACAAGCTTCATTTGTCCATCACTACTTTGTCCTGCAGTGTGTTCTGCTCCTTGTGCAGTTTCTGCCACTGTTTTCCTGCCACTGCTTCTGACACAATGTTTGCTGCCCTTGTCTTTTGATGGAGTGAGCAGCTCCTTGAGGACCAGACCATCTTCACCTCTTGCACTCCAACTGCTCCTGGGAGCCACAGCCACACTGGATGCACCCTGGCAGAGAGAGAGGGGCGTGGCTGCACTTCAGCTCAACACAGCGTCATGTGATTTCAGGGAAGTGGGAGCAGAAACACTGATCAGAGAATCTAAGAATCAGAAAATATCCCAAGAGCACCTCAAAGTCCAAGTGCTTCTCCGTCTGGCTGCATGTTGGCTGGAGGCAGCAGCAGCAGCAGGAGTCTTCCTCTCTGTTCACAGAGGGTCGCTCTAGGTGGACACAGGTGGCTTCTTTCACTCCTCTCTCAAACCATCTGTCTTCTGTGTCTAAAATCTGGACCTTTGAGTCTTGGAAGGAGGGGCCTTTGTCCCGGAAATACAGATGAACCGCTGACTCAACAGAGCTGTTGATGACAACACCTGCTTGATCATCAACACCTGATGTTGAAAAATCAACACCTTGCTATTGGTCGGTCCCATCAGCCTTGGCCCCGCCCACACCTCAGAGTTGGAGCATTTCTATCTGGCTGTACCGCAGAGAAACAATGGAAGGCCTCAGATGACTGGAGTATTGATTTGAGAATCCACGTATTGGACGGATCAATATTTTAGTCCTGATCTGCTCAATAGTGTCATTTCCCATCATGCCCCTCTCACCAGTCAAGCCGTCCCGCTGCCAGTACTGGTAAAGACACGACATATAAATTTAAATATTGAAGTTTCACATAAAGTATCCAGTTTTTAACGTAGGATTTTACTTATTTGATCATCCAACAGCATTGTTAGATGGCGAACCAATGGCTTGATACTATAAAAACATCACTTCTGGGGTTGGCCAGCCGGAGGGAACGGTGGTGACACAACGAGGAAATACACTGAAGGCTAGACCGTCCCCAGTGGTTACCGGGGAGGCGGGGTTTGGTCCGTCCTTCTAGGCTGGGTCCTTGAAGAACGCTTCCTTCAGACGGAGGACACTTGGACTGAAGGGTGCACACCCTGAATTGAGACACAACACATATGTGACGGAGAGTCTGCTTCTCATCAGCAGTGAATCCATCATCTTCACTCAACAGCAGTGAATGTCTCTGATGATGCGTTCAAGGACTGAAGTGTGAGTGCTGACTTCTGCCGTCTCTTCTTCTCTCCTCACATGGAAGTGATGTGTTCACGTTGAGGGAGGATCACTTGGTCCTGAGGATCAGGGGAGGGCTCTTCCAGAGTGCAGCCAGTAGGGGGCATTAGAGGCTCGGCCTCCTTGTTGTCCTCAGGAGCTGACAGGAAGTGTCACATCCCTCAACAAGTGTCCAGTCTCATCACGTCAGGGAGAAACAGGTGCAGCTCTTCAAAGAGGAAATCACATTTTTCTCACCGTCATCATGGACTGCCAACAAGTGATGGCAACTGTAGTTCTGGAAAGAGCCGCCAGGGGGCGCCCTCGAGTCAAAACTACCTTCTACTGCAGACTTTACAGAGAAATGAACACATGCTGAAAAAATAACACATTGATTAACAGGCAGATATTTCAGACAGGTCACTCTATAATATGTCAATAAGAAACACAATGTGTTCAAATGTGGCCTTGAACCTTCAAACCTTCCTATGACGCGTCGGTCCTCGCAGCTCCCAGTTCTGCCACTGAGGGGCGCTGTTTGACCAGTTTTTGCTTGTTTGGTTTTGTTTGTAGCCACAATGCAAGCATCAGTTGTATCATAGTGGGGAGTTGATCTTTCTGCCTGGCAACAAGACATTTCCAGCCAATACAAAAACTATGTCAACATAATAATACTGCTGAAAATCAATCAATCCTCTCTCTCTCTGCCCCCCCCCTCTTTCTCCCACCCACTCTGTCTTCCCCCCCCCCCCCCTTTGACATGGTCACATTCATCATGTTGAAATGCAGCAAAGCCTTTCTGAGACTGAACTTTATGCAGTGGCAGGAATGTTTGATGCTCTGTCATAAAGTGCAGCTCAACTCCACTGAGATGAATTTCAATCCAAAGTTCAGTGCAATGTGACTCCACTGTCTCTGTCTGCTGAGAAACAAAGGGCCAGTTCCACAGAGCCACTGCTCAACCAGAGCCCACCAGGTGTCAACCACACCAGATAGAAAATATACATTTGATAGATGAATATGTCATCTAATAATATATTAGATGATGTGACAAGACCAGCCTAGAAAACAGCTACAAATCCATGACGGGCGCAACGTGGTGGCTAAAAGACGCTCATTAACGGCTGCGCTCCATTCTTTGTGGGTCAAATTCTTTGATTGTGAAGCTGCATGAAGGGATTGAATTTAGAAAAGAGAGCAAAAGACAAGAAGTGATTTGTGAAGAGCCCACTAGGAGGCCAGGAGGCTGTCAGTTAGTGTTGATGGAGACAATGATTCCATCCAACTAATGATGGAGTCAGAAAAACAGCTGACAAGTGATGGACACCAACAACTGATCCACTCACTCAAAGCCAAAGTGTCTCCACAGGAAGACGGAGGGGAGTCCTGGTGGTGAGAAGCAGCAGCTGAAGGAGCTTCTACAGCGGCAGCAGCAGCAGCAGCAGCAGGCCAGGATGAGCTGGACGTCCTCGTTATACAGAAGGTTCATTGGCTCATTCTGGGACCGGCCTGCTCCATCAGGTGAGTCCTCGTGTCTTCAGTGTGGAGCAGCACTGCAACCTGCCAGTCACAGCCAGACTGATCACAGTAAGACTGTCCACCGGCACCTCCTTCACTTCTCCCTCTGAGATCACGTCAGGACCTCCAGTGAGAAGATTCACTGAGGGACGTTGAGAGCAAACAGTCACACAGCAGCTTCACCACAGCAGCTGAAAAGTTGTGGAGAGAAAATGATGCTCACACTGTCACACTGATGTTTTCTTCTCCAACCTTTTCTCTGCTCCAGAGGCTGATGATGGTCTGCAGGAGCTTCTACAGCAGCAGAAGATCAGTCTGGAGAGGAGATGTGAACGTGTGACTGAAGGTGAAGAAGCAGGAAGTCAAACCCTCCTCAACAGCATCTACACTGACCTCTACATCACTGAGGGACTGAGTGAGGAGGTCAACAGAGAGCATGAGGTCAGGCAGCTGGAGACCAACAAGACCAAGAAGACCACAGAAACCAAGAAGACCACAGAGACCAAGAAGACCAAGAAGACCAAGAAGACCAAGAGGACCACCAAGACCTCTGAGACCATGGAGACCAAGAAGACCAAGAAGAGCCTCCACGACCGTCCAATCAGGTGCAGCCAGATCTTTGAAGCCTCACCTGAGCAGCAGGGACTCAGAGTCAGAGTGGTGCTGACCAACGGCGTCGCTGGGGTTGGAAAAACCTTCTCAGTGCAGAAGTTCACTCTGGACTGGGCCCAGGGCCTGGAGAACCAGGACCTTCATCTGGTGCTTCCTCTCTCATTCAGGGAGCTCAACTTGGTCAAAGAGCAGCACGACAGTCTTCTGGAGCTTCTCCATGTTTTTCATCCAACGTTAGAGAAGCTCACAGCAGAGCAGCTGCATGTCTGCAAACTTCTCTTCATCTTGGACGGCCTGGATGAAAGCAGACTGGCTCTGGACTTTGAGAAGAACCAGGTGGTGACTGACGTCACTCAGAAGAAGTCAGTCAGCGTCCTGCTAACAAACCTGATCAGAGGACATCTGCTTCCCTCGGCTCTGCTGTGCATAACTTCCAGACCTGCAGCAGCCAATCAGATCCCTCCGTCATGTGTGGACTGGCTGACAGAAGTACGAGGCTTCACCGATGACCAGAAGGAGGAGTATTTCAGGAGGAGGTTCAGAGATAGAGGAGATGTGTCCAGCAGGATCATTTCCCACATCAAGGCCTCCAGGAGCCTCCACATCATGTGTGAGATCCCGGTCTTCTGCTGGATCACTGCCACAGTTCTGGAGAGCATGTTGAGCTCAGAGCAGAGAGGAGAGCTGCCCAAGACCCTGACTGACATGTACTCACACTTCCTGCTGGTCCAGACCAAGAAGAAGCAGCACAAGTATGGAGGAGGTCCACAGGAGCTGACGCAGGCTGACAGGGAGCTTCTTCTGAAGCTGGGCCAGCTGGCATTTGAACATCTGGAAAGTGGAAACATCATGTTCTACAGTGAAGACCTGGAGAAGTGTGGTCTCAGTGTGACTGACGCCTCTTTGTACTCAGGAGTTTGTACAGAGATCTTCAGAAGAGAGAGTGTGATCTTCCACAAAACCGTCTACTGCTTCGTTCATCTGAGCGTCCAGGAGTTTCTGGCTGCAGTCTTCAGCTTCCACTGTCACACCAACTGGAAGAGGACAGAAGATGGTCACTCTGGAGAATCCCTGGATGAGTTCCTTCAGAAGATGATGAAGAAATCCCTGCAGAGTCCAAACGGTCACCTGGACTTGTTTGTTCGCTTTCTCCATGGACACAGTCTGGAATCCAACCATAGACTCTTAGGAGGCCTGCTGGGTCTCCCTGACAATCATACAGGAACCTTACAGAAGGTCATCAACAACCTGAAGGAGCTGAACACTGGTGATGTTTCTCCTGACAGAAGCATCAACATATTCCACTGTCTGCTGGAGGTGAAGGATCAGTCAGTGCATCAGGAGGTCCAAGAGTTCCTGCAGTCAGAGAACAGATCAGAGAAGGGACTCTCAGCCATCCAGTGTTCAGCTCTGGCCTACATGCTGCAGATGTCAGAGGAGGTTATGGAGGAGTTGGACCCCAGCAAGTACAACACAACCTGGGAGGGAAGATTGAGACTGATTCCAGCTGTGAGGAACTGCAGGAAGGCTGTGATACGTTCAGTAAGGTATGTAAACACTGTGTGTGTGTGTGTGTGTGTGTGTGTGTGTGTGTGTGTGTGTGTGTGTGTGTGTGTGTGTGTGTTGAATTGTGAGTCAATGATGAAGAATAATGTCAAGCATATTTTGTTGAGTTGCACTTCTCTTTTTTTCCTTTTTGATTTTGTCTGACTAATTATTCCAGCTAATCTTATGGACTGTATAGGAGAGGCAAGAATCAGCTTGGGCTTCAGCCTGCTGCTTTTTCCTTCACACAGTTGTTATGTTTTTGTTGTCATTCAGTGTTCAACTCTCAGAGCTTCACTGTGCAGTGGTGTCTTCAGCTCTGCAGTCCAGCCCCTCCAACCTCACACTGCTGGACCTGAGCTGGACAATCCTGAAGGATCCTGGAGTGAAGCTGCTCTGTGCTGGACTGCAGAGTCCAAACTGCAGACTGGAAGTTCTCAGGTCAGTTCCTGCTTTCTACTGGTGGACAGTGTGTGTCAGCAGATGACAACTGGTGTGTAACGCTGCTCAGTGTGAAGACTTTGAAGCAGATATTAAAGACTCATCTAGACAAAGTGGATGTTGTTGATATTTTCATGTCAACAATCTGCAGCCAGAAAAGACTTTGGATGGTGGAAGAAAGTGTGGAAAATGTCTCCAGTCACTTGAGAGCTCAATGGAAGTTGTTGATTGGTGATGAAGGTCACATGACTGAGCAGAAGATCCTGTGAAGGCAGATTAATAGTGCAGCAGTATTTCTTCATCTTGTCCTTTGAATGTGTTTGACTTGTAACGAGACTCTGATGACTGAAAACAGCCACAAGCACACAAAGGACTCACTGATTATTTTCCATCTTCACTGCTGATTGGCTGCACACTGACTGACACACTGCTGTTGTTATTGTGTTGACAACACACTGGCACAATGACTCCTTTGAGGGAATGACTCAGTGATCCCAACAGCCGCACATCTGGATCATCAACAGGGAGGAATGACTCTGAATATGACATTTACACCATGGAAGGAATCAAATATTCATTCTTTATTCAGGTTGGAGAGGTGCAGTTTGTCAGAGCTCAGCTGTGATTGGCTGCTCTCAGCTCTGAAGTCCAACCCCTCCCACCTCAGACTCCTGGACCTGAGTCTCAACCAGCTGCAGGATTCAGGAGTGAAGGTGCTGAGTGGTTTTCTGCAGAGTCCAGACTGTAAACTGGAGACTCTGAGGTCAGTTCACCCTTTTCACTCTACAACTTCTATCACTCTTGTTATTGTTGTCATGATTTTCACTTGACTGGGCCCTGTTGCAGGAAACTAGGATGAGGGATTAAGCCGGGATATCTTGGTTATCCTGGATCAATTGATGTTTGATGTGGTTGCACAACAGTGGGATAGGTGGAAGTGAGATATGTTCTGCTAGAAGTTACAATGGAGATTTATTGTGTGGAGTGAGCTGCTCCAGACCAGGCTGAGTTCCAGGATCTATTTCATCCTTGTCTCAGTCAACAGTCACCACCAGTGGAAGGCAGTGCTTCTTCCACTCAACACTGCACATTGTTATCACATTCATTTCCAGCCACTGTCATTATTTCAAGCTTTGGAATCATTTCATTTCAATCATGATAAAGAAATGAGTTGAGATCATATTGCAATCATTGGATCATTTCTAAGATGACTTCTACTTTGCCATGCATCCTATATAAAAATACACATCCCATAGAAAGATGAAGACACATCAAAGAGTAACATGAGCTTGTTTTTGTGACAGTGGACGGTCCTGTCACTATGCCTCCAATTGATCATGCGCCCTGGCTGCTTGGCCAAGGGAAGATCCCTTATGCTGAATGCTTGGTGCGCATGACTATGACCTGGGAGTCTGGGCTTCCAAGCTCGCAAGCTTTGAAAGTTCGAGAGTCTGGAGACTCATGGAGATGGCAGCTCGATAGAACGGCTCCCGAAAGAACCGAAGAAATCACAGACCTACCCCCATCCAGTTGAGTAATATAATTTCCACATACCACGGTAAACGTACAGAGGGGGTAAGACGACAAACGAAGCCCCTGCTTCTGTATAACAATCGGCGAGAGAAAGGAAGTAGTTACAGCTAACTCCGTGAAGCCACGGGCTAACGAAGAAGCGAGGACGAGATGGCTAGCTTAGAAGTGTTACTAGAAGAACTGAGAGGTTTCCGTCAGGAAAACAACGAACAACTGAAGTCTATCAAGGAGGAAATTAATAAAACGAATGCAAGAATCAGCGAAGTGGAGGAGCGGGTGGAGAAAAATGAAGAGAGGACTCTAAACACGGAGGAAGTGTTAACCGGGCTGCTAAAGTTACACGTGAAGCTGGAAGAAAAGCTAACGGACCTAGACAGTCGATCTCGTCGGGAAAATGTCAGGATCTACGGTGTTCCGGAGGGGTCCGAGAAGGACTCGGAGTCGATGACTACATTTGTGGAGACCTTACTGAAAGAGGGGCTCGGTCTGGTCGAGAACGCGGCAGACGTGCGGATAGAAAGAGCACATCGGGCGCTGGGACCGCAACCCCCGAAGAATGTATCACCACGTTCAATACTTGTGAGGTTTTCGAGCTTCAAAATGAAAGAGTCTGTACTGCGCAAGGCTTGGCAACAAAAGGGACTCTTTTGGCGTGAAAAGCGAATAAATCTCGACCACGACTACCCACCAGTCATTCTCAGAAAACGACGAGAGTATACGGAGGTTCGTAGGGCTCTGAAGGAGAACGGGGTCTCGTTCCAGACCCTTTTTCCGGCGAGATTGCGAGTGAGATATGAAGAAGGGCCCAGAACCTACGACAACATAGAGGAGGCTACGGAGGACATGGTCAAAAGAGGTTACAAAGTGAAAGTCATCAGTTCACCTGATTCCCTGAAGGAGCAGATCGAGCGGCTGACCTGGACTAGGACAGGAGGGAGAAGAGAGAAAGGCGCCTCCAGCTCTTCAAGAGAAGTCAACTACAAAGAGAGGCTCCGGGCATTTAGGAGAACATCACCACCAGCTCCTTGAGAACTGAAGGATACCATGTTTTTCCTCTTGAGGTACACTTCTCAGATAGAAATTTCTACATAGGCTAAGTTAAAGATGATAGTTTCACAAAAAGGTTCGTCAGGGTCCATCCGGAACTGTGCTGCTGCCACCTGAAGGGCCCTCACCAATAGATTTGGGAGGACATTCCCTTCCGGGCTGTCACCAAGAAGCTCAACAGGGTCTAGGTTATGGACCCCTGTTTGGAAGCCGAGCTTGTTTTGTTTTGTTTTTTGTTTTTTTGTTTTTTCATTGTGCAGTGAGTATGTATGTTCTTGCTTTATCTGTTCATGTTCTTTTAGTTCTAGTGGGCTTGAGGGGGCTCTCCAATGTGATTGGTGAAATGGAAGACATCACTTAAATGGAAAGAAAACAACTGAAGGTGGTTTCATTCAATATAAATGGGATGCATAATCCGATAAAAAGATGGAAGATTTTATCTAAATTAAAGAAAGAAAAGGTCCAAATAGCTTTTCTGCAGGAAACCCACCTAGACGATTCCGAACATGCCAAGTTGAATAAGATGGGATATAAATATGTGTATTTTTCTTCCCATGCTTCGGGGAGGCGAAGAGGGGTGGCAACTTTAATATCAAGTACCCTGCACTATGAACATATTGCAGAACATAAAGACAAGGAAGGCAGATTTGTTTTGACTACAGGGAAAATTGATGGCGTCCTGATAACTCTTATTAATGTTTATGCTCCACCTCGTAGCGACTGGACCTTCTATAGACACATATTTGAAATGACAGTAACAAAAAGTCAAGGGGTATTGATATATGCCGGGGACTTTAATGTTAGATTAAACCCGAATTTGGATTCGTCTGATGGAAAATCTAATACACAAACTATCAGTAAAAGAATCAGAAACATGTTAGAAGAAACTGGATTGGTGGATGTATGGAGAGTTAAAAATCCATGTCGTCGGGATTACATGCATTACTCCCCTCCATACAAAGTATACTCACGCATAGATTATTTTTTCATGCTCAAAGATGATATTCATAGGATAGAAAAATGTGAAATCGGCCAGAGCCCTAACTCAGACCACAGTCCAATTTATATGTCTTTTTTTCTGACTAAGAAAAACAGATTCACTCTCTGGAGGTTTAACACAAACTTGCTGAAAAATAAAATTATTAAAAATAATTTGAAAGATGAAATTAAAAGATACTTGGATGAAAACGACAATGAAGAGGTGGGGCCAATTATACTCTGGGACGCATTAAAGTCGGTGATCAGGGGTAAAATAATAGCGATCTCCTCAAACGAAAAGAAAATGAGATTACAAAAACAATACAAACTGGAGGAGGAGTTAAGGAAACTCCAACAGGAGCATTCTAAAACCTTCCGGGAGGTAACAAATATTAAAATCAAGGAAGTGAAAAGAGAATTGGATGAGTTAAACACACTAGAGATACAAAAGAAACTTCTCCTTACAAGACAAAAATATTATGAAGGGGGGGAGAAATCGCTCAAGCTCTTAGCATTTAAATTACGAAAACAACAGTCAGATAGAACTATTTATAAAATACGAAACACAAATACAAATGGTGTTGAGACAGGACTGGGAAATATTCATAAATGTTTTAAAAACTTTTATCAGACCTTATATTCCCAACCCAAATTAAACAACGATCATCAGATAGACATCTTTCTTTCCCACCTGACTCTCCCTACAGTCACGAGTGAACAAAATAAAAAATTAATATCGGAGATAACCGACGAAGAACTACGAGCAGTTATTGGAAAGTTAAAAGGAGGAAAATCCCCAGGAATGGATGGTTTTACCTCCGAGTGGTATAAAGAAATGCAAGATCAGTTAATCCCTACTTTATTGAGAGCGTTTAACTGCGTTTTGAAAGAGAAAATAATCCCTCCTTCATGGAGAGACGCAATAATATCAGTAATTCCTAAGGAGGGGAAGGATAAATTGGATTGTGGTAACTACCGTCCAGTGAGTGTGTTAAATATTGATTATAAATTATTTACTGCCATATTTTCACAGAGGCTTGAAAAGATTTTACCCGACATAATACATAAGGACCAGACGGGTTTTATCAAACACAGAATGACTCAGGACAACACCAGAAAAACATTTCACATCTTGAATCACGTAGAACAAAACAAAATAGAAACTGCAATGCTGAGTTTGGACGCAGAAAAGGCATTTGACTCGGTCAGATGGTCATTTCTGTATAAAGTGTTGCATAAATTTGGATTCCACCAGTCCTTAATTGATGTATTGGCGGCATTGTACGAGAAACCATCAGCTAAGATAAAAATTAACGGAGATCTATCGGAATCATTTATTTTGGAAAGAGGTACGAGGCAGGGGTGTTGTATTTCACCTCTCCTCTTCGCCCTTTTTATAGAGCCTTTGAGCCAATGGATAAGGCAGAGGCCTGACATAACAGGAGTTGCGATGGCCTCTGGTGAACAAAAGCTATCCCTGTTCGCTGATGATTTAATACTAACTATAACAAATCCAACTAAAACTATACCCATATTAATGGAGATGATTGCGGAATATGGTTCATTGTCGGGTTACAAGATTAATATCAACAAGACTCAGGTTTTAACACTGAATTATGTCCCTCCAAACAAAATTAAGAGTTTGTATAGATGGAATTGGGAGGCGGATTCCATAAAATATTTGGGGGGTTTTCTAACAAAAGAATTTTCCAGGACTTTCGATGCCAACTATGGCCCCCTACCATCAAGACTAAAAATAGACATACAGAGATGGAATGTGATCCCTTTTTTCAATTTACACTCCAGAGTTGAGTCAGTCCACGCTTGTTATATCTATTTCAGTGCTTACCTATCTTGATTCCAGAGAAACAATTTACAGAGTGGGACAGATTAATATCACAATATATCTGGCAAGGGAAAAAGGCCAGAATAAGGTACAGAACACTGCAGTTGAAGAAAGAGAAAGGGGGGTTGGGTCTTCCCAACCTACAGGAATATTATCTTGCAGCTCAACTGAAACCATTAATCTATCTATGCTGTCCACAATACAATGCAGGATGGAAAGACATAGAGAGTTCCTCAGTGGAAGGTGTACCTCTCTTATCGATGTTGATGGACAAAGAACTACAAGATGATTTGATGATACCGCATGACTCGATGTTATACACAATGCTAAACTCTTGGAGAAGAATAGTGAAAATTTGCCATTTAGGTAACCAGATCAAAATGTTCAAGTGGTGCGCTTTTGACTCGGCTTTTAAACCAAACAAGAATGACGGGAGATTCAAGGGATGGATCTCAAAAGGATTAACCACCTATTACATTTATCAAGAGGGGGGTGTTTCAGAGTTTTGAAGAACTTCAAAGGTCAAATGGGTTGGAGAAGGATGACTTCTTCAGATATCTGCAGGTTAGGTCTTACTATAATCATAATCTACAAGAAACTTGGGAAACAGCTGGACCAGGATTCTTAGAAGTGCTTTTGTCATTGTTGAAATCAGGTTCCTGTACTAAAGTTGTCTCCAAGTTATACAATGGTATTCAGCTGTACAAACAAGTTGACACAGACTACATAAGGAATAAATGGCAAAAAGAAGGAAATTTAATTATTTCAGTTGAAAGCTGGGAAAAGATTCACAAATTTCAATGGACGACCTCAAGCTCCAATTCATGGAGGGAATTCTGTTGGAAGAACATTGTTAAGTTTTTTGTAACCCCTGCCCAGAAAAAACATCACAGCAACAGTGCTACCTGCTGGAGACAATGTAAGACAGACAAGGCAAATCATTACCATATCTTCTGGGGTTGTCCGGTGATCAAACCATTCTGGGATCAACTGTGCATGCACTTAAATAACATTTTTGTTGAGAAAATTCCTTGTAAATGTGAAGTCCTGTACTTAGGAGACATCTCATGGGATAACTGGAATTTGTCAGATAAAAAACTCATGGCAATGCTTCTGGCAGCAAGCAAAAAAACTATCACGAGAAAATGGTTGAGGACTGAAGCACCTACAATTGATGAATGGATTGATATTGTTCAGAATATTTACATTCTAGAGAAATTGTCATTCTGTCTTAAAGGTTAAAGAGACTCCTTTTTCAGGATATGGACAAAATGGACGGAATATATAAAAGCTGTAATTTCTGTAAACTGAATTTGACTGCTCTGTAAAATCATTGTCATGATACACACTGCTAGACTGGTTCATGAGATGATACACATTTTACTGTGTTTTTTTTGTTTGTTTTTTTTTTCTTTCTTTTTTATGTTAAAAGGAATGGAGTATTATTAGCAATTATATTTTCATATCCACACTTGATGTGGACTTTATATTGTACGCAAGAGAAATGTCTGTACACTTGCTTCTCCAAATAAACAATAAATTACAAAAAAAAAGAAAGTTCGAGAGTCTGAATCCCCGTCCCAGGCGCAAATCCTCATGGAGGCTTATGAGGAGGTCAAAGATGGCCAATCCGTTAATCCCAGCTCCATAACGGGGGTCTATGGAAGGAAGCCGCGAGCATTGCGCACTGATCCAGGATAGCTTTCACCTGGCTTGATGAATCCGTGTCTTCTCATCCTGGATGGCTTTTAGTGCGACCCATGAAGCCTGGACACACGTGTTGTGGATTGGTTGAACGCTGAAGGCTTAGTGACTCATCTTGGATGACGCAATCCTACTTTGGTGCAAGGGGGCCCAGACACCAACATCATCAAGAGCCAGTAATGGACTCCACAGTGCAGCACTCGTTCGCTCACCCTCCCTCTCCCATTTTATTCTGTAGAGTCAGATTCTGAAGTCGACATTTCACTTTGATTTTCAGAGTGATGACACCCTGGAAAAACTCTCCATCATTATAAACTCTCCATCATTTATTCTACATTCAGGCTGGAGAGGTGCAGGTTGTCAGAGCTCAGCTGTGATTGGCTGCTCTCAGCTCTGAAGTCCAACCCCTCCCACCTCAGACACCTGGACCTGAGTGACAACCAGCTGCAGGATTCAACAGTGAAGGAGCTGAGTGGTTTTCTGCAGAGTCCAGACTGTAAACTGGAGACTCTGAGGTCAGTTCACCCTCTTCACTTTACAACTTCTATCACTCTTGTTATTGTTGTCATGATTTTCACTTTACTGCTGTTGGAAATTCAATTTCCAGTCACTGGTTTGTGTTTGAAATGAGTGAAACTGGGTTTGAAGGTCCAGTATGTAAAATCCTGCCATCTAGTGCCATCAGATTGCAGTGCTTACTTGCTGACGCTCCCTCTCCCCTTCTTGCCAGTGAACTACGGTAGCCTTCCAGCATCATAAAGGATGTGGTTGACAGCAAAGGTGTCTAGTTCTCTGTATAATGATAAAGTTCCATCAACACAAATATTACAACCATCTATTAGCATCACAATCAGTCATAGTCACAGCAGACAGTCCAGTGCTAGCATGATTTTCAGCTAGCGCTAGCATTAGCCACCTGTATGAGCACTTAGATACTGTAGATAGATCCAGCTGGACTCAGCAGAAGGTCAAGGGTCAATGCAGGTTCTATCATCTCAGTCAGTTCAGTATTGATGAGCAAGATGCAGAAAAGATTCCACTGCATTTCAGTCACTTAATAACCATTTGTTCTCAGCACTTGCTTTATTAGAGGATTCCAGCCTCCAACCATCAATATGAAACTGTCTCTCAAACTCATCTTCCCAACCAGCCGCCTACAAACATGGCAGTGCAAGATGGCCACGACCTTTGACCTTCTGTCTGTTTCTAGAAAGAAGCATTCTAATGGCAGGAAAAGCAGAGGACTTTTATTTTCTACGAATCAAAGACTTCAAACTATATTGACGGTTGTATATGAAGCTTTCAGCAATAAATCTGCACTGATTTTACACACTGAACCTTTGAGGCAAAATGAATCAATGAATTCCAACATTGTTAACAGCTGATCAGTGGTCACATGACTAAACAGGTTGATATAAAATATTTTATTGTGGTGATTCATTATTTCAGTATTATTGTTGTGCTTCTGATTGGTTTAATGGACATTACAGTGTTATAGACATTCATATTTTTAATTTCATATAGTGATGAAAACTCCACTCACTCCATCATTTATTCTCTATTCAGGTTGGAGTTGTGCAGTTTGTCAGAGCTCAGCTGTGATTGGCTGCTCTCAGCTCTGAAGTCCAACCCCTCCCACCTCAGACTCCTGGACCTGAGTTGGAACCAGCTGCAGGATTCAGGAGTGAAGGTGCTGAGTGGTTTTCTGCAGAGTCCAGACTGTAAACTGGAGGTTCTGAGGTCAGTACTGGTTTGGAACCAGTGGATGATGGTTTCAGCACCAAACACACTTCATCACACATGTTGAATAAACATTGAACTGAAGGTTGATTCATATCAAAATGACATCCAGAAATATGAAAACTTCATTCTGTTCATCAGTGGTCATGTGACCAAACATCATTTCAACACACATTAGTTTTGGACTGAGGATTTAATTTCAAGGTGACATTTTCTGTAGTGTCAGATTCTGAAGTCGACATTTCACTTTGATTTTCAGAGTGATGACACCCTGGAAAAACTCTCCATCATTATAAACTCTCCATCATTTATTCTCTATTCAGGTTGATTGACTGCAGTTTGTCAGAGGTCAGTTGTGATTGGCTGCTCTCAGCTCTGAAGTCCAACCCCTCCCACCTCAGAGAGCTGGACCTGAGGTTGAACAACCTGAAGGCTTCATCAGTGAAGCCACTGATGGATCTTGTCCACAGCAGAGACTATCAACTGCAGACTGTGAGGTCAGTACTGGTTTGGAAGCAGTGGATGATGGTTCCAGCACCAAAGCCAGTTGATCCCACAGCAGAGGTCCAGTGTTCCCAGTCACAGTGTGAGAGGAGGATGGTGTCGTCCAGCTGCTCCTCATTCATCCAACATCTGCTGCCAAACTGCTTCTTCTCTCAGTTCACCACTCAATTATTGATCAGTTCATCTTCATCAGGCCTCAGTATCAGTCCAACACTCCATGGTCACATGACCTTCATATGTTCCACACTTGACATGTGACTGAGAGTCTGCTTCTTCTCACCAGTCACTCCATCATCTCCATCAACAGTCAACGTCTGTGTGATGATGCGTTCAAGGACTGTGAGTCCTGACTCCTGCTGTCTCTTCTTCTCTCTGCAGGTGGGAGAGGTATTGAGGGAGGATGAGGAGGAGAGTGAAGAGGAGCGCTCCATCTAGTGGTGGCTGACAGAACTGCGTGTCACGATCTTTGACCCCAGTGGAGCCTGGTGGCTGGCGGACTGCTTCTCCCTACAAGCTGCTGTGGTTACTGGGAGAGACGTCCCAGAAGCCACTGGTGGAGCTGAATCCTCAGTGGAAGAAGCAGGACTTGGAGCAGCTGCTCAGTGAAGGCAGCAGCAACACAACCACTGCTTCTGCTCTCATCATCCACGGCTGGAACATCTCAGCATGAAGGTTCCACACATCAACAACACACTGCTCTGCTCTCACTTCAGACTTCTATAACATCTTCATTTTCGAGGTGAAAAATACTTTTCAAGAGACTTTATTTCTGCTGCAGGTGGGAGAGGTATTGAGGGAGGATGAGGAGGAGAGTGAAGAGGAGAGCTCCATCTAGTGGTGGCTGACAGAACTGCGTGTCACGACCTTTGACCCCAGTGGAGCCTGGTGGCTGGCAGACTGCTTCTCCCTACACGTTGCTGTGGTTACTGGGAGAGACGTCCCAGAAGCCACTGGTGGACCTTGCAGTGCCACATATGGACTCTTGGATTGTTCTTGGCCTTCCAGTGAAGCACTGCGTGAGCACTGGAGGTCAACCATGACTGATAGAGGTCAAAGGTTTGACCAATTACAAAGACCATAATTAATTAGATTATTTTCTTTAATAGAGTCCCAGCACTAATAAATATATATTTGTATGCGTACCCATATAAGTCCATCAATGTTTAATGCACCTTTTTTCTTGAGCAGTATCTTTAAATCTCCACCTGCTTGTGTTTGCATGTTCAGGTAGATTAATGTGTATGTAGATCTATGTTAGTAGCTTCAATGTGCTGTGAAATGTGGCATCTTCACCAACACTTGTATCATTTGACTCAGGTGTCTCAGTGTTTGCAGAGTCATTGCAATAAAGCGCTCAACACCCTGGTGGTTCTGGATTGTTCTCGGGGGTTCTAAGAGCTAAACACCCTGGTGGTTCTGGATTGTTCTAGGGGGTTCTAAGAGCTAAACACCCTGGTGGTTCTGGGTGGTTCTGGATGGTTCTAGGAGCTTCTAGGGTGTTCTAAGAGCTAAACACCCTGGTGGTTCTGGGTGGTTCTAGTACAGACATGGGCAAACCCCGTCCTAATAGAGTTGCCGTATGTGACGTCATTGGCAGTCGCCTCTGTCCGGTGGGCGACTGCCAATGACATCACATACGGCAACTCTATTAGGCCAAACTACATCGGTTGATTAAGGTTATCTTTTTTTTTTCTGTCAATCCCTGGTGTATTTACGGTACTTTGTTTGTATTAATGTTGTATACACAAAATTCTCTCTCTCTCTCTCTCTCTCTCT
Source organism: Nelusetta ayraudi (assembly GCF_046127955.1). Lineage (NCBI taxonomy): Eukaryota > Metazoa > Chordata > Actinopteri > Tetraodontiformes > Monacanthidae > Nelusetta > Nelusetta ayraudi. The sequence goes on from NW_027466093.1 coordinate 918,710, forward strand.
CTCTCTCTCTCTCTCTCTCTCTCTCTCTCTCTATGTATTGTTGGATCAGATTTCCTTGTGCCGTGCTGCTGATCCACGTGTTGGTTGAATGAAGAGTCACAGGAGAAGAATGCCAATTTAAATATGTCTTTAGTAAAGAAATCAATTGAGGGTACAACTATACAGAGCTCTGGGCCCAGTTCAGAACCCTAGCAACACCAAAGTATTGTCAGGGCATGAAGTCTGACTGCTCTCTGTCCCTTGACCCAGTCCTTTTATACAGAAAGAAAACATGCAAACACTCCCAGGTGTTGTCCTCTTCTGACTGGCTGCCTGGTCTCCAGACCCAAGCCTCATTGGATGTTGGGGCAGCCTTTGATCCAAGTCTCTGATTACTGAGTGCAACAGGAAACAAGTCCTTATTTGGCAGGGAGCCAAATGATCCATCATTGGTTCCAGCGTGACCTGTTGAAATAATACAGTGCACAACATGCCTGAGGTCACAGGCTCCTCCCCCCCGTGCCTCCGATGGATCATGAGTTCTCCCCCCTGTAAATGACCGGGTTATAAAGTCTTATGGTGGTCGCAAAGTCAGTTAGCTCTCTGTCCATCCTCTGGTCCCCCATGGTCACCCTCTGCTCCCCCAGGGTGATCCGGTCCCCCAGGGTCACCCTCTGGTCACCCACTGGTCCCCCAGGGTCACCCTCTGGTCTCCAGGGTCACCCTCTGCTCCCCCAGGGTCACCAGTTAGTGAGGGATGTTCTTCCCTTTGTTCCTTCTTGAGCTCTTTGTGTGACTCCTGCAACAATGCCTTTTCTCTATGAGTAGGTCAGCCAAATGATTAAACAGCTTTATATTAATAATCATGTTATTATAAACAAACATCTAAACTAATTATATTATTCAACACTAACATCTAAACTAAATATATGATTCCAACAGTATAGATATACATACAAGGTAAATCAAAATACAGTGACGAATGTATGTATTCAACACACACTATCTATCACCGGCGAAATAGCGTTTTGACCGCCATCTATCCATATATCACGTTCGACCGCGATGTAGAGGTCTGTCCCAATGGAGTTGCCCCCCCCTGTCAACATAACTTCGGTGGCCCGCCGACTCGATGCAGGTCTGTCATGTCACCCCTGTTCTCGTAGCTCAACACCCTGGTGGGGCTTCACAGACACTGACTTGGTTCCATTGACATTACAGCAACACGTTTTCTCCATGATATCCCAGGATACATTGTCTCCTCCTATGAGGTGGCTCACCAAAACACTGCATCCATCTGCTGCTGCTCCGCTACCCCCCACCCCCTCTGTCTAGTAAAGCCTTCTCGTGTGTCACAGTTCCACTCATAGCAAGGCTCCATCAGGGTTAGGTAAAAACAAACCCAGTGTTTGAACAAACTGAGTGGAGCTCAGCAGTGACAAGGTCACCACTGTCCTTTGTCAAGGCCAACGTTGAGCCTCCTACTCCCCCTACAGCCACAAGGATCTAGGACTTCCTCTGGAAACACACCAGGACAAACAGCCCACATCAGAAAAACACATTTCAGTCCATAAAATGTGTGTATTTATTGATCTATTTGTAGTAGTTGATAATAGTTGATACAACTCACTGCTGACAAGGTTTACACAACACAACAAACCGTTGAGTTCAAAACCCAAAGAATAATTGTGTACTTTTCACACACATCCCCGCGCCATGTTCACTGGTCAGTGAACGGGTCACGTGACCCCGTACGTCACCAGCAGTCCATGGCTGTGTCTCAGTTCAGGCGCTGCATCCTTGGAAGGCTGCAATTTGAAAGGAAGTTGCGTCACCGCACTGCGCTGAAGGCTCCTCCCAATTCCCAATAGTCAGAACGACGCTCCAAATGCTCCCTACTGTTAGCACCAAGGCTACACCACTACTATCCTTCACCTCCTTCTGTATCCCAGGATGCTTTGCGTGCTGCTGCTGCAAAGCATCCTGGGATCCTGGGAAGTCAGCTGAAATTAGCGCCATTAGCGCAAAGACACCGCATATAAATTTAAGTATTGAAATTTCACATCAAATCTTCAGTTTTTAACGCAGGGTTTTTACTGATTTGAACATCCAACCAACCAATGGTGAGCTTGATGCTATGAAAACCACACTCCGGGGTTGGCCAGCAGGAGGGAACGGCGGTGACGCAACCAGGAAGTACGCCCAAGGCTAGACCGTCCCGTGAGGTTACCGGGGAGGCGGGGTTTGGGTCGGTCCTTCTGGGCCGGGTCCTTGGGAGGACGCTTCCTTCAGACGGAGGACGCTTCATTCAGACGGAGGACGCATCCTTCGGACGGAGGACGCTTCCTTCGGACGGAGGACGCTTCCTTCGGACGGAGGACGCTTCCTTCGGACGGAGGACGCTTCCTTCAGACAATGGAGGCTTCCTTCCAAGGATGCAGACCCTGGATTGAGACTTAGTCCATGAACTGCTAGTATGTTTTTCTAGATATACAGCGCTTACTGTCTAGGTGGGAACAACTGGCTCTGTGTGTGTGTGTGTGTGTGTGTGTGTGTGTGTGTGTGTGTGTGTGTGTGTGTGTGAGACGGGCACTAGTAGACAGAGTGTGCGGTCCTCTGGGACGTGGTCCTGCTGCTCTGGCTGCTGAGGCTCATGTGCTTGTGGAGGCACGGCAGCTTCCTGGCCAGCAGCTTTCTCAAGTGGCTCTGGAACTTCTTGCCCTCAAACGTGTAAAACACGGGACTGACGCAACAGTACACGTAGGCCACGTTCTGCGTCACGTACAGCGCATAGTCCGTGGCCTCCGAGGCGGCACACGATGAGCCGCCCCCCCCCCGCCCCCGGCTTGGGCCGGAGAGCTCGAGGGCGCGCAGGAAGACTATCACGTTGTAGGACGTCCAGCAGAGGAAAAAGGTGAAAACGGTGACAAAGATGAGCTTGACGGTGCGGCACTTGTTCTTCAGCCGAGTGGACAGGACGCGGACGGTGATGCCGGTGTAGCAGTACATCACCATGAAGAGCGGGAGCAGGAAGAAGAGCAGGAACTGCTGGTAGCACGGTGCTCTCGGGGTACCCGGCCTCCTCGCACATCAGCCCGTCGAACGGACTCTCCCACACCGTCTGCAGGACAAACTCCTTGGCGCTGGCCGCCACGCTGACCAGCCAGACCGTCAGCGTTCCCGCCACGGCGTTCGCCCTCCTCCTGCTCTTGGCGGCCGGGACCGCGTGCACCACGGTCAGGTAGCAGAAGCCAACAGAGTAGGCGCCGCTGACCAGCTTGCACAGCGCCTCGCCGAAGATCCACTCCGAGAGGTGGTAGGTGGCCCAGAAGGGGAGGCTGGAGGTGAAGAGGACATTGGACAGGACCAGGTTCAGGAGGAAGACGTTGGTGGCGGTGTTGAGCTTCTCGTACTTGTAGATGACAAAGAGCACCAAGCCGTTGCCGAGGTAGCTGAGCAGGAAGTTGACGTAGTAGAAGACTGGGATGATCCTGGCGCCAAAGTGGTTGACGCCGGTCCTGGGACACAGCTGGACCGGGTCGCTGACAACGTAACCCGGCTCAGAGGTGTTGGCGGTGTCGTTGAGAAGCTGCTGGAAGAGCAAGTACTCGTCGTCGTACTCCTCGTAGTCCATGACCCGTACCGGACCTGTGGAAGACACATTACAGACGGTAAGTCTCAGTGGATACATATATATCTGCAATTCATATTTTAACGGTTTATATAGACCCCTCAGGCTCCATTCAAAATGGGGGTTATTGTAGGAGAGTTGCAGTCAACTGAGATTTGGAGAGAGTTTGGATTACTAGATTTTGGATCGTGTTTATAGTTTGGAGTGTTTGAGACTAGATAGCGTTTAGTTTGGAGATAGTTTTGAGAGCTTAGGGAGAGAGTGAGGAGAGGAGAGGTGATAGGATGGAGCCCCCTGTCCTGTACATTAATGTCCATGTTACACAAGCATCTATGCCAGGGGTGCCCATTACGTCCATCACGATCTACTGGTCAATTGCGAAGGGAGTTTGGGTCGATCGCATGGAGAGAGAGAGTGAGTGTGAGAGAGAGAGAGAGAGAGAGAGAGAGAGAGAGAGATCCGCGTCAATTACAGCGGGTAGAATCGTTCAGGCAGGATTAGAAAACACGGTGGATCTGGTTGATTTTGGTCATAATGTACGATGTGCTGGATTTTGTTCTTATATGTGCTGTGCTTTACATTCATTCATTCATTCATTCATTTTCCATACCCGCTTAGTCCCGAACTCAGGGTCACGGGAGTCTGCTGGAGCCTCTCCCAGCTGTCTTGGGGCGAAGGCAGGGGACACCCTGGACAAGGGTGTCCAGGGTAAATGTGACATATCGGCTTCGGCACTATTCAGATCAAATAAAGACCAGACAGGGACAGGAAAAAGAGTTTCGCTGTTGTTTTACACGCAAAACTACCGGGGTTGTCGCGTGAGCTTGCAATCCTGGCGTAAACTGATGGAGACGCCTCGATCGGAAAATGCGCTTCAAAATGCGCACGCACTGCAGACGCGCCGAAGATCCTGGGAGATGCTGCTGGCAAAACGTCTGCATCACACACACACACACACACACACACACACACACACCAATTATCCCTAACCTATGCGCTGGAAAACACAAAACTATACAGCAAAACATCTTAACGTAAACACACTTTTATTGATAAAATCAAACATAGGCAGATGTAACCTAAACAATTTTAAACCATGAATTTTCTGTGCAATGATGAGCATAAATGCACATGGGAACATGTTGACCCATTTAATCCTCTTTCTTTCTTTATCATTGGACTACAAATATATTTCTGAATGAATATGTTTTCCTGTTTTATCGGAAGTGGATCTTTTTGACTTGCTCATTTTAAAAGTAGCTTGCATGTTGAAAAGTGTGAGCACCCCTGATCTATGCCCTTTTCCAAGTCCCACAATCACTTTCACTGTCATCTGCCTGATTACACCCATGCCATTTTCAGAAAAAAATTGCACAAACAGAATACATTCAAAAAATGTATCATACACATAGTTATCAAGTCAAGTTATTTATTTATTGTCATTGTTGAACAAAGTTAACAACAAAATTTGTTTGGAGCATCCCCATAACCACTGGCATCAGTACCCATAAAAATAATCATAAATAAGTGAGGAAAAAAAACAAAAATATATATATATATAATTTATGTACAGAAATGATTTGGTCATTCATTTTTTGCAATTCATAGTCATTCCCAACAGACATAACAGACACAAAAATTCAATGCATCACACGTGGTTCAGACACAGCTTGCCTGTGATTGTACATTTGGCCAGTAGGTGGTTTCGTGTGCACATGAAGCTTCGAACCAGTTGGCTCAAGTGGTTCAATGCCTCATGAGGCTTCACCTCACCATCACTACAGTCACTGCATCCTGAATCAGTCACACTCAAAGTCGCACACCACCTCTGCTTTGTTCTGGACTGTGGAATGGGCAATATTAATTTAATCTAATTACATTCTGTTTTATTACTTTATGTCTATTTTAATGCTCTTTATTGGTGCTGAATGGAAGTGTGGTTGTTGTTTTATGAGCTAATGGATAGACAAGTGGCCTATAACATAAGACGCTTAAATGAAGTGAATAGGATATGTCCACAATGTCAAGAAAGGAAGCAGGGTGTCTTTAAAATCGATAACATTTGAATAAGTATTAAAAGTTGAGTTGATGTTATACTTGTATTGACATTATGAGTAATTTATACAACTTTTCCCAGGAACTTTTCCCAATGATGAGGTTGAGGGCCCATCATCTGCAATTCAGCATTCTGCAGGTAGTCAACACCAAAACAAGCGTATTCAGCTGTCATAATCCTGTTTGTAAATAATACATATAAACTGTGTACTTGTAATATAAGTCAAACTTTGGTAACTTGAATATAATTCTCACAAAGGGATTTTTCATGTGTATGCACTTTGTACCTGTTATGAATTAAAAAAAAAAAAAACATTCATAACTAAACTCAGTTGTTGGTTTCCATCTCTATAAGTTAACAAAGATACATAGATACCTATGAAACACTTGTTTATCTTGCTGAAACTAATACTAGGTTACTAGTACTAGATACACCAGTATACTCTCCCGGAGCACAGATCAACCCACTCAAACAAACAAAAAGCATTTTACTCAGTCAGATAAGATTACTAAATGCTGGATGATACACTGTTTTGTGCATTATTTGGGTAAATAAAATAGTTCTATTATTCATACCTCCGCCTACCATTTATTATTACCTAAGGCATAGGGCATTTAAAAAAACAAAACAAATGTCATTCCGGTGTGCCACCCTTCCACAGTCTGTGCCCCGAGCTTGCCCCCCCAAGAAAAAAATTCTAGGACCGCCCCTGTTTCCAACACTGTGGATGCTCGGTTGTTTATTGCAGCAGACAGATAAACAATTAAACGGCTAAAGCCATCTATTCCACCGTGAATGACAAATCTCCAGCTTTTGGTAAAAAAGGGAGAGAAGATGGAAAGAGAAATCTAAAATATATAAGGCATCAGATAGCTAATTGAAAAAGGTTCATGCACAGCTTATTTGACACAAAAAAGGTATGGTACAAAGATGAAAAGATTTGGAGTGGGTAGAAAATCTCAATGTTTCATTTGTTCAAGTATTTAAAAACAGTTTTGAAAAATACCGTATTAATTTGTGGTTTCCATCTATGTGCCACATTGCATTTGGTGCAGGAACAGAATACTGCCTCCGTCTTAGTGTGCGATTGGCCAAGGCTCGCACTTCAGTCCCAATTGGGTCCACTCTTCTTAAGGAATCACGTACTCTTTGAACTACAACAACAGCAAAAAAAAAAAGAAAGACAAACTACATAAAATATTAAAGGCACAAATCCGTGTTAACACAGATAATGCTGACAAAAGGTATGATTTCATTTATTAAATACCCCCCCTTTCTTTTTTAAATATACCGCCATTCTTTTTTTAATCATCCATGTAAGCACTTTTAGCTACATTTTGTACGGAAAGCGTTATACAAATAAAGCTAATTATATTTGTTTGTTTCGGTTAAACTGATGCACAATACAGATTACTGAATACATTCATGTGGGGATCAACTTCATATCAAACTTACTTTGCACTCGTAATCCCCTGGCATGAAGGAATGCTCTCATCATTCTGTACCCTGTGTTTGGGTGACTGAGTTGGATTTCTGCAATGACGGCATCCAGCTCTTCATCACAAAGCGCTGAATACATGTCTGACATTCTAAACAAACAAAGAATAATTCCTGAAATTTTACTTGGCAAGAGCCAAAACATATATGATTAAAAGCGTCCATTTTCACTGCAACCATTTTGACGTGTATTTGTTGTATCATTAGTGTTATTAGGTACAAGTGTTGCTGCGTTCATTGCAAGGTTAACGTCATTTGCGTCAATAGATATGGAAAACAACTACACTTAAGTTTAAAAGAAATGTGCACGTTTTGTAAATGGCAATTTCTTAATATTATTATTATTATTATTATTATTATTATTATTATTATTATTATTATTATTATTATTATTATTATTATTATTATCAGTGTTCTGTTAAGGTGAAACAACAAAGAAAACTTTAAGTTTAAATTGTTTAATAAATAGGTTAAGAGCAGTTGGTGTAAGTATGAAAGTCATTTCATTTATTTGTTGCGTTAAGAGAAGCATTTATAGAGCGTCGTTGCCACCTACTGGCATCTTTCGGTAGTATTTCTGTTGTAATTTTGAAGCGAACTTTATACCGGAAGTAAGACACGGGAAACACACTGCCAGCGTTTTCTGATACGCACCCGTTCCTGTAAACCAGTGTTTGTGTGCCGCGAGATATTGTCAGGTGTGCCGTGGGAAATTATCCCATTTGTGTGCCTGTGCAGTCTAGCGCCTGGCAGAGTAATCATGTAGTACTCTTCCATACCAGTAGGTGGCAGCAGCAGGTAGCTAATTGCCTTGCGCTTGGAGACAAGCGAATTAGTGACGCATGGATGCAGTGACAGGTGTGTGGATTGTGGATAGCGGGACGACGGTTGAAAGTGGTGGATAAGTTTTTGAAGAGGAAAAATGTTGACTCTGAACTGGACCCTGGACAAAATCCGGACCCAGATGAAGGCCCTAGTATGAGTGGAGGCAAAGACGGTGACGTCGAGCAAAGTTTATGGCGTGAGTCAATACAATGAAAGCTATCTTTCATTTGGATTTACTTTTACCGGAGATGCAACGGCACCGACTCCGTTGTGCTTGGTATGTGGTGAAAAGCTCTCCAACAGTGCTATGGTCCCAAAGTAAGCTTAAACGCCATCTCCAAACGAACGTCCAAGTCTGTCGACGGGGAGGGGGGGGGCGTCACCGAAATATACGGGACACAAAGTGAAGTGCGTCCTGTATCAGTTCATTACGGGACAGGTTTTTTAGTTGCCAAGTACGGGACAATCGCGTATTTTACGGGAGTAGACCACAGGCAGAAATCAAATGAGGTTTTGTCATTTTCCCTTAAAAACGGGACAAATTGTGTCCCGGGAGAGATTTTATTTTTCCCGGGACAGGTGGTGAAAAAAGAGAACAATTCTGGGAAAAACGGGACCGGTGGCAACACTACGCTGAACTTGTGGCTAAATCAAAAAAGTCCCACACTGTGGCAGAGCAATTAATACTTCCCGCCTGCAAAGCCATTGTAAATGAGGCGCTCGGACCCGAAGCGGCTAAAGAAATAGCCAAAGTCCCTCTCTCAGATAACACAATCTCCAGACGTATTAATGAGATGTCTGCAGACATCGAAAGTGTGGTTTTGGAGAAGATCCCTATCAGTAAGATTCTTACTGATCTTACTGATCTTACTGACTTTCATTCTGAAGTCGACATTTCACTTTGATTTTCAGAGTGATGACACCCTGGAAAAACTCTCCATCATTATAAACTCTCCATCATTTATGCTCTATTCAGGTTGGAGTATTGCAGGTTGTCAAAGCTCAGCTGTGATTGGCTGCTCTCAGCTCCGAAGTCCAACCCCTCCCACCTCAGACACCTGGACCTGGCTGAGAACTATCTTCAGGATTCATCAGTTAAGGAGCTGAGTGGTTTTCTGCAGAGTCCAGACTGTAAACTGGAGACTCTGAGGTCAGTTCACCCTCTTCACTCTACAACTTCTATCACTCTTGTTATTGTTGTCATGATTTTCACTTCACTGCTGTTGGAAATTCAATTTGCAGACACTGGTTTGTGTTTGAAATGAGTGAAACTGGGTTTGAAGCAGGGGTGCCCATTAGGTCGGGGGGGGGGGGGGGGGGGGGGGGGGTAGAGAGACGAACCGCTCTCTCAGTCATTAGAAAACACGGTGGTTGTGGTTGATCTTGGTCATAATGTACGATGTGCTGGAGTTTGTTTCTATAGGTGCTGTGTTTTACAGTCAAAGGTAAATGTGATGAATCGGCTTCTGCACTGCTCAGATCAAATAAAGGAGATATAAAGCAGGTTTCATTTTAAATCTGCAACTATAATGAACAAAATTAAGGTATACTTCAGATACCTGCATTCTGTTTGAGAGCAGACAGGGACAGCAAAAAGAGTTTGGCTGTTGTTTTCTTTAACTACACGCCAAACTACCGGGGTTGTTGCGTGAGCCTGCAATCCTGGCGTAAACTGACGGAGACGCCTCGCTCGCAAAATACGCTTCAAAGTCACGCACAGCAGAAGCACTGGACATCCTGGGAGATGCTGCTAGCAAAACATCTGCGTTCCACACACACACACACACACACACACACACACACACACACACACACACACACACACACACCGATTGTATGGTAGGTAGATCTTTTTGACTTGGTCATTTTAAAAGTAGCTTGCATGTTGAAAAAGTGTGAGCACCCCTGGTTTAAAGGTGCAGTGTGTAAAATCCTGCCATCTGGTGGTCAGATTTCAGATTCATTCACTCACCCTCTCTCCTTTGATGAGTGTCAGATTCTAAAGTCGACTTTTGACTTTGATTCTCAGAGTGAAGACACCCTGGAAAAACTCTCCATCATTTCTTCTCTATTCAGGTTGTGGAGGTGCAGGTTGTCAAAGCTCAGCTGTGATTGGCTGCTCTCAGCTCTGAAGTCCAACCCCTCCCAACTCAGACACCTGGAGCTGAGTTGGAACTGCCTTCTGGATTCAACAGTGAATGTGCTGAGTGGTTTTCTGCAGAGTCCAGACTGTAAACTGGAGACTCTGAGGTCAGTTCACCCTCTTCACTCTACAACTTCTATCACTCTTGTTATTGTTGTCATGATTTTCACTTGACTGCTGTTGGAAATTCAATTTGCAGTCACTGGTTTGTGTTTGAAATGAATGAAACTGGGTTTAAAGGTACAGTGTGTAAAATCCTCCCATCTAGTGGTCAGCTTTCAGATTGCAGATCCTGAAGTGGACATTTCACTTTGATTTTCAGAGTGATGACACACAGGAAAAACTCTCTATCATTATAAACTCTCCATCATTTATTCTCTGTTCAGGTTGTGGGGCTGCAATTTGTCAGAGCTCAGCTGTGATTGTCTGCTCTCAGCTCTGAAGTCCAACCCCTCCCACCTCAGACACCTGGACCTGAATATGAACCCCCTGAAGGAGTCATCAGTGAAGGAGCCACTGATGGATCTTGTCTACAGCAGAGACTATCAACTGAAGAGTGTGAGGTTAGTACTGGTTAGGAACCAGTGGATGATGGTTCCAGCACCAAAGCCAGTTGATCCCACAGCAGAGGTCCTGTGTTCCCAGTCACAGTGTGAGAGGAGGATGGTGACGTCCAGCTGCTCCTCATTCATCCAACATCTGCTGCCAAACTGCTTCTTCTCTCAGTTCACCACCCAATTATTGATCAGTTCATCTTCATCAGGCCTCAGTATCAGTCCAACACTCCATGGTCACATGACCTTCACATGTTCCACACTAGACATGTGACTGAGAGTCTGCTTCTTCTCACCAGTCACTCCACCATCTCCATCAACAGTCAGCGTCTCTGTGATGATGCGTTCAAGGACCCTGAGTCCTGACTCCTGCTGTCTCTTCTTCTCTCTACAGGTGGAGGTGAGGGAGGATGAGGAGGAGAGTGAAGAGGAGCGCTCCATCTACTGGTGGCTGACAGAACTACAACAAGTGGAGCCAAACAGCAAGCTGTGTGTCATGACTAGTGATGGTGAGGTGAAGCCTCATGAGGCATTGAACCGCTTGAGCCAACTGGTTCGAAGCTTCATGTGCACACGAAACCACCTACTGGCCAAATGTACAATCACAGGCAAGCTGTGTCTGAACCACGTGTGATGCATTGAATTTTTGTGTTTGTTATGTCTGTTGGGAATGACTATGAATTGCAAAAAATGAATGACCAAATAATTTCTGTACATAAATTATATATATATATATATTTTTGTTTTTTTTCTCACTTATTTATGATTATTTTTATGGGTACTGATGCCAGTGGTTATGGGGATGCTCCAAACAAATTTTGTTGTTAACTTTGTTCAACAATGACAATAAATAAATAACTTGACTTGATAACTATGTGTATGATACATTTTTTGAATGTATTCTGTTTGTGCAATTTTTTTCTGAAAATGGCATGGGTGTAATCAGGCAGATGACAGTGAAAGTGATTGTGGGACTTGGAAAGGGGCATAGATCAGGGGTGCTCACACTTTTTCAACATGCAAGCTACTTTTAAAATGAGCAAGTCAAAAAGATCCACCTACTATAAAACAGGAAAAGTCATTCAGAAATATATTTGTAGTCCAATGATAAAGAAAGAAAGGATTAAATGGGTCAACATGTTCCCATTTGCATTTATGCTCATCATTGCACAGAAAACTCATGGTTTAAAATTTTTTTAGGTTATATCTGCCTATGTTTGATTTTATCAATAAAAGTGTGTTTACGTTAAGATGTTTTGCTGTATAGTTTTGTGTTTTCCAGCGCATAGGTTAGGGATAATTGGTGTGTGTGTGTGTGTGTGTGTGTGTGTGTGTGTGTGTGTGTGTGTGTGTGATGCAGACGTTTTGCCAGCAGCGTCTGCAGTGCGTGCGCACTTTGAAGCGCATTTTCCGAGCGAGGCGTCTCCATCAGTTTACGCCAGGATTGCAAGCTCACGCGACAACCCCGGTAGTTTTGCGTGTAAAACAACAGCGAAACTCTTTTTCCTGTCCCTGTCTGGTCTTTATTTGATCTGAATAGTGCCGAAGCCGATACGTCACATTTACGTTTCACTGTAAAGCACAGCACATATAAGAACAAAATCCAGCACATCGTACATTATGACCAAAATCAACCAGATCCACCGTGTTTTCTAATCCTGCCTGAACGATTCTACCTGTTGTAATTGACGCGGATCTCTCTCTCTCTCTCTCTCTCTCTCTCTCTCTCTCTCTCTCTCTCTCTCTCACACACACACACACACACACACACACTCTCTCTCTCTCTCTCTCTCTCTCTCTCTCTCTCTCTCACACACACACACACACACACACACACTCTCTCTCTCTCTCTCTCTCTCTCTCTGTCTCTCTCTCTCTCTCTCTCTCACACACACACACACACACACACACACACACACACACACACACACACACACACTCTCTCTCTCTCTCTCTCACACTCACTCCCTCTCTCCCTCTCTCTCTCATGCGATAGACCCAAACTCCCTTCGCAATTGACCAGTAGATCGCGATGGACGTAATGGGCACCCCTGGCATTGATGCTTGTGTAACATGGACATTGATGTACAGGACAGGGGGCTCCATCCTATCACCTCTCCTCTCCTCACTCTCTCCCTAAGCTCTCAAAACTATCTCCAAACTAAACGCTATCTAGTCTCAAACACTCCAAACTATAAACACGATCCAAAATCTAGTAATCCAAACTCTCTCCAAATCTCAGTTGACTGCAACTCTCCTACAATAACCCCCATTTTGAATGGAGCCTGAGGGGTCTATATAAACCGTTAAAATATGAATTGCAGATATATACATATATATATATATATATATATATATATATATATATATATATATATATATATACATATATATATATATATATATATATATATATATATATATATATATACATATATATACATATATACACATATACATGTATATATATATATATATGTATATATATATATATATATATATATATATATATATATATATATATATATATATATATATATATATAAATATATATATATATACACACACACACACACACACATATATGGGTCCACTTTTCTGCTGCAGCTGGCCATTTTCATTTTACACCGTCCAAATTTATAGCTCAGGGCGCTGGGACGAATTGCAAATTGTGTGCAGATACAGGCTTACACTTCAAATAATTATGAGAAAAATCCAACGTCAAGAGAGCACTTCCATTAGGAAATAGTCAACATGAAATTTCGTCTTCTACTGACACCTGCTGGTCAAATTGAATAGTTGCAAATATTGTGAAGAAGTTGTCATCTAATTCTAATCCTAAACAATATGGCCATTCCAAGTGAAGTATTAAGACAATTAATCAGGTTTGTACTGCTTGATTGAACACATTCATCCCGTTCCAGTGCACTAAAACCCACTCCCTTCAGGACCGTGTCAGCGAAGCCAAAACTTCCTTGAGTGACGCTGTTTCCCAGCATGCAATGCGAGCTAGCGATTCACAATACTATTTCATCACAAACATGGATGTAAAAAATAAAAAGGGACGAAAAATGAAACTTCAGGAACACAAAACCAATACATTGCAATACAAGCAGAACTGGGCCGAAGTTTTATATTATGTACACCATAATACAGCCTTCTGGTGGACAAGCCATACTATTTAATCCGTGTCCTCCTATGGCACTTCCGTGGGTGGAAGCTCGTCGTAGAGGTAACGTGCTGGCTGCACGTCACTCCACCAATCACTTCGGGGAAGGTCTTAGCCAATCGGTTGAGTGAGTGAGTTTCACTGAACCCAATTCAGACTACTCACCCTACACTTTTTTTGTTTTGTATGAGCATTTATAAAAAACAACAACATAATAATAATATGGATTTTGACCATGTATGTTTTGGAGTTCATTGAAAGAGGTTAATAAAAAAAAATATATATGCATATATATGCATATATATGTATATATATATATATATACATATATATATATATATATATATATATATATATATATATATATATATATGTACATATATGTGCGTGTGTGTGTGTGTGTGTGTGTGTGTGTGTGTGTAACTTTAACTAACTTATCTATTTCTATATTTCTATCCATCTATCAAACTTACTATCTAGGGATCTTGATATTGTGTTGGCAGATGCATTATCACGTGTACATGTGGACTAGCTGCGAAATTCTTATTTCGGGGGAACTGAGGGTTTTCTTGTTTAGTTTTGTTTGTCGGTATGTTAATAGGGTTTGGTTCTTAAGGGAGGGGGTGTTATGACCCACGGGTGGGTCTAGGTGCCTCTATGTTTGTGTCTGTGTGTGTGTGTGTGAGAGTGGATGACGCCTTGCAGGTGCGGTCCTGGATGTCGGCTGCTGATTGGACGCGCCACGGCTGAGAAGGAGGAGCAGTCGAGCCAGCCTGACGGTCATCCCTCCTCCGCTCCCAACTCTGCAGTTAGTCACTTCTGAAATGGTGTTAGAGCACGCAGCCGTAGGGGTGGGCTGCCATTTTCTTTGTCCCCTCTTTTCTCCTGTTTATTAAGTATGTAGGGAGGTTAGCCTTTCTGTATTTGGGTTCTCTTTCTTTCTTTAGTTAGTTCTAAAGGCGAGCTAGTTGGAGTTTGGTTTATTATATTGGCCTGGGCCCACCCTGAAGCCTTTGCTGCCCACCGGTTAAGTTGTTTTGTTTATTTCATTTACTGATCAATAAATGTTTTTGTTGAAAACCGCCAACTGCCGTGAGAAATTAATGAGCCTTGGGAGTGGGGGAAGGTGTCCCACACGTTGCATCTCGGTCCCCCGAGACGGGACGTAACACAGAGTTTTCACCGTGACAGCAGGTTGAGCTCCTACCGTTTTACAAGTGACGTCGTCACGTTAGCCTGTTCCATCCTTGCTAAATTCTTTAAAGAACTACCGTTAGTAAACTTTTAAATTATAATACACTCTACACTAATTGTAATTTCCTGCCCGTGGTTCTATATTGCAACAGTTGACGGCTCATATCAGCAGATAAGCAGCAACAATCTGGGCATTGCGGGTGATTCCTAAATATGTCATTTCTTATTAATTAGCCCATAAGTGTTGTACACCAGTGTGACACCAAATGCTTGTTGCTGACAGCAGTGAAGAAATGACATTCTAGTGGTTCTGCACATTAGTATAAATAGAGTGATTCTCTATCATTACATGACAGGACGGCGGCACTCTGACAGATTCCATGAACCTGGAGACTGATGATCCAGACTCCGGTCCAGATGAGCCAACAGGCCACAGTGGAAACGGGTCAGAGCATGGACTGGCTGCTGAAAGGATCCAGGTAGGTGGCGCTGTCATCCCAAGGTGTGTGGTGTGGAGGATCAGGGCCAAAGTTCCAGATGCTCACAGATGTGACTGTGGATTCAGGAGGAGTGTTTGAAGGCTGGACTCCCAACAGTGATTGGCTGCTGAGGACCTCTCAATCACAATCAGGTTTTTTAGTGGCTGTGAGATTGAAAGTGAGATTGCATTGTCCAGGTAGGAGGACAGCAGTCAGCCATGTTTCACCTCCAGTCAACACGCAGTGGTTCACATGAAGGTCCAAGAGGCCTACAGACCTACACTGAGTCTGGACGTGGCAGTACAGTTGGATCATTGTCTTTGTTGTGTTGTTTGGTCATTGTGATCCAATGTAATGTGAGAGAAGGACGAGTGCAGTTATATTGGAGTGAGTTATTTAGAGTGTAATAGAAGTTATCATGCAGAGTCTGTTTTTATGAAATGTTCTATCACCTGGCAACCATCCATCCATCCATCCATCCATCCATCCATCTTCTACTGCCGTATCCGGAGTCAGATTCCAGGGAGCAGAAATAAAGTCTCTTGAAAAGTATTTTTCACCTCCAAAATGAAGATGTTATAGAACTCTGAAGTGAGAGCAGAGCAGTGTGTTGTTGATGTGTGGAACCTTCATGCTGAGATGTTCCAGCCGTGGATGATGAGAGCAGAAGCAGTGGTTGTGTTGCTGCTGCCTTCACTGAGCAGCTGCTCCAAGTCCTGCTTCTTCCACTGAGGATTCAGCTCCACCAGTGGCTTCTGGGACGTCTCTCCCAGTAACCACAGCAGCTTGTAGGGAGAAGCAGTCCGCCAGCCACCAGGCTGCACTGGGGTCAAAGGTCGTGACACACCCACACAGTGTTGGTGCCTGCAGCTTGCTGTTTGGCTCCACTGGTTGTAGTTCCGTCAGCCACCAGTAGATGAAGCTCTCCTCTTCACTCTCCTCATCCTCACCACCACCTGCAAAGATAAGAAGAGACAGCAGGAGTCAGGAGGGGCGTCACCGAAATATACGGGACACAAAGTGAAGTGCGTCCTGTATCAGTTCATTACGGGACAGGTTTTTTAGTTGCCAAGTACGGGACAATCGCGTATTTTACGGGAGTAGACCACAGGCAGAAATCAAATGAGGTTTTGTCATTTTCCCTTAAAAACGGGACAAATTGTGTCCCGGGAGAGATTTTATTTTTCCCGGGACAGGTGGTGAAAAAAGAGAACAATTCTGGGAAAAACGGGACCGGTGGCAACACTACGCTGAACTTGTGGCTAAATCAAAAAAGTCCCACACTGTGGCAGAGCAATTAATACTTCCCGCCTGCAAAGCCATTGTAAATGAGGCGCTCGGACCCGAAGCGGCTAAAGAAATAGCCAAAGTCCCTCTCTCAGATAACACAATCTCCAGACGTATTAATGAGATGTCTGCAGACATCGAAAGTGTGGTTTTGGAGAAGATCCCTATCAGTAAGATTCTTACTGATCTTACTGATCTTACTGACTTTCATTCTGAAGTCGACATTTCACTTTGATTTTCAGAGTGATGACACCCTGGAAAAACTCTCCATCATTATAAACTCTCCATCATTTATGCTCTATTCAGGTTGGAGTATTGCAGGTTGTCAAAGCTCAGCTGTGATTGGCTGCTCTCAGCTCCGAAGTCCAACCCCTCCCACCTCAGACACCTGGACCTGGCTGAGAACTATCTTCAGGATTCATCAGTTAAGGAGCTGAGTGGTTTTCTGCAGAGTCCAGACTGTAAACTGGAGACTCTGAGGTCAGTTCACCCTCTTCACTCTACAACTTCTATCACTCTTGTTATTGTTGTCATGATTTTCACTTCACTGCTGTTGGAAATTCAATTTGCAGACACTGGTTTGTGTTTGAAATGAGTGAAACTGGGTTTGAAGCAGGGGTGCCCATTAGGTCGGGGGGGGGGGGGGGGGGGGGTAGAGAGACGAACCGCTCTCTCAGTCATTAGAAAACACGGTGGTTGTGGTTGATCTTGGTCATAATGTACGATGTGCTGGAGTTTGTTTCTATAGGTGCTGTGTTTTACAGTCAAAGGTAAATGTGATGAATCGGCTTCTGCACTGCTCAGATCAAATAAAGGAGATATAAAGCAGGTTTCATTTTAAATCTGCAACTATAATGAACAAAATTAAGGTATACTTCAGATACCTGCATTCTGTTTGAGAGCAGACAGGGACAGCAAAAAGAGTTTGGCTGTTGTTTTCTTTAACTACACGCCAAACTACCGGGGTTGTTGCGTGAGCCTGCAATCCTGGCGTAAACTGACGGAGACGCCTCGCTCGCAAAATACGCTTCAAAGTCACGCACAGCAGAAGCACTGGACATCCTGGGAGATGCTGCTAGCAAAACATCTGCGTTCCACACACACACACACACACACACACACACACACACACACACACACACACACACACACCGATTGTATGGTAGGTAGATCTTTTTGACTTGGTCATTTTAAAAGTAGCTTGCATGTTGAAAAAGTGTGAGCACCCCTGGTTTAAAGGTGTAGTGTGTAAAATCCTGCCATCTGGTGGTCAGATTTCAGATTCATTCACTCACCCTCTCTCCTTTGATGAGTGTCAGATTCTAAAGTCGACTTTTGACTTTGATTCTCAGAGTGAAGACACCCTGGAAAAACTCTCCATCATTTCTTCTCTATTCAGGTTGTGGAGGTGCAGGTTGTCAAAGCTCAGCTGTGATTGGCTGCTCTCAGCTCTGAAGTCCAACCCCTCCCAACTCAGACACCTGGAGCTGAGTTGGAACTGCCTTCTGGATTCAACAGTGAATGTGCTGAGTGGTTTTCTGCAGAGTCCAGACTGTAAACTGGAGACTCTGAGGTCAGTTCACCCTCTTCACTCTACAACTTCTATCACTCTTGTTATTGTTGTCATGATTTTCACTTGACTGCTGTTGGAAATTCAATTTGCAGTCACTGGTTTGTGTTTGAAATGAATGAAACTGGGTTTAAAGGTACAGTGTGTAAAATCCTCCCATCTAGTGGTCAGCTTTCAGATTGCAGATCCTGAAGTGGACATTTCACTTTGATTTTCAGAGTGATGACACACAGGAAAAACTCTCTATCATTATAAACTCTCCATCATTTATTCTCTGTTCAGGTTGTGGGGCTGCAATTTGTCAGAGCTCAGCTGTGATTGTCTGCTCTCAGCTCTGAAGTCCAACCCCTCCCACCTCAGACACCTGGACCTGAATATGAACCCCCTGAAGGAGTCATCAGTGAAGG
>NW_027466093.1:942500-995000 GCF_046127955.1 Nelusetta ayraudi
GTGGTTCACATGAAGGTCCAAGAGGCCTACAGACCTACACTGAGTCTGGACGTGGCAGTACAGTTGGATCATTGTCTTTGTTGTGTTGTTTGGTCATTGTGATCCAATGTAATGTGAGAGAAGGACGAGTGCAGTTATATTGGAGTGAGTTATTTAGAGTGTAATAGAAGTTATCATGCAGAGTCTGTTTTTATGAAATGTTCTATCACCTGGCAACCATCCATCCATCCATCCATCCATCCATCCATCTTCTACTGCCGTATCCGGAGTCAGATTCCAGGGAGCAGAAATAAAGTCTCTTGAAAAGTATTTTTCACCTCCAAAATGAAGATGTTATAGAACTCTGAAGTGAGAGCAGAGCAGTGTGTTGTTGATGTGTGGAACCTTCATGCTGAGATGTTCCAGCCGTGGATGATGAGAGCAGAAGCAGTGGTTGTGTTGCTGCTGCCTTCACTGAGCAGCTGCTCCAAGTCCTGCTTCTTCCACTGAGGATTCAGCTCCACCAGTGGCTTCTGGGACGTCTCTCCCAGTAACCACAGCAGCTTGTAGGGAGAAGCAGTCCGCCAGCCACCAGGCTGCACTGGGGTCAAAGGTCGTGACACACCCACACAGTGTTGGTGCCTGCAGCTTGCTGTTTGGCTCCACTGGTTGTAGTTCCGTCAGCCACCAGTAGATGAAGCTCTCCTCTTCACTCTCCTCATCCTCACCACCACCTGCAAAGATAAGAAGAGACAGCAGGAGTCAGGACTCACGGTCCTTGAACGCATCATCACAGAGACGTTGACTGTTGATGGAGATGATGGAGTGACTGGTGAGAAGAAGCAGACTCTCAGTCACATGTCAAGTGTGGAACATCAGAAGGTCATGTGACCATGGAGTGTTGGACTGATACTGAGGCCTGATGAAGATGAATTGATCAATAATTGGGTGGTGAACTGAGAGAAGAAGCAGTTTGGCAGCAGATGTTGGATGAATGAGGAGCAGCTGGACGTCACCATCCTCCTCTCACACTGTGACTGGGAACACTGGACCTCTGCTGTGGGATCAACTGGCTTTGGTGCTGGAACCATCATCCAATGGTTCCAAACCAGTACTAACCTCACACTCTCCAGTTGATGGTCACTGCTGTAGACAAGATCCATTAGTGGCTTCACTCCTGAATCCTGCAGCTGGTTCCCATCCAGGTCCAGCTCTCTGAGGTGGGAGGGGTTGGACTTCAGAGCTGAGAGCAGCCAATCACAGCTGAGCTCTGACAAACTGCAGTCAATCAACCTGAATAGAGAATAAATGATGGAGAGTTTATAATGATGGAGCGTTTTTCCAGGGTGTCATCACTCTGAAAATCAAAGTGAAACGTCGACTTCAGAATCTGACACTACAGAAAATGTCACCTTGAAATTAAATCCTCAGTCCAAAACTAATGTGTGTTGAAATGATGTTTGGTCACATGACCACTGATGACCTGTTTTTCCTTTTCCTTTTTCTTTTTCTTTTTTTTTTTTTTTTTACTTCAAACATGAACAGAATGAAGTTTTCATATTCTGGATGTCATTTTGAGATGAATCAACCTTCAGTTCAATGTTTATTCAACATGTGTGATGAACTGTGTTTGATGCTGAAACCATCATCCACTGGTTCCAAACCAGTACTGACCTCAGAGTTTACAGTTTACAGTCTGGACTCTGCAGAAAACCACTCAGCTCCTTCACTGATGAATCCTGCAGCTGGTTCCAACTCAGGTGCAGCTCTCTGAGGTGGGAGGGGATGGACTTCAGAGCTGAGAGCAGCCAATCACAGCTGAGCTTTGACAACCTGCAATACTCCAACCTGAATAGAGAATAAATGATGGAGAGTTTATAATGATGGATGAGTTTTTCCAGGGTGTCATCACTCTGAAAATCAAAGTGAAATTGACTTCAGAATCTGACACTACAGAATAAAATGGGAGAGGGAGGGCGAGCAAACGAGTGCTGCACTGTGGAGTCCATTACTGGCTCTTGATGATGTTGCTGTCTGGGCCCCCTTGCACCAAAGTAGGATTGCGTCATCCAAGATGAGTCACTAAGCCTTCAGCGTTCAACCAATCCACAACACGTGTGTCCAGGCTTCATGGGTCGCACTAAAAGCCATCCAGGATGAGAAGACACGGATCCATCAAGCCAGGTGAAAGCTCTCCTGGATCAGTGCGCAATGCTCGCGGCTTCCTTCCATAGACCCCCGTTATGGAGCTGGGATTGACGGATTGGCCATCTTTGACCTCCTCAGAAGCCTCCATGAGGATTTGCGCCTGGGAGGGGGATTCAGACTCTCTACCGTCCAGTGTCACAACAACAACTTCATGTTACTCTTTGATGTGTCTTTATGTTTCTATAATAATAATAATAATAATAACAATAAACTTTATTTATATAGCACTGCTCATACACAACATGTGCAACCCACAGTGCTTAACAAAATAAAACAAAACAAAACAAAGAAAGGTAATAATAATAAGAAGAAGAACAACAATCATAATAATAACAATGAGAAAAAATAAAAAGCTCCACTGCCCCTCCCCCCACCCCATACGGACCCACCCCTCCCCACCAACGCACACAGACAAACGCCCACCCCCATATTCACACAGACATTAGATAACACGGCTTGGCACTGAAGAATCTGATGAGGAAAGGCCACTATGGGGAGCCGTCCACACAAGGGGGCACCATGGCCTGCAGCGCCCCTATGGGCAGACCAGGCGTAGCTCCCACCGTGAAGGGCCCCCCATGAGGAAACACTGGCACTAAAAGTATAAAAGGGAGAATAATCATAATGAGAAATAAACCAAATACATAAAAATAAAGTGTGAAACAGTGGCATAAAAATGGGTAACCATTATAAAAGTATAAAAATCAATTGAAGGTAATAAAAGGCATAAAAATAGTAAAACGGCATAAAATTAGTGGAGTAAGAGAGAGAAGAGTAAAAGAAGTCAGTTAAACGGCAGGTTAAAAAGGTACGTCTTGAGCCTCCCCTTAAAAATATCAACAGTCTCTGCGGCCCTGAGGCTCTCTGGCAGGCTGTTCCACCGAGTAGGGCCGTAATGGCTGAAAGCAGCCTCACCATTGGTTTTTTTTTTTGACTCGGGGAACAGTTAACAGGCCAGTGCCAGAAGACCTAGGATATGATGAAAGCAGGTCAGTTAGATAAGATGGGCCAAGACCGTTGAGACATTTAAAAACTAATAAGAGAACCTTAAAATCAATCCTGAAGCGGACGGGGAGCCAAAGCAGCGACTTTAAAAGCGGTGTAATATGTTCCCTTCCTCTGGTCCTAGTCAGCACACGTGCGACTGAGTTTTGTAGTATTTGTAGACTGTAAACACTCTTTTTGGGAAGACCAGAGAGCAGGGCATTGCAATAATCTAGTCTACAAGAAATAAAAGCATGCATTAGCACCTCCGTGTTGGCCTGAGAGAGGAACGGGCGGATTCTGGCTATTTTCTTTAGATGATAAAAACCTATCTTTGTAATATTTTTTATATGTGGAACAAAGGTGAGCTCAGAATCAAAAACAACGCCCAGATTCTTTACAAATTGCGAGGGTTTAAAATCCCAACGTTTTGGTAAAAGTTCCTCTCTCCGGCCTTCAGGACCAATAACTAAAATCTCAGTTTTGTCCTGGTTAAGCTGTAGGAAATTCTCTGCCATCCATGATTTGATATCTAAAATACAGTTTAAAAGGGCGTCAATTGGCGCTGTGTCATCAGGAGACACGGCAATGTACATTTGTGTATCATCAGCATAGCTGTGGAAGCTGATGCCGTGTTTCCTTACAACGTCCCCCAAGGAAAGCATGTACAGATTAAAAAGAACCGGACCTAAAATTGACCCTTGGGGGACCCCACATCTAATTTCATGCATTCTGGAGGAGCACGTATCCATACTTACAAAGAAACATCGATCTGTGAGATAAGCGAAAAACCAGTTAAAAACAGTACCTGACAGGCCCACCAGGTTTCTGAGTCTATTTAATAAAATATGGTGATCTACTGTATCAAAAGCAGCGCTTTGATCCAGTAGCACCAAGACTGTCAGCTTCTGAGAGTCTGCGTTACACCTGAAATCATTGACGATCTTTAAAAGGGCTGTCTCAGGACTGTGGTTCTTTCTAAAACCAGATTGATAATTCTCTAAAATATTGTTTGTATTTAAAAAGTAATTTACTTGGTTAAAAAACAGTTTTTCTAAAATCTTACTTAAAAATGGTAAGTTGGATACAGGTCGGTAGTTATTAAAAATGTTTGGATCCAAGTTGCTCCTCTTCAAAAGGGGCCTCACCACCGCCGTTCTAGAGGCAGCAGGGAAAACACCCGTCTGAAGAGAGCAATTGACAATATATAAAATCTGCTCCTCAAAGAACCCATAAAGTGACTTTAAGAGTGACGTGGGAATTGGGTCTAAAAGGCAGGCTGTGGGCTTTACTTGGGAGAAAACTCGACCAAGTGTCCTTGCATCAACTAGAGCAAAACTCTCCAGTGTTTCCTCAGATAAAAGTGGTTGTCCAGATGTGTAGAAAAATTGATTTTGATTAATTAAAATACTGGACCTAATGACATCAATTTTACTTACAAAGTGGTCTGCAAAATCCTCACAGAGGGCATCTGTTGGTGTCTGTACGTCCTGATTAAAATTTGTATTGGTTAAAAGATTGAAGGTAGAGAAAAGAAATCAAGGGTTTTTGCTATTGTTTGTGATGAGGTTGGAGAAATGGGTTATTCTTGCCTGTTTGACAGTTTTATTGTAAGATTTGAGTAGATGACGAAATGTTTCATAATGGACAGTGTTACGAGAGTTAACCACTAGATGGCAGCCAAGTTCCATGCAATATGCAGAGACATCTAGTGCGAGTTGATGACGTTGGCTTCCGGGTGTTTTACCTGATGAGCACTGTTCTAACCATAGATATATACAGAAGGCGAGATGTCTTATCCGCGCTGCTGGCCAATGGAATCGAACGTCCGCACTGGCGGCCATCTTGCCACAGTCACCTCGCTCCGCCCCTCTCACTCATAACTATGTATTCTTATTGTGCATGTTCTTTTAAATAGCCCTAAATTGCTCTATTTTCAACCGAATTTCGAGCGGTTTGGTTTGTTACAAAGGTTATTAGCATAGTTATGATACTGCATACTTATTAATGATTTATAACCATAGGCTTTCATGTGAAAATAGCAAAAACACGCACACACCCGTATTTAATGAAAACATATATGCTAAACGCTAAACTAAACAAACCAGCACTAAATCGTAACATTAATCAAACAGCTCCAACAATATCTTACAGATGAAATGTGATCCTACAAGCTTTTGTTTGTGGACAGCGACGATTGCTGCAACCATAAGCACCATAAGAAGTTCGGCATTTTTTCAGTCACCGATTTCCTGTAGAAACCATAATGCATGATGCTGTAGCAAAGCAATCCAATTGTAAATCATTTGCGAATTAAGTTAAATGATATAGAAAAAAAGCTATTCTGTCTCTCCATATGTCAAATTGCTTGTTTTATTTATACCTACCAATCCTAATCCCTTTTATCACAACAAGAAAAAAGACGGCCTGTAATCTCAGGTTGTCACCGTTCGACTCTGAATCAAACAGGTGGGGGATGAGATATCAGCAGCTCTAGTTCATTGATCACCGTGTCTCTGCTGCATGAACTGATGAGACTGCGTTCATGCAGCAGCAACGTTATAGGAAACGCACCTCAGCGAATAACTACAACCGACACCACAAATATTGTATGTGAACAAAATACTAGTTTGTCCTGAAATAGCTGTTGGCTAAACTTAACTTAAGAAATGAAAATCTTAGTGGTCTCAGTCGTATTAACTTGTGCAGATAGGCTGCCATAGCACCATTGTGTTTTTTTTCTAATAGAAAGCTGCACTCTCAACATGTTCAACCATCCAGAATTATTGCTACGTTATGAACGTTTGTAAGAAAGCAAACCGTGTGCAAAGCCGTCAAGTTTTCAGCGAGATCAGAGTGTTAATGTTTGTTCAGATCACTCACGTTCCCTCACATTCACTACATCAGACCGTGACTGCCTGACTGTGGAAAGATGGCGGCCAGTGCGGACGTTGGATTCTGCGCCGTGAGACATCTAGCCTTCTGTATATATCTATGGTTATAACTAGCGGCCATACAATAAAAGTAGCGTATCTACAAAGATTGCATGACTGTATAAAAGAAAGAACGAAACATGGTGTCAGAAGCGGAAACTTAACGCCGCGGCTGAAGACAGAACAACAAGGCGCTATAAAGGCTGGACGTTTTTTCAATGGAGCTAAACTGCTAAGCTAATACCTGACGAACCATGGCTTTTTCGATTCCTGTACCAGACGCAATGGACATGAAGGGCGACGTATATAACAACTGGACATTCTTTAGAGCACAATGGGAAAACTATGAGATAACAACGGAACTGGACAAAAAAGA
Organism: Nelusetta ayraudi; assembly: GCF_046127955.1. NCBI lineage: Eukaryota > Metazoa > Chordata > Actinopteri > Tetraodontiformes > Monacanthidae > Nelusetta > Nelusetta ayraudi. The sequence continues at coordinate 948,981 of NW_027466093.1, forward strand.
AGCAAAAGTAAGAGTAGCCACACTGCTTACAGTAATGGGCAAAGAATGTCACATAATACAAAGACATCTTCACATGTCAGCGGAGGACAGAGACAATCCACAGAAGAATCTGGATGCACTACAAAAACACTTTGAACCTTCCAGAAATGTAATCTACGAGTGCTACGTATTTAACACTGCACAGCAGAGTCAACATGAGTCAACAGAGTAATATGTTGCAAACCTGAGAAAGCTAGCAGACAAATGTGAATTTGGTCCCCTGCGAGATGAATTGATCCGTGACAGATTAGTGCTTGTGACTAAAAATGCAAGTACACAAGCACTCATGTTACGTGAATCAGAACTCACACTTGCCAAAGCAATAGACATGTTTAGAGTCAGCGAACTAGCACAAATTCAAAATAAGATAATAACTGGTGTGGAACAGGAGAATGTACACTTTGCACATGACAAACGCTCAGAGATGCACCCCTCATTTGCACCTCAGCATAATTACAAAGAGCATATGGGACATGCAAACAAAGATAAACGCCCAAATAATAACCTCTGTCGTTACTGTGGAGCAGTGCATGACAGAATGAAATGCCCTGCATTTGGCGTCATCTGCAAAGCCTGTGGAAAGAAAAACCACTTGCCACTGCAAGAGTGTGCAAACAAGCCCAGCGCAAGACACGGGTGAACTTTCTTGGAGAAGACAGAGTAGAGGAGGAAGAAGAAATGGAAGAGGTGTGGTTCCTATCAAACATAAACTCTATGGAACAGGGAAACGAGAAATGGCTTGTCAACCTCAAAGTAACACCATACATGACTGAACCAGTATCATATGACCCTAGCCATACAATCACATGTCAATTGGACACAGGAGCCACAACCAACGCCATAAGCTTGAGAGATCTACAGCTCATCACACAAGATGGTAATCCAGACATACCAGCCAGCAAAGCCACCATTAAACTGTATGATGGGTCACAAGTGAAACTAGCTGGGTTGTGTCACCTCAAAGCTGACCATGATGGACAAACACACGACCTGAAGTTTCAAGTTATACACACGTCACAAATGCCTCTGCTTTCTGCAAAAACATGCAAAAGACTCAACTTGCTATTTCATACACCACACAGATATGTCATCTACAGCGGTCTCACGCAGCACAACAGGGACAGATATGCATTTCACAACCACCACAGAGGACATCATCTCAAAATACAACAACGTGTTTGAAGGCCTTGGCTGTCTTCCTGGTGAACTACACCTCGAGGTGGACCCCGACATTAGGCCTGTGCATCAGGTGCCACGACGAATTCCCATTCCGCTCAAACACAAAGTCACTGAAGCCATACGATCCATGGAGAAGAATGGCATCATCAAAAGAGTCACAGAGCCAACACAATGGATCAGCAACATGGTTGTCATAGAAAAGCCAGGAAAGCTGCGCACCTGCATTGATCCCAGCGCACTCAATAAAGCTCTACGGCGGTCACACTACCAGATGCCAACAATAGAGGAGATACTTCCAGACATTGCAAAAGCAAAAGTATTCTCCGTGCTTGATGCCAAAGATGGCTACTGGCAAGTCAAACTTGAAGAAGAGAGCAGTTATCTGACCACCTTTTGGACCCCGCTTGGCAGATTCGGGTGGCTAAGGATGCCTTTCGGCATAAAACCAGCTGCAGAAGAATATCAACGCAGGCAACATGAGGTGTTGCAAGGCCTGACCGGTGTAAGTGTCATTGCAGACAACATTCTTCTCTACGGCTGTGGAGACACTTCAGAAGAGGCACTAACTGACCATGACAGAAACCTGACTGCCTTGCTGCAGAGGGCCAGGGAGGTCAATCTAAAGCTCAATAAAAAGAAGCTGAAACTAAAACTATCCAGTGTCCAATACATGGGACATCTTCTCACCACAGAGGGCCTTCGCCCTGACCCAGAGAAGGTGGCAGCGTTTCAACACATGCAAACACCCACTGATGTTAAATCGCTACAGAGATTCCTGGGGTTTGTAAATTATCTTGCCAAATTTCTTCCTCATCTCTCAGATGTGTGCGAGCCTCTCCAACGCCTGACAGATAAGGACGTGGAGTGGACATGGCTATCACAACATGAATCTGCCGTTGACACTGTGAAGCAATTAATCACATGCCACCCAGTACTCAAGTACTACAACCTGCAGGAAGAAGTCACACTACAGTGTGACGCCAGCGAGACAGGCCTAGGTGCAGCTCTTCTCCAGAATGGGCAACCTGTTGCATTCGCCTACTGAACAGAGATATGCGCAAAGGTGGTGTACAAGCAAGGGAAGGATCTTCATGTGGCAGATTTTCTGTCGAGGACTTAACAGCCAAACACACAGCATGCCCACATGCAAACACCTGCCACCATCTATGCCATGGGCCTCACCACCAAAGACCTACAACGAGTCGACCACCTCGCAGACACGAATATTTCAACAGCTACACTGGAGTCCATTAGAACTGCCACAATCAAAGATCCACTATGTTGTGCACTCCAGACTTACATATTGAAAGGGTGGCCCACAGCTACACAAGCAGTAGCTCCAGAACTGCGACCTTTCTACTACTCTGACTACTGGGAACTAGATGAACTTTCAGACACAACTAGTGATGTTCTCTCTGACACGGGGCTTCGAACCACGCCCCACAACTCGGTAGGGTTTGTTTCTGAAGCACTGCTCCGGAGCTTGCTTCAAATCACGTGACTGATGACGTTTGAACCACTTCACTGCTTCATTCAGACTGAATCAGCTGGCTGGTTTGGTTCAGTGGGCGAGGCTTTGAAAGACTGGCAGGTCTCAGTTGAGTTTAAAATGGATGAAACGGCGCAATGCGTTGCCTATCTGGTCGATACCTTTTGGATTGATTTGATCAGCTTTCGTATTGCTTTCGGTTTGCTTTCTTATTGCTCTGCAACGGAACCAACCAGGAAGAGATCTCAAGTCTGGGAGCATTTTGAAATCGTGCCGCCGAACAAGGTCATTTGTTACAAGCGTATTACTCAACTTATTCATACAATAACAAATAAAAGCCCTGAAAATGCTGAGTCAGCTGTGCGCCGGTTAAAATCTGAGTGTGCGGCATTGTTGCGGAATGTACCGCATGAAGAGGAGCCGCCATCTACTTCGAGAGCACAGCCAGAACCAGCTGCATCTTCCCAAGGTACAAAAATTATAGAATTTGGATCAATAGACTTTATTTGTATTTTTTCATGTACAGACTAAACTTTATCTAATGTTTCATTTTCAGCCATTGACCTGTGGAAGCTGTTGGACCGGGACGCTGAAGAAGCGAGGGCATCCAGCAATGCTACTGCTGATGCCATAGTGGAGGTGCAGTGTTATCACAGGACCCTCTGGTGGACTGGATGACACACAAAGCTGTATACCCAAACCTATACAAGCTAGCAAATGAGTACCTGCCTGGCAACACCAGCATCCTCTGTGCCCTGCGAGAGGGTGTTGTCGAAAGCTGGGGAAATAGTTTCCGAAAAAGAGAAACACCCAAGCACCTTAAGCCCATACATATATATATATATATATATATATATATATGTATATATACATACATTTTTTCCTTTTTCTTTTTTCTATATATTTTATGTACAGATGGGGTGTATATATATATATATATATATACATATAAATATATATATGTACATATATATATATATATATATATATATATATATATATATATATATATATACATATATATATATATATATATAGATATTCCCTGGTGGAAGATGACTGGGACAACAGTCAAACAGACAGCAGACTCGAGCACATAGTTGGTGACAGGAGGGAAGGGGCTTCAGAACTAGAACGGGCTCCAGTGTTGACTGATGTGCCAAGTGTCCCCCAATCTGGACATTTAGGCCTCAAGCAGACCAGAACCAGATCCAACATAAAACCTCCTGAGAGGTACCGCAAAGACTTTGTTGTTTAAACTTTCTGAAGAAGGAATGTCATCTCTTGTTTATTTCTGTGCCACTTTGTTCATGTGGACTGTTCATTATTTTTTTTTTTTGTTTAGGAGAGTGAACTAGTCATTTCTGTTTAACCTGTAGCCAGCTATTGTTGTTGCTGGCCACGTAACTCTCATCCGGTCACTATTGTCCATTTTCAACTGCTTTCTTTCCATATGTTAAAGGAGATGTTACGAAAGTTAACCACTAGATGGCAGCCAAGTTCCATGCAATATGCAGAGACATCTGGTGCGAGTTGATGACGTTGGCTTCCGGGTGTTTTACCTGATGAGCACTGTTATAACTTGCGGCCATACAATAAAAGTAGCGTATCTACAAAGATTGCCTGACTGTATAAAAGAAAGAACGAAACAAGGACAGGAGTTGGGGAAAGAACACCTCACCCCATCAACAACCACAGAATCAATGAGGCAAACGTCCCTGTCACTGTCCCGCCACAAGGGGCGAAACGTCAATGAATGGTAGTTCATGGTTGATGACCCTGCAGCTGACCCGTGGGCACCGAAAGAAGTGCGACAGGCAGCAATGCCAAGCAGGAAATGTCTCCTACCTGTACATTTACAGTAAGTCATAAAATAGCTATATTGCATTTATTTTTCAGTGTTTTAAGAGTCCTTTCATTAAAAAGCTAAATACCATGAAGACACATATTTTGTGGAAACACACCCACTCCCACATTCAGGTGGAGGTCCTCCACCCCCGCGAGATGTCCCGGTGTTGAAACTGTAGGAGGCGGCGACTCTCACTGGAAGTGTCGGGACTGTTCTTCGCTGTAGGGGAGCGCTCCTCGTGGAGCAACTCTACTTCCGGTGTGGGGAATGCGTTATGCAGCGTTTTCTTGCTTTGCATCGCTCCTCTGATGAAGTGAATGTTTTTATGTCCTGCAGCGTGTTGTTTTTTTGCGTTTGCACCGCGATCCTTTTTTTGTACCGTTTTAAACTTGTATTTGTGTTTGTGACTTTGCGTCGTTTCCGTGCTCAAATACGCGATTGTCCCGTATTTGGCAACTAAAAAAGCTGTCCCTTAATGAACTGAGACGTGACGCACTTGACTTTGTCTCCACTCCGCCGCTCCGGCAACCCCAGTGTCCACGCTGAGAACTCTGTCCTCCGCAGTTCTTGGCATTTTGGCGCGCATTCCCAGAGGTGGGCAATGGGCATTCATTGCTGAATGTTTTAAAAAGCTTCTGGCGCGTGGTGGTGGGGTTTAAAGCGGGTGCACTGGGCTTGGACATTAGTGCAGCCGGAGGAAGAACCCTGGTTGCGGGTGCCCGTTCATCGGCAGGTGGTGCTGTGTGTAATGTCTTCCTATTACTCAAGTTAGTATCAATATACTAAATCACATTAAATGAAAAGACAGCCGACCAACACCGATGTAGTTACGTACTCCATGCTTTATTCTTGTTGTAGAGAGAGAGGGTGTACCTGAACCCTGCACGTAGTTGTGCGTTTACCGCCCCCCCCTGGTGGTATGGCTGACTAATTACACCAATACATCACAACTCCTCCCCTCTTATTCAAACGCAGGCAAACGAACAGCTGCCAATACGGGGCATCATTGAATCAACCCGATATTTCCATCATCTGAACCTGGCCATGTACATTATTTAACGTTAACTTCTTTTTTTTTTTATAGACGTCAACAACCAAAGCAAGCTAACTTAGGCTAGGGGGTAGACTGCCCCATTGCTAGAGTGTGTCAAGGGATTATTGTGCCCTTATCTTCAGACAACACTCACTAACTTAACACAGGAACCCAAACATTCACTTGTTCACAAAGTCAGTTTATCCGGTGGTTTACGGTCCCGCCGAGGGTACCGACTCACAGTCTGTTGGGGTATTTCTGGAGTGACACTGCCGGTTGAATCTGACTGACCCGCTGATGCAGTGAGACACTTGCTGATTGGGTTGTGTATCTCTGGCTTTCCACCTGCATCAGGCAGAGCAGGCAAACTGTCCATGCTGGGTGTCGCTTGCACGTCAGCTGCAGCTTGGATGATGTTAGGGTGACATGCCATCATCTGGTCTGCATGCCGCCTCCACAGGTGTGATGACCCCACATTGACCTGGTAGGATACCGGGCCAGCTTGCGATGTCACTGTTCCAGCCGTCCACTTTTCCTCCCCCTTCCGATAATCTCGGACCAGAACTGGATCGCCCACGCTGAATGTTCTGGCCTTGGAGTGCGCTGCCCTGTAAGCACACTGAACATCTTGAGCTTGCTCAACGACCGCTGCCACACTTGGTTTCAACAGGTCTAGGCGAGTACGGAGCTTGCGGTGAAGAAACAGCATCGCAGGTGTCTCGTGAGTAGTTGTGTGCAGAGTGTTCCCTATATTGGAGCAGGAAGGCATCAAGACGTTTTTGCACAGTTGAGGTCCCCTTCGATGATTTAAGGGAATGTTTGAAAGTCTGCACAAAACGTTCCGCTAAGCCGTTTGTAGCCGGGTGGAAAGGAGCTGAGCGCACATGTTTCACGCCATTTGATGTTAAAAAGTTCGCAAATTCCACCGATGTGAACTGTGGTCCATTGTCACTCACGAGCACTTCAGGCACACCATAGTGACTAAACAGACCCCTAAGTACCTGAATAGTTTTCTCAGATGTGGTTGAGTTCAACACCATGACTTCTGGCCACTTTGAGTGCGCATCCCCCACGACCAGGAACATGCGTCCCTCAAAAGGGCCAGCGAAATCAATGTGGATTCGCTGCCACGGAGCTGTGGGCCAGGGCCACGGATGTAATGGTGTTAAACTAGGTGTTTTCTGGATGCGTTGACAGGACACACACATTTTGCACTTTTCTTCAATTTGAGCATCAAGACCCGGCCACCATACATAGCTTCGTGCCATGGCTTTCATCTTGACCATTCCCAGGTGTCCTGTGTGCAGCTCCTCCAGCACCTGGTGACGCAGCTTTGGTGGGACAATCACTCTGTTACCCCACATTATACAGCCTTGCATCAGAGTCAGTTCATTTCTCCGTACTAAATACGGCGAAAGACTCTGGTCAGACGTCTTGGTGGTAGGAAAACGGCCAGTGGAAACCATCTCCATAACTTGAGACAGTATACAGTCAGATCGGGTTTCTCGCCTCACATCCGCACAGCATATTGGCAAACAGTCCAGGTGGTTGATAAGAAACGTGTCAATTGTCCCCTGTTTGTCCTTATGTTGTTCAGGTAAAGGCAAACGGGACAAACCATCAGCATTGCCATGGTCAGCAGCAGGCCGGTACTTGATGGTGTAGTTGTGTGCTGCAAGCAGTAGTGCCCATCGCTGTAGCCTCGCAGCTGCCATGGAGGGAATCGCCTTGCTGGGACTGAGTATGGTTGTTAGGGGGCGATGATCAGTCAACAAAGTGAAGTGGCGACCATACAGGTAAGAGTGGAAGCGCCTAACTCCAAAGATGATTCCCAGTGCTTCTCGCTCTATCTGAGCATAGTTTTGCTCAGCTTTGCTCAATGTTCTTGATGCAAATGCAATGGGTTTCTCTTCACCACTCGGCAGTTTGTGGGAAATAACAGCTCCCACCCCATATGGTGAAGCGTCGCAGGCAAGGATAACTGGCAATGTGGAATCATAATGGGTTAGAACACTTTTGCTTGCAAGTTGTTCTTTTGCTTTACAAAAGGCATTGTTGCATTCTTTTGACCACTCCCACTTCACCTCCTTATGCAGCAAGGCATTCAATGGATGGAGAACGGTAGACATGTTTGGGACAAAACGTGCGTAGTAGTTAATGAGTCCCAAAAAGGAGCGCAACTGACTTGTGTCGGCTGGCTCAGGAGCGTCCAGTATGGCACGAATCTTGTCAGGTGACTTATGAAGTCCTTTCGAGTCAATCACGTGTCCAAGATACTCCAGGGAACTCTTGAAAAACTCACACTTTTCTCTTTTTACTCTCAGACCAAACTGGTCCAATCGCTTGAGAACTGCTTTCAGGTTCTCTAAATGGTGAGCATCATCTCTGCCGGTCACAAGGATGTCGTCCAAAAAGCAATGGACATTGGGGAGTCCCTGCAACACTTGGTCCATGATTTTCTGAAAAATTGCAGGTGCAGACGTTATTCCGAAAGGTAATCGGTTAAAATGGAACAGGCCTTTGTGCGTCGTGATGGTGAGATATTTACGCGACTCCTCGCATACGGGCACCTGGAGATAAGCCTGTGAAAGATCCAGCTTGCTGAACCGATGTCCTCCGGAGAGAGAAGCAAAAAGATCCTCAATCCGGGGTATTGGTTAGTGTTCAACACATAGGGCCGGATTGATGGTAACCTTGAAATCTCCGCACATTCTCACACTACCACTCTTTTTAATTACTGGAACAATTGGGGTCGCCCAGTCGCTAAATTGCACTGGAGAGATCACTTCCTGTTGAAGTAATCGATCAATTTCAGCTTCCACCTTGGGCCTCAATGCGTATGGGACCACACGCTCCTGACAGAACTTCGGGTGTTGGCCTGGTTTTAATGTCAGGGACGTTTCAAACCCCTTCAATGTTCCAAGTGTTTCACTGAAAACTTGTACATGACACTTCAAGACATTTTCAAGTGTCTCGTCTGGTTTTGATCCTGTTCTTATTGTTTTTATTTCACGCCAGTTCAATTTAATTTTTCTTAGCCACTCACGGCCAAGGAGTGAGGGTGAATTTCCTTTCACAACATATAATGGCAATCTGATATTCTGCTTATTTAACTCCACCCAAACTTTCAACAGGCCTTCAGGTAACAACACTTCTCCTGTGTATGTTTTCAACACCACGTCAGTTTTTTGCAATTGAACATGGGCAAATGTGGTTTTGTACAGTTCCATTGATATCAGGGATACAGCTGCACCAGTGTCGAGTTCCATATCTATGAGATGATCTTCAATTCTGGGTCTGACCATCATCAAAGATGATGCTGCATTTTGCTTTTTAACAGCCATCCCTTTTTCCGTTTCTTCAACCATGGCTGTCACCATATGCAACGTCAATTCAGTGTCTGAATCAGATGTAGAATCCCTTTCACTTTCAGTAGTCTTGGCATCAACTTTATGAATTTTCCCTCTTTTAGATTTGTCAAACTGTTTCCTCGGTTTCATTTTAGCTTCATGTTTCTCTTTTGAGGACTTTTGGTCTTTCGTTTTATTTCTGCACATACGAGCGATGTGCCCTTTTCTTTTGCAGCTATGGCAGGGCTGCTCTCTGTAGTAACGGTCACTTTCTTTATGATTTGACTTGCCACAGCGAAAGCATTTATCTCCCCCTTGTGGTGAAGAGGCGAACATTGCGTGCACTTTTAGGGAGGTTTTAAGATGTTCAGCTTCTCTAGCCACCGTTTCCATTGACATCGAAATGTCCACAGCATGTTGAAAAGTTAATGTTTCCTCAGTTAACATTTTCCTCTGAATACTTTCATTGCTGAGGCCACACACGAATCTATCACGCAAGGCGTCATGCAAATGGATGCCAAAATCGCAATGTTCAGACAGTTTCTTTAAGACCGCCACGTACTGCGCAACGCTCTCTCCCTCTTCCTGATTCCTCTTGTGGAAACGGAATCTCTCGGCGATTATAATCGGCTTCGGTGAGAAGTGGTCATGTAGAACTTTTACGAGGTCCGCGTACTGCTTACTTCCGGGTTTATCCGGAGCCAGTAAACTACGGAGTAGTCCATAGGTTGTAGCTCCGATTACACTTAAAAACACGGCAACCTTCTTCTCTGCTGGGACATCATTTGCTTGGGCAAAATGTTCAAACCTCTCGACGTAGGATGACCATTGCTCCGCGGACTCGTCAAAGGCGTCAATACGTCCGATGATCGCCGCCATTCTCGTAGTCTCTCTCCCGCGCCAATAACAGCTTGGTCACCAATAGCAGCTTCCGCGACGTGGTTCTCCTCCGACTCAAACAGCACCAGTAGGTTCTTTAGACTCGTCGCCAGTTTGTAATGTCTTCCTATTACTCAAGTTAGTATCAATATACTAAATCACATTAAATGAAAAGACAGCCGACCAACACCGATGTAGTTACGTACTCCATGCTTTATTCTTGTTATAGAGAGAGAGGGTGTACCTGAACCCTGCACGTAGTTGTGCGTTTACCGCGCGCCCCCCCCCTGGTGGTATGGCTGACTAATTACACCAATACATCACACTGTGTGTGCGTGATGGTTGTGCGTTCACCGCTTGGCTGTTAAAGCCTGGAAACTTTCTCTGCCTTTTGGACTCATACGGTGCAGCTGGAAGAAAAAAAAAAATCATCATTCTGAAGGCGTAGCGGTGCGCCGCCTAATAAAAGCTCTAAAATTATTAATTAATACGTTTCTGTTGAATTTTATTTTATGTGCTACATAGATTTCCTTGTGCGCTGAGAATGTGCAAGTAGTGCGCGATTGCGCAAGCAAGCAGCTTAGAGGGAACATTGGTTATGATGCAATAAAGTAAATAGACTATGAGTCAGTAAAGTACCCGTTCTCTACTTGTTCTGTAAAATAGTGGTGTGTGTGCGTGTGTGTGTGTGTGTGCCAGATAAATATCAGCTGTTTCCCACATTGACTGATGTGCTTTTGAAACTTTGATCTTGTCTTCATGGTGTTGACTTTCTAAATGTCTGTGGTGAATACATGGAGAACAAGCAGAGACTTTATCTGGATTGTCTTGTTGCTTTATTGCTTCAATTCAACAGTTGATCATTGACTTGACATTGTTGTGCAGTATAGACTGATGGTATATTTCATGACTTATTGATTGACTGTTGTCACATTGAGCCAACAAGCAGAATCAAAAGACAAAATTCTCTCACAATATTTACATGCATTCATCTGATTGTTGACAAACGGATCAACAGTCAGAAGGTTGATCAGATGGATGAGTTGTTGAAAGGTCAAAGGTCCAGAGTGGAAACAGACCTCAGCTGTGTTTCCACAGTAATAAAGTTGTCATGTGGACTAATGACACATTATTAATCTGCGGGATGAATGGGCTGCAGAGGAAGAGAAACAACGTGGCACAAACATCCAGCAGGTGGACAACAGTCACCAGGAGCACCAACAGGAAGTGGCGTCCAGGCCCCGCCCACCCTGTGATTGACAGCCGGAGACACTGGGCAACAAACGTGAAGACAGAAGAAGAATCAAAGGTGAGAATTCAGCTCAGAGTCTCTCTGACGACTTCAGTCACACTTTCATCAACTCAGCTGAAGAACCTGAAGGAACATAAAGTCCAACATGTAGCGGCTGAGTGAAGGAGGTCTGGACTCTGTGGAGGAGCTCCATGGTTCCAGAGACGCTGTAGAAGGACAGAAGACCTGCTCTGTGGTCCAGGTGCACTCGCACTCTGGAGGACCGAGGACCTGAGACACGAGTACTCATGTTGTTGTGACGAAACCAATATTCACCTGGGTAACAATATAAACTCCAGGATTTGTCATTTGCTGTGTCTCAATTCAGGTTCTGCACCCTTGAGGCCGAGTGTCCTCCGTCTGAAGGAAGCGTTCTTAGAGTTCCCAGCCTAGAAGGACGGACCAAACCGCCTCCCTGGTAACCACTCGGGACGGTCTAGCCTTCGGCGTATTTCCTCGTTTCGTCACCGCCGTTCCCTCTGGCTGGCCAACCCCGGAAGTGACGTTTCTATAGTATCACGCTAACCATTGGTTTGCCATCTAACGATGCCGTTGAATGTTCAAATAAATAAAATCCTACGTTAAAAACTGGATACTTTATGTGAAACGTCAATATTTAGATTTATATGTCGTGTCTTAACCAGTACATGCCGCTAATTTCAGCTGACTTCCCAGGATCCCACGATGCTTTGCAGCAGCACGCAAAGCATCATGGGATACCCAAGTACGCAAAGGATAGTAGCGGTGTATTCTTGGAATCGGCTAAAACGAGTGCGTATTTACGAGTGCGTATTTTGAGCGTCCTAAACACCCTCGGGAATTGGGACAAGCCTTCGCGCAGTGCGATGACGCAACTTCCTTTCAAAATGCGCACTTCAAGGATGCCGAGGAACCTGAATTGAGACACAGCAATTGAATCCAAATCTACTTTCCTCTGACCTTCCTGCTCTGCCAATGTTCCTGTAGGCCACTGCTACACCAACCCCCTAAAATAAACCACAGAAGTCCCTCCCCCTTCTCCACTCAACCTCCCAGTAACATCGTCCAGTCAGACCTTCTCTACTCAGGACCTGCTTCTTGTCAGTGAATCTGTCTGGATGATCACAATAAGACTGAACTTCCTCCATGAATGTCACTTTTCTGTTCTCCTCAGATAATAACAGACGTTTGTGCACTGTGCAGAACTTGCTGTATTTCATCTCTCAGCTTGGTCCAGCTGCTGCCACGTCCTCAAAGTATCTCAGAGGACGGATCTCCAGGCTGGAGGAGTCTGGAGACGCACTGAGTGCTGGCAGTGAGGAGAACCTGTGGAGAAACTGGCTGTGGTCCATTGTGTGTGAGATCTTCTCCAGCTCAGCGTCTCTCCTCTTCAGCTCCATCATCTCCTGCTCCAGCTTCTTCTCAAGCTCTTTGACTCCACTCACTGCTGCCCCCTGTGTGGATCTGACCTGCTGCTGCACCTCAGAGCGTCTTTTCTCCAGCAGACGGATCATCTGGGTGAGGATCTTCTCGCTGTCCTTCACTGCTTTATCAGCAGAGCCGTTGATGGACTCCACCCCCTTCAGGTCTTCCTCTGTGTGCTGGATCTTCTGCTGGATCTTCTGCCTGGTCTCCTCCAGCTCTCTCTGCCTCCCAGGCCTCTGTACTGCTGCTGACACTGTCTGATGACCTTTATGTTCATCCATACAGCATAAAGCACAGATGATCTTCTGATCAGTGCGGCAGAACATCTTCATCACCTCATCATGACGAGGGCAGATGTTCTCCTGGAGCTGCTGGCTGGGTTCCACCAGCTTGTGTCTCTGTAGGGGAGCAGCATCACGATGAGGCTGGAGGTGAGAGTCACAGTAGGAGGCCCGACAGACCAGACAGGACTTGAGGGCCTTCAGTTTCCTCCCAGTGCAGACATCACAGGCCACATCTCCAGCTCCAGCATAGCAGTGATCAGCAGGAGCATCTTGGAGTCCAGTCCCCCCACCCGCTGCAACGAAACTTGGCACGTTAACTTTACCGACACGTTAGCGTAGCGCGACAGCGATAGCGTGCTTCCCCCCCCCCCGTCAACGTTAGCGCAATTTCCAACCAGCACTGCAGAGAGAAAGGCAATATCCAGGTGGAGTGAAAATACATCCCAGTGCCCACCATCACAGGCATATAGACGTAGATAAGATACATTTACATAAAATACCAGAATGTTTGTCAATTTTTCATTAAAACATATTTTATTTATTTAGTTAGATAAAAATGTTTCCTCCCAGCACAATATGTATTTGTTAATTTAACTCACATTCCTGCCATCATCTTAACACAATTCAGTGTCACTTTTAAGTTGGAAAAGCTTAATAATTAAATTACTTAAATGGCACATTTCAAGTAAAACTGTTGCTATTTAGTCTATTTGTGGTGGTATGTGAGTTATACTTCCCATAAAAAGACTTCCTTTTACATCAAGAATATTTAAATTTTTCATCGATGACTCCCAAAGAGACAGACATATTCTGTCAAATTCTAACCTGAAGACCACTCTGTCTGGTCCAAAAAGAATTATATTGAATTGAGAGCAGCTGTTCTTATTCTCTCTTTTTAGAGAGAGATTTGCTCAGATTTTCAGTTGACCTGTTGATTTGATTTCTCTGATTAAAATTAAAACAAAGTCTGATATTTGGCAGCTTGTTTAATTCTTATACATAGGTATAAAATACATTTTTTATAATAACATTCACGAGTTTTCGTTGTAAAAGTCATCATTTTCATATACACAAGTTGGACATCTAAAAGGATCGGTATCTGTATTGGTATCGGGATACTAGCCTTGGTATCACCTGGTATCGTATCGAAAGGAAAAATAGTGGTATCGCACATCCCTACTTCCACACACACACACACACACACTATACTGTAAATGGCTGCAGTTTCCTTTACAAAAGTGCTACAGACGTCATTCAAACATCCATGTGTTTGTCTCATCAAGACCTATATTTTACATTTGACAGCCACTTAAAAAAAAATGCAGGTCAAAAATATGCATCATTTGCATACACAGGCATATGATGATTAGACCTCTTCTCCCTCTTTGTCAACACACAAATGCCTGCAGTTTCCTTTAGAAAAGTGCTACAGACGTCATTCAAATACCTACGTGTTTGTCTCATCAAGGCCAATATTTTACATTTGACAGCATCCTCCCAAAAAAAAAATGGAGGTGAGAAATCTGCATCATTTGCATAGACTTCTTTCAGCAGATGTCGCCGGGCGTCGGCAGAGGACGGGGGTCAATTGCGGGCGTTGACAGGGGTCAGGCGTCATCGGGGGTCATCGGGCATCGCGTCGGCCACGGCGGCTCAGTCCCGCAAACGCTGCTTGCAGCTTTAATTTATGAGTTTATGATTATTTTTTTTACCCTGTGCATCTTTTGTTTTGTTCGTAGTACTTGTCATTGCTCCAACACGAGTAAACATGTTGCGTCCCACTAGATGGCGCATTTGCCTTATTTACAAGCACCACGGTCATCGGAGCTGATCGCTGCCACTCTCAGCAGCGTGCGTCTACTAAGGTCTACTAAGATTCCACAATCTATTACACCTCGTGAGCAAAACAGGCTACAGGTAAAATTAAACATCTTCAGTTGAGCAACTCAGGCAAGTTAAACTGATTTAAAAACAAACAAACACTATAATACTAGGAAAAGAATCGTCTATATGTCAATAAATACAACAGATTGAGTATTCATAAAAACAAAATGCTTACTTTAAATAAGAAAATCCAACAAACCAACAAGTGCAACACTAAAAAGCAAACCAACAATTAAAATAATGCTTAATTGCCTTAGCTTCGTGCCACACTTATCAGCTTAGCTACTAAGAATAACACACATTATTCACCTGGACAGAAGGAGGTTCTGAGGAACGTGTTGGTCCTGGAGCTTCCTGGTCAGGATGTTCGGGAGATCCCTCGGGCTCAATGTCTGCAGCGCCAACATATTTTAGAATTGCTCCTGCAGAAACAAAGCTCACTAGATCATCAAGCAAAACAGATCAGATGCATTTGTGTATGTATTTGTTTTTAAATTAAACATTATGATTGCAGTGTCCCTTTAAAGCTTTTACCCAATTACAAAACTGTCACTTTTAAGAGTTTTTGGCATTACTTTACACACTGTACTAGTTAAAGTAATAAAACTAAGATAAATGACCCACTGCCACAGCAGTCTAAAATAGTCAACACCATGCCAAATAAAGTATTTCCATAAAATATTTCTTTGAATTATAAAACAGTAGCCCATTTCTAATGAAGGGCCTACAAAATACAAACTAAGCTTCGTAAATTCATCCTAAGTTAAGGCTAAAATAACATTAAGAGTCAAATATGTGAGAGACAACTTCCACTGAACAATAACAGGGGACTGGCTAGAACAACAACTACAACATGCCCTCCCTCCGTCCCTCCCTGTTAGAATGTGAATGAACGGGTGTGGAGTCAATCACTCATTCCCATGGCAGGATAGGCCAACATGGCAGGATATGGTCAACTTTCATAAAACAAACAAAAACGCTGATTCATGACGAACAAATATTAGCCAGCCAGCTAACATTTATCCGCCGCTAGCTAGCTGGCTCGCAGGACAAATAAACAAACTTGGGGTGGGGGGACAACAGCGTTTCACCTCCAGCCCACATCACAAACAAATAACTTACCTTTCCCCTTTGCAAGTTTTTCTTGATCAGTTTTCTTTTCCTTCCGTTTTTCCGCACCGCTGGGATAACTCCTTTTTGATGCCATTATGGTGTCTGTTTGTTTTTAATCCTCTCGCTAACGGGAACGAATGGTAGCTATCAATCATTCACATCATACCTGTCGGCGTCGCCGACCCGCTACGTCACAACCTGCGTGACAGTGCGGCAAGCCCCCAGAGTCCAAGATGGCGTCCCATTCCTTTCAATGAAGTTGCTCACCCAGCGCATGGCTCCCAAAAACCTTTTGACTTCCGCATTGATGGGATAATAGAGCATGCGCAGTTGTGTCAGTGTGGAGATCGTCACTGACAGACGTGCGCGCTCACGAACCATATAAAATTCAACATGGAAATCAATGTATTTTTTACGGAACAACTGACGATTGTTGTTTCAAAATTTTATAAATAATAATGATTATTATTATTATTATTATTATTATTATTATTATTATTATTATATTAATAAAATAGTATTATTATAATAATATACTATTATTTGTGTATTAAACAAGTGAGCAATGTGCCACTGAATAATAAATGATAATTCTTTGAAGCAACTCTCTATGGACCATAACAGCACTGCCACACATATTTTTTAATTAATAACCTCTTTGGAAAGCAGACAAAGTAATAAAATGATTGGTCTATTTATTTCATCAGAACTAAAAAAATAAAAAATAAAAACTCAACGATCTTGAAAGTTCCTCCCTTTCTCTTGCACCTGTCGATGTGTGTAGCTAACACAAATTTGCAAATATTTTGTCGTCCTCATGGAATTAAACAGCACACCATGTTAATTTATCAGCGAGTGCTCTCTCTTTTCATGCAATTCATCACTCTTAACATGTAATGCTGAATCATGAAAGCTATGGAGCAAAAAATAATAATTACATAAACGACGAGTGAAATAAAATGTGTCATTCATTCAGTAAAGATTTCATTCATTCATTCATTCATCTTCTATACCCGCTTATTCCTATTCAGGGTCACGGGGGTCTGCTGGAGCCTATCCCAGCTGTCTTAGAGCGAAGGCAGGGTGACACCCTGGACAAGTCGCCAGTTCATCGCAGGGCCACATAGAGACAAACAACCATTCACACTCACATGCACACCTACGGACAATTTAGAACGTTCAATTGACCTCACATGCATGTTTTTGGAGTGTGGGAGGAAGCCGGAGAACCCGGAGAGAACCCACGCAGACACAGGGAGAACATGCAAACTCCACACAGAAAGGTCCCAGGTCCGGGCCCCGGAATCGAACCCACGACCTTCTTGCTGTGAGGCGGCAGCGCTTTTATTTCATTTAACAAAGCATATCATTATTTCATCATGCATTTAATTGTTTTGTGGTCCTGTGTTTTAGTGCTTCATAATTGTATTCTGTTGTCAAATTTGCCCATCAAAGTCAGATTAGTAATCCTGTACATCAGTTTAAGGAAAACCAATTCTAGGTAATGGATTGCAGATCTGGTAGTGACCTGTTACAATGGAAAGAAATGTATACATAATAAGTACGTCTGTGTGCCCGATATTTTAGCTAACACTAAACTTTCTGCACAACTGTCTGCATTGTGTTTAAGTTTAAATTACTTAAATATGTTTGCATACACAATTTTAAGTAAAATTACACAAAAAAAAATATTGTACATTTATTTTTGGAATGTTTTGCTTTTTACAGCTTTCCTTTTGGGGACAGAAAAAGGTTGCACAAATGGGTGGAAAATGTGAGAAGAAAAAACTGGACACCCAATGACAACTCCAGGCTGTGTGCTCTTCACTTTGAGGAGAAATCTTTCATTTTGCGTGGTGAGAGAAAGTGCCTAACTTCAACAGCTGTCCCAACCATTTTTAGTTTCTTCAAATCAGGTAAGAGCATGTCTACCAAACAAAAGGTAAGTGAGTCACACACACACCCACACACACACACGTGATTTTGATCAAATCTTTGACCACACATATTCTTAAAAATGTAAAGAGGTGTCAGAGATCTTGGAAGAAGACAGTTTTCTCGTGATTCAGGAACCATGTGACAGCCATACTGTGTCTGATGTAGATGTAGAGGTCACAAATGATGTACAGATCACCAATGATGAAGAGGTCACAAATGATGAAGAGGTCAGAGCAACAATGAAGGGATTTTACATTGACTGTTCAGTTAACATGTTCAATGTTAAAATATTCACATGAAAAAAACTTGAAAATCATTACGGCAGACGTAAAAAAAAATTTGTAAGAAAGTGTTGAAAGTTATCTTGAAATCATTTATGAGGATACTCATTATAATATTGATGAAGTGTTATTTCATGTTTTGTTGGCTGTTTCAAGGGTTTATTTAGTTTGTTGTGACACAATCTAAGGTTCAATTTGTAAAGAAATAAAAGTTCTTGTGAAAAAAGATAGTGGTCAAAGTGATATTAGTGTTATTTGTGTTTGTGTTTTTTGTAGTCTTGTCTGGATTTGTCCTGTTCGTTTCTGGTCTGTGTTTGTGTTCCCACTCTTGGCCTGCACCTTGTCGTGGTGAGTGGGCTTTTAACTAAGACAGGCCAATTATATATATTGTGTGAAGCCAGCAAAACAGTCATTATTATGAGAATTATAACTGAAGCACACTAAATAATACACCATTAGTCACATTTTGCTTTTCTGTTATTAATCTAATGTGTGTTATGTCAAGCCTCCACAGTGGCGTGCTGCAGTCAGGATGAGACGAACAAGGTGAATGGATGGACGGATTGATGAGCCCAGCGAGCCTCCACCATCCACAGACAAGCCAGTCCCATCTTCTACCCAGAAGGATGTCTCTTCCATCTATCTTTGCCTGCCAGGGAAATGCAACCAAACATAGTAATTACAGATGGTGTTGTCTCTGTTAAAGTGACACATGAAAAAATAAATAAATAAATATATATATATATATATATATATATATATATATATATATATATATATATATATATATATATACATATATATATATATATATGTATATATATATATATATGTATATATATATATATATATATATATATATATATACATATATATATATATATGTTTTGTGATTCATGTTCATGACAATAACAATCGAACAGATTTTCTTCATTCTTCCAATGAGTTTCGCAAACAAACATGGAATTTTCCATGGATCATACTAATACGTTTGTAGATTATATAAAGAAAATTATAAAACACATTTTTTGCGGTTTTATATTAAAGCAGATAGTCAAACGTAAATGTAGCGTGGTAATGTTGCGAAGACACATTTATTTTTGTTTTTCTTTGTTTCTTTAGAAGCTTTTATTTTGGTTTTCAGTGGAAGCACAACAGACAACACACATGTTAACGTCCGCTACTACGGTTCGCTCCGTATAGGTCTCACGAGCCACTTGAGAGACTTCCTCTCGAGTGTTATCTACTTTTTACATTTCAAAACACAGATCCATACCCGACTTCGACTTGAACTTATTAATCATGTCGTTTCCCACATTCAATCTTACTCGTATACATTTAAATATTCACATTTCTACTGAATAAACATCCCATAACGTTAAACGAACACTAACGTAACCGAGCGTCAACCCCGCCTCCTGGTAACCTAGCAACGTTCTAGCCGTTGTTTCCTCTTCGCTAGGTAATCACTCGGAGACGATACATTCAAAACGTAAATTTAACTCACATACCCTCGATCTCAGACTTCAATTACGAAACAGCCACACATACATTTGCTCTTATTTTCAACCATTTCCCCTTCTCACCTGTGGAAGCACAACAGATAACACACGTTAACGTCCGCTACGACGGTTCGTTCCACATAGGTCTCACGAGCCACTTGAGAGACCTCTCTAGCGTTATTCCCCGGGGCGAACACGACCTCCACTGGTAGAAGTGGGTAACTGCACCCTGCTCACTGATCACTCTCACACACGCCACAAACCACAACAAAAGCAGGAACAGTGCTTTGCCACAATTATGCTACATAAACACGTCCTGGTCCCCTCTGGATCCTCTTTTCCGGTCCTCGCGATCACTCTCTTGGCTGCGGTGGGCATGGTTCTGCCCGCGGTGTCTTCCTTTGTCAGGGCATTCTCTGGCCCAGTGACCCATGCGGCCGCAGATGTGGCACGCCCCCTTTTCGCCTCTGTCTCCGCTAGTCGCCCTTCGTCGGTTGTCGTTGTTCCTGTAGGGCCGTCTCGCCGTGTCACTGAGGTGCTTTATCATGGTGAGGGAGGCACGCTTTATCTTCTTGTCCTCTGCATCGCTGGCCTCCTGCAGAAGCCTCTCAGCGTGCACTGCATGACGTCGGACCTCTTTCAGCCGGGCATCTTCAATCCCCACGCAGCAGCTTCTGTTAACTGCTTTGGCGATCTGGGGGAGCAGCCCTTGTCTGAAAGCAGTGATGAGGCTGGCCGTTTGGTTGACGGCAGTCCTGATGAACGTGGCGACGCTGCGGCATCGATGCTGGAGTGCGCAGGGTTGTACGGTGGTAGCGTTGGATGAGGGCAGGCGGGAGGAGGGAAGACAGGCATGTCCAGGAGAGGGTCCCTCGGGCCTGTAAGAGAAGGATACAGACGATTTGGTGCATTTGAATGCTCGTGTGTGAGTGGCTCCTTTTCTCCCTCCTCTGGGGAGTGTGTGTGAGTGTGTGCACCCTCTGCCGTTATCTCTGTCACCCCTGTGCTCCAGCGCCCAGCGCTGTTCACACCGTTCTTGACTTGTTTCCTGTCCCTGACCTCTGCTTCAGGTTTCCAGAATGAAAAACACCTTTCATGATCTTTGATGATTTGAATCTCCCACCTGTTTGGGTTTTTCTTTTTTGTAACCTTTCCCTCGGCTATATTCAGTTTATCCCGGAGGTTTCTCAATTCCTCCATACTCAGTGATCCCCCCTCTGGGAAACCATACTTTTCAACCCAAACATCCGACATATCAAGACAATCTGGACCGTATTTTTTCCGAATGTCGTCCACAATTTGTCCCCCCTGGGGAACTGCAGCAGCCACTTTGCGCTGGTTCTTCCCCATCCCTGTCTAGACTTATTACTTGTAGCTGCACAGGCGTCCCTGTGCCCCCTTTTTTTAATCAGGCGCAAAAAGGTCGAGAAAAAATTCACCCCTTCGGTACTTAGTCACCAAAGGTTTTGCCCGCTCAGCCCTCACCAACCTTCTTGGATATCTGGTGAGCGGGACAGGCCCGCGATATGACCTTGACTGGCGCGATATTATGATTTAGCGTACGTTACGCTCAACGTCATTCCGTGCGGCAGGTAAAAAAAAAGGTGGTGTTGTCCCGGGTGTCCCAATTCCATCGCAAGCCGATCGGAGCCGATTATCACCCGGGTCGTTTGTCGGGTTGGTTGACCCATTTTGTCGTGCAACAGCTGCAACTGCAAACTGCAGGCTTCAATTTACCGACGCCTTACACATGTGATGGCATGGAGACTGTGCATTGTAGCAACATCAGTCCCCTCAGAGAGAGTCTTCTCCAAAACAGGGCAGATATTTACAGAGAGAAGAAACAGGATCAGCCGCACAAAGATGAGGCTCTTGGTTTTTCTCATTGTCAATCTTCACTAAAGGACAAAACTGTTATCTGAATGCTGATTTTTTTTTCTTTTTGTTTTACACATTTTAATTCATATTTTGTTGTGTGAGTTTCTGTAAGCGTATGTTGTTTGACTTTACATTTGTGTAGTAGTAAAAAACTAAACGTTTAAAATTGGTAATAGTTATTTAGATAGAGGCACCTAGACCCACCTGTGGGTCATAACACCCCCTCTCTTAAGAACTAAACCCTATTAACATACCTACAAACAAAACTAAACAAGAAAAACCTCAGTTCCCCTGAAATAAGAATTCCGCAGCTAGTCCACATGTACACGTGATAACGCATCTGCCAACACATTATCAACCCCCCTTCCTGTGGCAAATCTGGAGATTGAAGTCATGCAGGAGCAGAGACCACCGCATCTACGGCTGGTTTGATTGCGCATCCTATCCAGGACCACGAGGGCATTATAGTCTGTAAAAACCTGACCCCAAATTAACATCAAGATGGGCATTGTCAGAAGGAGAGCCAAAGCTTCTTTCTTAACTTCCCAGAATGGACTCTGTGTGCGTGCTGCTTACTTGTGGCATGTCCCTCTACTTCTATGTCATGGTGCAAAACTGACGTACGGCGGGGGTGGTCAGAAAACAATAGTGGGTGGCTCTCAATTAATTTAACAATATCATGACGGGCTGATGCAGGCAAATGGGACAAAAATGAGCTTAAGTTATTCATAATTTCAGAGTTTCCCAGGCGCGCCGAAGGAACACCGATTTCTTTTTTTCAATGAGCCCTCCCTCCGCCAATGGGCATGGAGGGGGCGGAGGCTCAGGCGACATATTTTTCCAAGCGACGTAACGCCCGGTTCACACTGGACGCAGAAGCGCCACGAAGCGCCGCGAAGCGCCGAGCTCTTCCATTCGGCGCCCATATTAAGCAATGTAGTAGTTCACACCAGACGTGAACAGGCGTGCGGCTCCCCTCGCGGATCGCGCCATGCATTTAACGTCAGTTCACTGGACGTGGAAGCGAAGCGCCGCCGAGCGCTTCCATTCGGCGCCCACGTTAATCAATGTGGTGGTTGCGCGGCTCGCGGCATGCATTTGTTGTTTCGGCGTCTGCTCTATTTCGTGCGCGAGCCGCGAGCGGTCCTCGTCAATAGTACAGGAAGTCGCTCAATAAAAACGAGAAAATCCGGTGAATTTTCAAAATAAAAACCCAATGACAAATTCGATCATATATCATATTTGTATGTTATATTTGTCAGTACATTGTATCAGAGTGCGAGAGAGATTAAACACACACACACACACACACACACACACACACAGAAAGACTTGATCAAAATACGTCTGTTTGATCCTAGAGATGCCGGTCAATGATCATTATGAAAGAGGTCTTGTCTTGAGATGGACACCTGAGTGCGTGTTTCTATTTATTTACACACACACGCACAAAAGTGAGCTATGGAGCGGGCTGGCTGCGGGGCGAGGGGGGACGATGACGAAAATGATTTTTTTTATTTTATTTTTTTTAAAGAAAAAAAAAGAAGTGAAAAAGTGGGAGTGAAAAAAAGAGAGCAGAAGCGCTTGTCGACCGTCGCGGAGCTGTTCGCGTCTGGTGTGAACCAGTTGGAGCCTCGCTCGCGAAATTCGTTGGCGCGGCGCTTCCGCTTCCATTGAAATGAATGGCACGAGCCGTTCGCCTGTTCGCGTCTGGTCTGAACCACTACATTCAGTGCGTTTACATGGCACTAGAGAAAATCGAATTATTGCCTTAGTCTGATTATGATCGGAGAACTCACGTGCATGTAAACACCTTACTCCGATTATGATTGGAGTTTGAGAACTCCGATTGGAATCGGAGAACTCCGATTGAGACACCCAGATAATGCGATTGGAATTCAAATTTCTCTGCCATGTATACGCCTTAATCGGACTATTAACTGGACAATGCGAGTGCGCATGCGCCACGCATCGCTCTCGCGACTCATGACCGCACAACTACGTCGTCTAACAAAACAGACGGCGCGAAACAACCTGGCAAACGCGAATAAGAATGTTGACATTTGGAGAGAGGATGAGACCGGGGCGATGCTTTCTCTTCTAAAAGACATGGACATATTAAAATAACGCGCAACGGAGACCTTTTTAAAAAGGGTAGCGCAGCAAATGCAGGGCTCCGGCTTTGCGCACCCCTGAACAAATACGTATTCCTTCGAATTTATATTTCTACCTTTTCGTTCACATTTTTTGTAAATTAGAAGAATTTTAACTTTGTAAATAAAAGCACAGCAAAGAGATGTTTTCCTGATTTGTTTTTATTTGGGTAATTTCGCTGTTATTCTGCTGGAAACGGCGTGCAGCGGCACCAGCTTCCTCCACGGTCGGCACTTTAATGAGCGTGTGTATAACTGAAGACACCGCTCCTTTGCAAAACCTGTACACAAACTCTCCCACCAGTCTGCTCCGAACCCGAATCCAACAAGAACGAGAGTTTGGGGTCCGTAGCGACGGCACAAAGCGTAGCATCGAAGTGTTGTTGTAGCCCTCCAACAGCAAACAACGTTCTTGTCTGCCTTTTAAAATAACCAGGAGCACAAGACATAGGGTACACCTTATCTGCAAAGCAAGTAACACGTACATTATGAACTATCGTTCCATATCATAATAGATTTAATATGTCAACCGAAAGCAGCTGACCGGCTGAAAAGACTCACTCCACCCCCTAGTGTTGGGAGGAGGACCCGTCAATAATTTGAATTTCTCAGCTGCATGTATACGGGGACCAAGGTGAGAACTCCGATTGGACGAGAAAACCGAATGATTGCTTAGTCCGATTAAGCTCTGCATGTAAACGCACTGATTGATTAACATGGGCGCTGAATGGAAGCGCTTGGCGATTTGCAGCACTTCACTTCGCGGCGATTCGCAGCGCTTCACTTCGCTTCGCGGCGCTTCCGCGTCCTGTGTGAACCGGGCGTAACTTTTCAACATTTTGACGTGGCAGACGCGGGATGATCGTTTTCTATCAGGAGTGTGCACTACATAATCTGTATCGGAAAGTTTGCGCTCCACGACATACGGACCAGAAAAACCAGCCTGCAAACCGGAACCGGGTAACGGCAACAATACCAACACACAACGCCTGTCTCAAAAACTCGAGCCACAGCTTTCTTGTCAAACTGCCGCTTCATTTTAGACTGGCTGGCGACAAGAGTTTGGTGAGCAGTTTCACAAGCACGATGCAAGCGTTCACGGAAAAAAAATTACGTAATCTAACACATTATTCTCTACTCGTTTAACATCGGAAAGCCACTTACCCCTTAACAGACGCAAGGGTCCTCTCACCGAACACTAAATCAGCTGGGCTGAACCTGAGGGACTCCCACACATACAATCGACGACTGAAGATACACTTTATGCTGCGGAACCATCACTGTGCTCATTTTAACCCCCCCCCCCACACACACACACACACACACACACTAAAATATACGAATTGCAGTAGGTTGGTTTTGTTGCTCTTGGTTGTCCGTTAGTTTTTTGAGAGTTAGTAGTAGATAGATCCCTAGATAGTAAGTTTGATAGATGGATAGAAATAGATAAGTTAGTTAAAGTTACACACACGCACATATATAGCACATATATATATATACATATATATATTAATCTCTTTCAATGAACTCCAAAACATACATGGTCAAAATCCATATTATTATTATGTTGTGGTTTTTTTTTAAATGCTCATACAAAACAAGAAGAAAGTGTCACATCCACTTGTAGTGCATTATTTTTGCCAGCAAGCTTCTCTTGTTACTACTGACCACATTGACCCATATTTTCCATATACTCACCTGAATCAGGTACCCTGCAAGGGCAACGACCTTCCCCGAGGTGATCGGTGGAGTGACGTGCAACCAGCATGTGACCTCTAAAATGAGCTTCCACCCACGGAAGTACCATAGGAGGACACGGATTAAATAGTATGGCTTGTCCACCAGAAGGCTGGATTATGGTGTACATAATATAAAACTTCGGCCCAGTTCTGCTTGTATTGCATTGTATTGGTTGGTGTTCCTGAAGTTTCATTTTTCATCCCTTTTTATTTTTTACATCCATGTTTGTGATGAAATTGTATTGTGAATCGCTAGCTCGCATTGCATGCTGGGAAACAGCGTCACTCAAGGAAGTTTTGGCTTCGCTGACACGGTCCTGAAGGGAAGTGGGTTTTAGTGCACTGGAACGGGATGAATGTGTTTAATCAAGCACTACAAACCTGATTAATTGTCTTAATACTTCACTTCGAATGGCCATATTGTTTAGGATTAGAATTAGATGACAACTTCTTCACAATATTTGCAACTATTCAATTTGACCAGCAGGTGTCAGTAGAAGACGGAATTTCATGTTGACTATTTCCTAATGGAAGTGCTCTCTTGACGTTGGATTTTTCTCATAATTATTTGAAGTGTAGGCCTGTATCTGCACACAATTTGGAATTCGTCCCAGCGCCCTGAGCTGTAAATTTGGACGGTGTAAAATGAAAATGGCCAGCTGTAGCAGAAAAGTGGACCTATATATATATATATATGTATATATATATATGTATATATGTATATATATATATGTATATATGTATATATATATGTATATATATATATATATATATATATATGTATATATATATATATATATATATATATATATATATATATATATATCTGCAATTCATATTTTAACGGTTTATATAGACCCCTGAGGCTCCATTCAAAATGGGGGTTATTGTAGGAGAGTTGCAGTCAACTGAGATTTGAAGAGAGTTTGGATGACTAGATTTTGGATAGTGTTTATAGTTTGGAGTGTTTGAGACTAGATAGCGTTTAGTTTGGAGATAGTTTTGAGAGCTTAGGGAGAGAGTGAGGAGAGGAGAGGTGATAGGATGGAGCCCCCTGTCCTGTACATCAATGTCCATGTTACACAAGCATCAATGCCAGGGGTGCCCATTACGTCCATCGCTATCTACTGGTCAATTGCGAAGGGAGTTTGGGTGATCGCATGGAGAGAGAGAGAGGGAGAGAGAGAGTGAGTGTGTGTGTGAGAGAGAGAGAGAGAGAGGGAGAGAGGGAGAGAGAGAGAGAGAGAGAGAGAGAGATCCGCGTCAATTACAGCAGGTAGAATCGTTCAGGCAGGATTAGAAAACACGGTGGATCTGGTTGATTTTGGTCATAATGTACGATGTGCTGGATTTTGTTCTTAAATGTGCTGTGCTTTACAGTGAAACGTAAATGTGACTATCGGCTTTGGCACTATTCAGATCAAATAAAGACCAGACAGGGACAGGAAAAAGAGTTTCGCTGTTGTTTTACACGCAAAACTACCGGGGTTGTCGCGTGAGCTTGCAATCCTGGCGTAAACTGATGGAGACGCCTCGCTCGGAAAATGCGCTTCAAAGTGCGCACGCACTGCAGACGCGCCGGAGATCCTGGGAGATGCTGCTGGCAAAACGTCTGCGTCACACACACACACACACACACACACACACACACACACACACACACACCAATTATCCCTAACCTATGCGCTGGAAAACACAAAACTATACAGCAAAACATCTTAACGTAAACACACTTTTATTGATAAAATCAAACATAAGCAGATATAACCTAAACAATTTTAAACCATGAGTTTTCTGTACAATGATGAGCATAAATGCACATGGGAACATGTTGACCCATTTAATCCTTTCTTTCTTTATCATTGGACTACAAATATATTTCTGAATGACTTTTCCTGTTTTATAGGAGGTGGATCTTTTTGACTTGCTCATTTTAAAAGTAGCTTGCATGTTGAAAAGGTGTGAGCACCCCTGATCTATGCCCTTTTCCAAGTCCCACAATCACTTTCACTGTCATCTGCCTGATTACACCCATGCCATTTTCAGAAAAAAATTGCACAAACAGAATACATTCAAAAAATGTATCATACACATAGTTATCAAGTCAAGTTATTTATTTATTGTCATTGTTGAACAAAGTTAACAACAAAATTTGTTTGGAGCATCCCCATAACCACTGGCATCAGTACCGATAAAAATAATCATAAATAAGTGAGAAAAAAAAACAAAAATATATATATAATTTATGTACAGAAATTATTTGGTCATTCATTTTTTGCAATTCATAGTCATTCCCAACAGACATAACAGACACAAAAATTCAATGCATCACACATGGTTCAGACACAGCTTGCCTGTGATTGTACATTTGGCCAGTAGGTGGTTTCGTGTGCACATGAAGCTTTGAGAAATGAACCGTTTCTCGAACCAGTTGGCTCAAGTGGTTCAATGCCTCATGAGGCTTCACCTCACCATCACTAGTCGTGACACACAGCTTGCTGTTTGGCTCCACTTGTTGTAGTTCTGTCAGCCACCACTAGATGGAGCGCTCCTCTTCAGTCTCCTCCTCATCCTCCCTCACCTCCACCTGTAGAGAGAAGAAGAGACAGCAGGAGTCAGGACTCAGGGTCCTTGAACGCATCATCACAGAGACGTTGACTGTTGATGGAGATGGTGGAGTGACTGGTGAGAAGAAGCAGACTCTCAGTCACATGTCTAGTGTGGAACATGTGAAGGTCATGTGACCAAGGAGTGTTGGACTGATACTGAGGCCTGATGAAGATGAACTGATCAATAATTGGGTGGTGAACTGAGAGAAGAAGCAGTTTGGCAGCAGATGTTGGATGAATGAGGAGCAGCTGGACGTCACCATCCTCCTCTCACACTGTGACTGGGAACACTGGACCTCTGCTGTGGGATCAACTGGCTTTGGTGCTGGAACCATCATCCAATGGTTCTAAACCAGTACTGACCTCACACTCTCCAGTTGATGGTCTCTGCTGTGGACAAGATCCATTAGTGGCTTCACTCCTGAATCCTGCAGCTGGTTCCCATCCAGGTCCAGGTGTCTGAGGTGGGAGGGGTTGGACTTCAGAGCTGAGAGCAGCCAATCACAGCTGAGCTCTGACAAACTGCAGCACCACAACCTGAATGTAGAATAAATGATGGAGAGTTTATAATGATGGAGAGTTTTTCCTGGGTGTCATCACTCTGAAAATCAAAGTGAAATGTCCACTTCAGAATCTGCAATCTGCAAGCTGACCACTAGATGGGAGGATTTTACACACTGTACCTTTAAACCCAGTTTCATTCATTTCAAACACAAACCAGTGACTGCAAATTGAATTTCCAACAGCAGTGAAGTGAAAATCATGACAACAATAACAAGAGTGATAGAAGTTGTAGAGTGAAGAGGGTGAACTGACCTCAGAGTCTCCAGTTTACAGTCTGGACTCTGCAGAAAACCACTCAGCACCTTCACTGTTGAATCCAGAAGGCAGTTCCAACTCAGCTCCAGGTGTCTGAGTTGGGAGGGGTTGGACTTCAGAGCTGAGAGCAGCCATTCACAGCTGAGCTTTGACAACCTGCACCTCCACAACCTGAATAGAGAAGAAATGATGGAGAGTTTTTCCAGGGTGTCTTCACTCTGAGAATCAAAGTCAAATGTCGACTTTAGAATCTGACACTCATCAAAGGAGAGAGGGTGAGTGAATGAGCGCTGCAATCTGAAATCTGACCACCAGATGGCAGGATTTTACACACTGCACCTTTAAACCAGGGGTGCTCACACTTTTTCAACATGCGAGCTACTTTTAAAATGACCAAGTCAAAAAGATCTACCTACTATACAATCGGTGTGTGTGTGTGTGTGTGTGTGTGTGTGTGTGTGTGTGTGTGTGTGGAACGCAGATGTTTTGCTAGCAGCATCTCCCAGGATGTCCAGTGCTTCTGCTGTGCGTGACTTTGAAGCGTATTTTGCGAGTGAGGCGTCTCCGTCAGTTTACGCCAGGATTGCAAGCTCACGCAACAACCCCGGTAGTTTGGCGTGTAGTTAAAGAAAACAACAGCCAAACTCTTTTTGCTGTCCCTGTCTGCTCTCAAACAGAATGCAGGTATCTGAAGTATACCTTGATTTTGTTCATTATAGTTGCAGATTTAAAATGAAACCTGCTTTATATCTCCTTTATTTGATCTGAGCAGTGCAGAAGCCGATTCATCACATTTACCTTTGACTGTAAAACACAGCACCTATAGAAACAAACTCCAGCACATCGTACATTATGACCAAGATCAACCACAACCACCGTGTTTTCTAATGACTGAGAGAGCGGTTCGTCTCTCTACCCACCCCCTCGACCTAATGGGCACCCCTGCTTCAAACCCAGTTTCACTCATTTCAAACACAAACCAGTGTCTGCAAATTGAATTTCCAACAGCAGTCAAGTGCAAATCATGACGACAACAACAAGAGTGATAGAAGTTGTAGAGTGAAGAGGGTGAACTGACCTCAGAGTCTCCAGTTTACAGTCTGGACTCTGCAGAAAACCACTCAGCTCCTTCACTGTTGAATCCTGCAACAGGTTCTCACTCAGGTCCAGGTGTCTGAGGTGGGAGGGGTTGGACTTCAGAGCTGAGAGCAGCCAATCACAGCTGAGCTTTGACAACCTGCAATACTCCAACCTGAATAGAGCATAAATGATGGAGAGTTTATAATGATGGAGAGTTTTTCCAGGGTGTCATCACTCTGAAAATCAAAGTGAAATGTCGACTTCAGAATCTGCAACAACACTTATATCAGTAGACTCATCAAGTTGCAAGGCAAATTTCTTACTGATAGGGATCTTGTCCAAAACCACACTTTCGATGTCTGCAGACATCTCATTAATACGTCTGGAGATTGTGTTATCTGAGAGAGGGACTTTGGCTATTTCTTTAGCCGCTTCGGGTCCGAGCGTCTCATTTACAATGGCTTTGCAGGCGGGAAGTATTAATTGCTCTGCCACAGTGTGGGACTTTTTTGATTTAGCCACAAGTTCAGCGTAGTGTTGCCACCCGTCCCGTTTTTCCCAGAATTGTTCTCTTTTTTCACCACCTGTCCCGGGAAAAATAAAATCTCTCCCGGGACACAATTTGTCCCGTTTTTAAGGGAAAATGACAAAACCTCATTTGATTTCTGCCTGTGGTCTACTCCCGTAAAATACGCGATTGTCCCGTACTTGGCAACTAAAAAACCTGTCCCGTAATGAACTGATACAGGACTGTCCCGTATATTTCGGTGACCCCCCCCCGTCGACAGACTTGACCCCCCCCCCCCAGAGGTCCCGGATTTGTAACTCTGGTAGGTGGCAACCCTAGTTCAGCGACGTGGTAGCTAGCTTTAAGGGCTCTCTCGTTTACTTTTGCGGTTTTTCTCATGAAAGTTGCCTGTTTCTCCGTGTGTTCACGCAGGCGAACAAAATACTCCACATTTTTCTTTTGAACTGAGGGCTGTTTCGTTTGGAGATGACGTTTAAGCTTACTTGGGACCATAGCACTGTTGGAGAGCTTTTCACCACATACCAAGCACAACAGAGTCGGTGCCGTTGCATCTCCGGTAAAAGTAAATCCAAATGAAAGATAGCTTTCATTGTATTGCCTCACGCCAGAAACTTTGCTCGACGTCACCGTCTTTGCCTCCACTCATACTAGGGCCTTCATCTGGGTCCGGATTTTGTCCAGGGTCCAGTTCAGAGTCAGCATTTTTCCTCTTCAAAAACTTATCCATCACTTTCAACCGTCGTCCCGCTATCCACAATCCACACACCTGTCGCTGCATCCATGCGTCACTAATTCGCTTGTCTCCAAGCGCAAGGCAATTAGCTACCTGCTGCTGCCACCTACTGGTATGGAAGAGTACTACATGATTACTCTGCCAGGCGCTAGACTGCACATGCACACAAATGGGATAATTTCCCACGGCACACCTGACAATATCTCGCGGCACACAAACACTGGTTTACAGGAACGGGTGCTCATCAGAAAACGCTGGCAGTGTGTTTCCCGTGTCTTACTTCCGGTATAAAGTTCGCTTCAAAATTACAACAGAAACTACCGAAAGATGCCAGTAGGTGGCAACGACGCTCTATAAATGCTTCTCTTAATGCAACAAATAAATGAAATGACTTTCATACTTACACCAACTGCTCTTAACCTATTTATTAAACAATTTAGACTTAAAGTTTTCTTTGTTGTTTCACCTTAACAGAACACTGATAATAATAATAATAATAATAATAATAATAATAATAATAATAATAATAATAATAATAATAATAATATTAAGAAATGCACATTTCTTTTAAACTTAAGTGTAGTTGTTTTCCATATCTATTGACGCAAATGACGTTAACCTTGCAATGAACGCAGCAACACTTGTACCTAATAACACTAATGATACAACAAATACACGTCAAAATGGTTGCAGCGAAAATGGACGCTTTTAATCATATATGTTTTGGCTCTTGCCAAGTAAAATTTCAGGAATTATTCTTTGTTTGTTTAGAATGTCGGACATGTATTCAGCACTTTGTGATGAAGAGCTGGATGCCCTCATTGCAGAAATCCAACTCAGTCACCCAAACACAGGGTACAGAATGATGAGAGCATTCCTTCATGCCAGGGGATGTACGAGTGCAAAGTAAGTTTGATATGAAGTTGATCCCCACATGAATGTATTCAGTAATCTGTATTGTGCATCAGTTTAACCGAAACAAACAAATATAATTAGCTTTATTTGTATAACGCTTTCCGTACAAAATGTAGCTAAAAGTGCTTACATGGATGATTAAAAAAAGAATGGCGGTATATTTAAAAAAAAGAAAGGGGGGGTATTTAATAAATTAAATCATACCTTTTGTCAGCATTATCTGTGTTAACACGGATTTGTGCCTTTAATATTTTATGTAGTTTGTCTTTCTTTTTTTTTTTTGCTGTTGTTGTAGTTCAAAGAGTACGTGATTCCTTAAGAAGAGTGGACCCAATTGGGACTGAAGTGCGAGCCTTGGCCAATCGCACACTAAGACGGAGGCAGTATTCTGTTCCTGCACCAAATGCAATGTGGCACATAGATGGAAACCACAAATTAATACGGTATTTTTCAAAACTGTTTTTAAATACTTGAACAAATGAAACATTGAGATTTTCTACCCACTCCAAATCTTTTCATCTTTGTACCATACCTTTTTTGTGTCAAATAAGCTGTGCATGAACCTTTTTCAATTAGCTATCTGATGCCTTATATATTTTAGATTTCTCTTTCCATCTTCTCTCCCTTTTTTACCAAAAGCTGGAGATTTGTCATTCACGGTGGAATAGATGGCTTTAGCCGTTTAATTGTTTATCTGTCTGCTGCAATAAACAACCGAGCATCCACAGTGTTGGAAACAGGGGCGGTCCTAGAATTTTTTTCTTGGGGGGGCAAGCTCGGGGCACAGACGGGTGGCACACCGGAATGACATTTGTTTTGTTTTTTTAAATGCCCTATGCCTTAGGTAATAATAAATGGTAGGCGGAGGTATGAATAATAGAACTATTTTATTTACCCAAATAATGCACAAAACAGTGTATCATCCAGCATTTAGTAATCTTATCTGACTGAGTAAAATGCTTTTTGTTTGTTTGAGTGGGTTGATCTGTGCTCCGGGAGAGTATACTGGTGTATCTAGTACTAGTAACCTAGTATTAGTTTCAGCAAGATAAACAAGTGTTTCATAGGTATCTATGTATCTTTGTTAACTTATAGAGATGGAAACCAACAACTGAGTTTAGTTATGAATGTTTTTTTTTTTAATTCATAACAGATACAAAGTGCATACACATGAAAAATCCCTTTGTGAGAATTATATTCAAGTTACCAAAGTTTGACTTATATTACAAGTACACAGTTTATGTGTATTATTTACAAACAGGATTATGACAGCTGAATACGCTTGTTTTGGTGTTGACTACCTGCAGAATGCTGAATTGCAGATGATGGGCCCTCAACCTCATCATTGGGAAAAGTTCCTGGGAAAAGTTGTATAAATTCCTCATAATGTCAATACAAGTATAACATCAACTCAACTTTTAATACGTATTCAAATGTTATCGATTTTAAAGACACCCTGCTTCCTTTCTTGACATTGTGGACATATCCTATTCACTTCATTTAAGCGTCTTATGTTATAGGCCACTTGTCTATCCATTAGCTCATAAAACAACAACCACACTTCCATTCAGCACCAATAAAGAGCATTAAAATAGACATAAAGTAATAAAACAGAATGTAATTAGATTAAATTAATATTGCCCATTCCACAGTCCAGAACAAAGCAGAGGTGGTGTGCGACTTTGAGTGTGACTGATTCAGGATGCAGTGACTGTAGTGATGGTGAGGTGAAGCCTCATGAGGCATTGAACCACTTGAGCCAACTGGTTCGAGAAACGGTTCATTTCTCGAAGCTTCATGTGCACACGAAACCACCTACTGGCCAAATGTACAATCACAGGCAAGCTGTGTCTGAACCACGTGTGATGCATTGAATTTTTGTGTCTGTTATGTCTGTTGGGAATGACTATGAATTGCAAAAAATGAATGACCAAATAATTTCTGTACATAAATTATATATATTTTTTTGTTTTGTTTTTCTCACTTATTTATGATTATTTTATCGGTACTGATGCCAGTGGTTATGGGGATGCTCCAAACAAATTTTGTTGTTAACTTTGTTCAACAATGACAATAAATAAATAACTTGACTTGATAACTATGTGTATGATACATTTTTTGAATGTATTCTGTTTGTGCAATTTTTTTCTGAAAATGGCATGGGTGTAATCAGGCAGATGACAGTGAAAGTGATTGTGGGACTTGGAAAAGGGCATAGATCAGGGGTGCTCACACCTTTTCAACATGCAAGCTACTTTTAAAATGAGCAAGTCAAAAAGATCCACCTCCTATAAAACAGGAAAAGTCATTCAGAAATATATTTGTAGTCCAATGATAAAGAAAGAAAGGATTAAATGGGTCAACATGTTCCCATGTGCATTTATGCTCATCATTGCACAGAAAACTCATGGTTTAAAATTGTTTAGGTTATATCTGCCTATGTTTGATTTTATCAATAAAAGTGTGTTTACGTTAAGATGTTTTGCTGTATAGTTTTGTGTTTTCCAGCGCATAAGTTAGGGATAATTGGTGTGTGTGTGTGTGTGTGTGTGTGTGTGTGTGTGTGTGTGTGTGTGTGTGTGTGTGTGTGTGTGTGTGTGATGCAGACGTTTTGCCAGCAGCATCTCCCAGCATCTTCGGCGCGTCTGTAGTGCGTGTGCACTTTGAAGCGCATTTTCCGAGCGAGGCGTCTCCATCAGTTTACGCCAGGATTGCAAGCTCACGCAACAACCCCGATAGTTTTGCGTGTAAAACAACAGCGAAACTCTTTTTCCTGTCCCTGTCTGGTCTTTATTTGATCTGAATGGTGCCGAAGCCGATACGTCACATTTACCCTGGACACCCTTGTCCAGGGTGTCCCCTGCCTTCGCCCTAAGACAGCTGGGAGAGGCTCCAGCAGACCCCCGTGACCCAGAGTTCGGGACTAAGCGGGTATGGAAAATGAATGAATGAATGAATGAATGAATGTAAAGCACAGCACATATAAGAACAAAATCCAGCACATCGTACATTATGACCAAAATCAACCAGATCCACCGTGTTTTCTAATCCTGCCTGAACGATTCTACCTGCTGTAATTGACGCGGATCTCTCTCTCTCTCTCTCTCTCTCTCACACACTCTCTCTCTCTCTCCCTCTCTCTCTCCATGCGATAGACCCAAACTCCCTTCGCAATTGACCAGTAGATCGCGATGGACTTAATGGGCACCCCTTGGCATAGATGCTTGTGTAACATGGACGTTGATGTACAGGACAGGGGGCTCCATCCTATCACCTCTCCTCTCCTCACTCTCTCCCTAAGCTCTCAAAAATATCTCCAAACTAAACGCTATCTAGTCTCAAACACTCCAAACTATAAACACTATCCAAAATCTAGTAATCCAAACTCTCTCCAAATCTCAGTTGACTGCAACTCTCCTATAATAACACCCATTTTGAATGGAGCCTGAGGGGTCTATATAAACCGTTAAAATATGAATTGCATATATATAGTTAGCACACCGTGATTCCTCATCAACTACAGGCCTACACTTCAAATAATTATGAGAAAAATCCAACGTAAAGAGAGCACTTCCATTAGGAAATAGTCAACATGAAATTTCGTCTTCTACTGACACCTGCTGGTCAAATTGAATAGTTGCAAATATTGTGAACAAGTTGTCATCTAATTCTAATCCTAAACAATATGGCCATTCCAAGTCAAGTATTAAGACAATTAATTAGGTTTGTACTGCTTGATTGAACACATTCATCCCGTTCCAGTGCACTAAAACCCACTTCCCTTCAGGACCGTGTCAGCGAAGCCAAAACTTCCTTGAGTGACGCTGTTTCCCAGCATGCAATGCGAGCTAGCGATTCACAATACTATTTCATCACAAACATGGATGTAAAAAATAAAAAGGGACGAAAAATGAAACTTCAGGAACACCAACCAATACAATGCAATACAAGCAGAACTGGGCCGAAGTTTTATATTATGTATACCATAATACAGCCTTCTGGTGGACAAGCTATTTAATCCGTGTCCTCCTATGGCACTTCCGTGGGTGGAAGCTCATCGTAGACTTCACGTGCTCGTCACTCCACCAATCGTTGCGGTTGAGTTCGCAAGTGAACGGAAAAGTGAACAGTCGTAACAGAAGCTTGCTGCTGAAAATAATGCCCTGCAAGTGGATGTGATGCTCACTGAACCCAATTCAGACGACTCACCCTCCACTTTTCTTATTTTGTATGAGCATTTAAAAAAAAAACCAACATAATAATAATGTGAATTTTGACCATGTATGTTTTGGAGTTCATTGAAAGAGGTTAATAATAAAATAAAAAATATAATATATATGTATATATATATAGTGTGTGTAACTTTAACTAACTTATCTATTTCTATCCATCTATCAAACTTACTATCTAGGGATCTTGATAATGTGTTGGCAGATGCATTATCACGTGTACATGTGGACTAGCTGCGAAATTCTTATTTCGGGGGAACTGAGGGTTTTCTTGTTTAGTTTTGTTTGTCGGTATGTTAATAGGGTTTGGTTCTTAAGGGAGGGGGTGTTATGACCCACGGGTGGGTCTAGGTGCCTCTATGTTTGTGTCTGTGTGTGTGTGTGAGAGTGGATGATGCCTTGCAGGTGCGGTCCTGGATGTTGGCTGCTGATTGGACGCGCCATGGCTGAGAAGGAGGAGCAGTCGAGCCAGCCTGACGGTCGTCCCTCCTCCGCTCCCAACTCTGCAGTTAGTCACTTCTGAAATGGCGTTAGAGCACGCAGCCGTAGGGGTGGGCTGCCATTTTCTTTGTCCCCTCTTTTCTCCTGTTTATTAAGTATGTAGGGAGGTTAGCCTTTCTGTATTTGGCTTCTCTTTCTTTCTTTAGTTAGTTCTAAAGGCGAGGTAGTTGGAGTTTGGTTTATTATTTTGGCCTGGGCCCACCCTGAAGCCTTTGCTGCCCACCGGTTAAGTTGTTTTGTTTATTTCATTTACTGATTCATAAATGTTTTTGTTGAAAACCGCCAACTGCCGTGAGAAATTAATGAGGCTTGGGAGTGGGGGAAGGTGTCCCACAGTTTTCACCGTGACAGCAGGTTGAGCTCCTACCGTTTTACAAGTGACGTCGTCACGTTAGGCTGTTCCATCCCTGCTAAATTCTTTAAAGAACTACCATTAGTAAACTTTTAAATTATAACACGCTCTACACTAATTGTAATTTCCTGCCCGTGGTTCTATATTGCAACAGTTGACGGCTCATATCAGCAGATAAGCAGCAACAATCTGGGCATTGCGGGTGATTCATAAATATGTCATTTCTTATTAATTAGCCCATAAGTGTTGTACACCAGTGTGACACCAAATGCTTGTTGCTGACAGCAGTGAAGAAATGACACTCTCGTGGTTCTGCACATTAGTATAAATAGAGTGATTCTCTATCATTACATCACAGGACGGCGGCACTCTGACAGATTCCATGAACCTGGACACTGATGATCCAGACTCCGGTCCAGATGACACAACAGGCCACAGTGGAAACGGGTCAGAGCATGGACTGGCTGCTGAAAGGATCCAGGTAGGTGGCGCTGTCATCCCAAGGTGTGTGGTGTGGAGGATCGGGGCCAAAGTTCCAGATGCTCACAGATGTGACTCTGGATTCAGGAGGAGTGTTTGAAGGCTGGACTCCCAACAGTGATTGGCTGCTGAGGACCTCTCAATCACAATTAGGTTTTTTAGTGGCTGTGAGATTGAAAGTGAGATTGCATTGTCCAGGTAGGAGGACAGCAGTCAGCCATGTTTCACCTCCAGTCAACACGCAGTGGTTCACATGAAGGTCCAAGAGGCCTACAGACCTACACAGAGTCTGGAAGTGGCAGTACAGTTGGATCATTGTCTTTGTTGTGTTGTTTGGTCATTGTGATCCAATGTGTGTGAGAGATGCAGTTATATTGGAGTGAGTTATTTAGAGTGTAATAGAAGTTATAATGCAGAGTCTGTTTTTATGAAATGTTCTATCACCTGGCATCCATCCATCCATCCATCCATCCATCCATCTTCTACTGCCGTATCCGGAGTCAGGTCTCGGGGGCAGCAGCCTCAGCAGAGACCCCCAGACTTCCCTGGACCCAGTCACCTCCTCCAGCTCCTCCAGTGGGACCCCAAGGCTTCCCAGTCCAGCCCAGAGACCTGGTCCCTCCAGCAGGGTCTCCTCCTGGTGGGACATGCCTGGAACACCTCCCCAGGGAGGCGTCCCAAACAAGACCCCGAGATGCTGGAACTCCTCCCCCTGAGGCAGGGCCTCCCCACCGACCCAGAGAGGGCAAACCACCTCATATCTTGCATTGATTTATCTGTTGGTGATTAATTATAATGTATCATTTATTTTATTTAAATTATATTTGAACTGAATTGGATTTGTTTGTAAAAGTGAGATTTATTTTCATTGATTCATGTGGTTTATGTTGAGACCTAGTGGAGAAGTGGGTATGGCCTACAGAAGGTTTGAGTACACAAGTTATTCAGATATGGAGAATCCCCATGGCAGGACTTCAGGAGATATATAATCAAAGTGTTAAAGCAGCAGAAATGAAACGTCAGTTGAGGTCAAGGTCACACAGGTTGTGATGGCTTCTATTGTCAGAATATTGAATCATTGAAATATAATGTTTGAGCTTGTAACAAAGTTAGGATGATATAACATAATCACATAAAATAAATGATCTGGTTTCCTTCTGATTCATTGACGTCCTTCTGAAATCTCCACACAAACATCTGGCAAGCATCAAAACCATGAATTATTTTGAGGGAAATTTCTTTTGTCTTACTTATGATTCAATAATGATTTGAGTTCCCATCACAGGTGTTGTGAATCACTTTATCTTTTCCACATGATTTCATGAGAGCAGAGCAGTGTGTTGTTGATGTGTGGAACCTTCATGCTGAGATGTTCCAGCCGTGGATGATGAGAGCAGAAGCAGTGGTTGTGTTGCTGCTGCCTTCACTGAGCAGCTGCTCCAAGTCCTGCTTCTTCCACTGAGGATTCAGCTCCACCAGTGGCTTCTGGGACGTCTCTCCCCGTAACCACAGCAGCTTGTAGGGAGAAGCAGTCCGCCAGCCACCAGGCTGCACTGGGGTCAAAGGTCGTGACACGCCCACACAGCGTTGGTGCGTGCAGCTTGCTGTTTGGCTCCACTGGTTGTAGTTCTGTCAGCCACCAGTAGATGGAGCTCTCCTCTTCACTCTCCTCCTCATCCTCCCTCACCTCCACCTGTAGAGAGAAGAAGAGACAGCAGGAGTCAGGACTCAGGGTCCTTGAACGCATCATCACAGAGACGCTGACTGTTGATGGAGATGGTGGAGTGACTGGTGAGAAGAAGCAGACTCTCAGTCACATGTCTAGTGTGGAACATGTGAAGGTCATGTGACCATGGAGTGTTGGACTGATACTGAGGCCTGATGAAGATGAACTGATCAATAATTGGGTGGTGAACTGAGAGAAGAAGCAGTTTGGCAGCAGATGTTGGATGAATGAGGAGCAGCTGGACGTCACCATCCTCCTCTCACACTGTGACTGGGAACACAGGACCTCTGCTGTGGGATCAACTGGCTTTGGTGCTGGAACCATCATCCACTGGTTCCTAACCAGTACTAACCTCACACTCTTCAGTTGATGGTCACTGCTGTGGACAAGATCCATCAGTGGCTCCTTCACTGATGACTCCTTCAGGGGGTTCATATTCAGGTCCAGCTCTCTGAGGTGGGAGGGGTTGGACTTCAGAGCTGAGAGCAGCCAATCACAGCTGAGCTCTGACAAATTGCAGCCCCACAACCTGAACAGAGAATAAATGATGGAGTTTATAATGATAGAGAGTTTTTCCTGGGTGTCATCACTCTGAAAATCAAAGTGAAATGTCCACTTCAGCATCTGCAATCTGCAATCTGACCACTAGATGGGAGGATTTTACCCACTGTACCTTCAAGCACAGTTTCATTCATTACTATCACAAACCAGTGTCTGCAAATTGAATTTCCAACAGCAGTGAAGTGAAAATCATGACGACAACAACAAGAGTGATAGAAGTTGTAGAGTGAAGAGGGTGAACTGACCTCAGAGTCTCCAGTTTACAGTCTGGACTCTGCAGAAAACCACTCAGCTCCTTAACTGATGAATCCTGAAGATAGTTCTCAGCCAGGTCCAGCTCTCTGAGGTGGGAGGGGTTGGACTTCAGAGCTGAGAGCAGCCAACCACAGCTGATCTATGACAACCTGCACCTCTCCAACCTGAATACGGAATAAATGATGGAGAGTGTCATTCACAGTTGGGTGTGCGCGCGCATCCGCGCGTGTGTGTGTGCGTGCGTGAGTGCGTATGTGTGCATACGTGTGTGTGTGTAATTTAAAACCAGTTTTACACATTTCTAATGGAATCAAAGTGAATTCCAACAAACTCAATTCAAAGTCATGACAACAATAACTGCAGCAGTTGTAGAGTGAAGAGGGTGAACTGACCTCAGAGTCTCCAGTTTACAGTCTGGACTCTGCAGAAAACCACTCAGCACCTTCACTGTTGAATCCAGAAGGCAGTTCCAACTCAGCTCCAGGTGTCTGAGTTGGGAGGGGTTGGACTTCAGAGCTGAGAGCAGCCAATCACAGCTGAGCTCTAACAAACTACATCTCCACAACCTGAATAGAGAAGAAATGATGGAGAGTTTTTCCAGGGTGTCATCACTCTGAAAATCAAAGTGAAATGTTGACTTCAGAATCTGACACTAAAGCAATCTGAAAGCTGACCACTAGATGGGAGGATTTTACACACTGTACCTTTCCACCCAATTTCATATGCTTCAAACACAAAGCAGTGACTGCAAATTGAATTTCCAACAGCAGTGAAGTGAAAATCATGACAACAACAACAAGAGTGATAGAAGTTGTAGAGTGAAGAGGGTGAACTGACCTCAGAGTCTCCAGTTTACAGTCTGGACCCTGCAGAAAACCACTCAGCTCCTTCACTGTTGAATCCTGAAGGTAGTTCCAACTCAGGTCCAAGTGTCTGAGGTGGGAGGGGTTGGACTTCAGAGCTGAGAGCAGCCAATCACAGCTGAGCTTTGACAAACTGCACCTCCACAACCTGAATAAAGAAGAAATGAAGGAGAGTTTATAATGATGGAGAGTTTTCCCAGGGTGTCATCACTCTGAGAATCAAAGTCAAAAGTCGACTTTAGAATCTGACACTCAACAAAGGAGAGAGGGTGAGTGAATGAGCGCTGAAATCTGACCACCAGATGGCAGGATTTTACACTCTGTACCTTTAAACCAGGGGTGCTCACACTTTTTCAACATGCGAGCTACTTTTAAAATGACCAAGTCAAAAAGATCTACCTACTATACAATCGGTGTGTGTGTGTGTGTGTGTGTGTGTGTGTGTGTGTGTGTGTGTAACGCACATGTTTTGCTAGCAGCATCTCCCAGGATCTCCGGTGCTTCTGCTGTGCGTGACTTTGAAGCGTATTTTGCGAGCGAGGCGTCAAAACAAAATTCAGTACATCGGACATTATGACCAAGGGCCAATTCCAATTCCTCCCTTAACTCCTCAATCTCAACCCTCGCCCTTAACCCTCAATCTTTGGCCCTCAATCTTGGCCCTCAAAAATAAGTGTACAGGCTTAGAAATGGGACACCCCTTAAGTGCAGTTACGTCTTCAGACTGTGGGGGGCTGCCGTACGCCAAAGCTAAGTCCAGTCTGTCAAGAAGACGACAACGACGCAGAAGA
This sequence comes from Nelusetta ayraudi, assembly GCF_046127955.1. Taxonomy (NCBI): domain Eukaryota; kingdom Metazoa; phylum Chordata; class Actinopteri; order Tetraodontiformes; family Monacanthidae; genus Nelusetta; species Nelusetta ayraudi. Next base: position 990,709 of record NW_027466093.1, read on the forward strand.
AGGAGAAGAAGAAAAAGATGATGAAAAAGAAGAAGTCCTCCGTCGCTACACAACGAGGTACACAAGTAACGTGAAGCCGGGACCGCCGGTCCGGCTGACAAACATCGTAAAGTAAAAAAAATAAAAATGTTACGCAACAACGATGTCAATAATCCATAAAAAACTCTTAAACTAAGACAATAAAATGGTTTTGTAATATTTATATCTTTATTAACTAAGAAAATACTTCCATTTGTAGCTCGCTTTTTCATCGCCATCTTTTTCGAAGATGTCTTGGCGAAAATACGCAATGCCTTCTGGGTAGCCCTCACTGCCAAGGGTGGTCCCGGAGAATCTCAATATTGAGGGCGATACAGCCCTTAATCTCCTCCCTCAACTGGACGTTCTTAGAATCGGGACAGCATTTGCACCTAGCAGAGAGCGCGCATTTTTGAGATTGAGGGTTGAGATTGAGGGTTAAGGGAGGAATTGGAATTCACCCCAAGATCAACCACAACCACCGTGTTTTCTAATCATTGACTTCCTGCCTGAACCATTCTACCTGCTGTAAGTGACGAGGACTCCACTCTTAAAGCTCTCTCTCTCTCTCGCTCTCTCGCTCTCTCTCTCTCTCTCTCTTTCCCTCTCTCTCTCTCTTCGACCTAATGGGCACCCCTGTTTCAAACCCAGTTTCACTCATTTCAAACACAAACCAGTGACTGCAAACTGAATTTCTAACAGCAGTGAAGTGAAAATCATGACGACAACAACAAGACTGATATAAGTTGTAGAGTGAAGAGGGTGAACTGACCTCAGAGTCTCCAGTTTACAATCTGGACTCTGCAGAAAACCACTCAGAACCTTCACTCATGAATCCTGCAGCTGGTTCTGACTCAGGTCCAGGTGTCTGAGGTGGGAGGGGTTGGATTTCAGAGCTGAGAGCAGCCAATCACAGCTGAGCTTTGACAACCAGCAGTACTCCAACCTGAATAGAGAAGAAATGATGGAGAGTTTATAACGATGGAATTTTACCAGGGTGTCATCACTCTGAACATCAAAGTGAAACGTCGACTTCAGAATCTGCAACAAAAGCAGTCTGCAATCTGACCACTAGATGGGAGGATTTTACCCACTGTACCTTCAAGCCCAGTTTAGGGCGTGTTTTCATTGCCTCGCCTCACCACGGTTCGCCTCGGTACGATTGCGTTTTCATTGGCTCTGTGATTACGAGACCGTGGACGGAGTCGACACGGTAAAGCGGGACAATGTTTTCCCCAGTATTACTTCTGTGCGATACACAACAGCGCAGCGATGGACAAAGTAGAAGTTGTTTCATACCTGCTGCTCTGTCTGTGGTTGCTTTTCTGTTCAAGAAAGAACACTTTCCCTCACTGAAGTCACAGTTGATCGTTTATGCAGCAACATTTATAATTTATTGTTTCGTTTTCCATGCGAGCAAATGTGTAGTTCAACCTTTATATTTTCACCAAAAGTAAACACGAGACGGATACAACGGGAAATAGCGTTTATTTAAAAACAAACAGAAAAACAGACAGTAAACACGCCTCCTTATTTGAAATAGCTGCCCTCGCGAGCCAAGGACGACTTTGTTATATGCCGCGGTGTTTGAGGCTTCCTCGCGGCCAAGAGCCACGTCCTCTCGACGAATCAGTATTTCTTCTCTCCTCAAGACTCCTGGGGTTCCCTAGCTTACCGCGCCTCACGCAGGAGCAACTCGATTTGTTTTCTTTACCGAGCGCTTCGCCATTTGCCCTTTGTCGTTTTCGCGAATATGGTTGAACACACTCGCGAAGTCGAGGGCATTCCCGGTTCGCCTGCCTCTCCCCAAAAGACAAAAGTAAACATGTATTGAAAAAGCTGTTTTCAAAAACTGTATACACATAAATGTATTTGTACAACACCAATAGTAGCTACTTGTATTCACGGTAAAATGTACCTGACACGGAAGTTCTGTGTCAAAGGAGTTGGCGTGGATGTCCGCTCTGACCGGGAACATCGACGCGGACACGGAGCCAATCCAGTGCCCTGCTCGTCGCTACGTCACCACTAAACTCGCTTCGTCTTGCTCGGACCCTGGGGGATTGAGGTACCAAAACAGCGCCCCCTACAACTGTGTAGCAGCCAGTGCAAACACCCTAACACCATACCGTGGCGAGGCGAGGTGAGGCAATGAAAACACGCCCTTTCATTCATTATCAAAAAAATGTGACTGCAAATTGAATTTCCAACAGCAGTGAAGTGAAAATCATGACAACAACAACAAGAGTGATAGAAGTTGTAGAGTGAAGAGGGTGAACTGACCTCAGAGTCTCCAGTTTACAGTCTGGACTCTGCAGAAAACCACTCAGCTCCTTCACTGATGAATCCTTAAGGTGGTTCCAACTCAGGTTCAGCTCTCTGAGGTGGGAGGGGTTGGACTTCAGAGCTGAGAGCAGCCAATCACAGCTGAGCTTTGTCAACCAGCAGTTCTCCAACCTGAATAAAGAATCAATATTTGATTTCTTCCATGGTGCAAATGTCATATTCAGAGTCATTTCTCCCTGTTGACGATCCAGATGTGCAGCTGTTGGGATCACTGAGTCATTCCCTCAAAGGAGTCATTGTGCCAGTGTGTTGTCAACACAATAACAACAGCAGTGTGTCAGTCAGTGTGCAGCCAATCAGTAGTGAAGATGGAAAATAATCAGTGAGTCCTTTGTGTGCTTGTGGCTGTTTTCAGTCATCAGAGTCTCGTTACAAGTCAAACACATTCAAAGGACAAGATGAAGAAATACTGCTGCACTATTAATCTGCCTCTAATGTTTCTTCACAGGATCTTCTGCTCAGTCATGTGACCTTCATCACCAATCAACAACTTCCATTGAGCTCCAAAGTGACTGGAGACATTTTCCACACTTTCTTCCACCATCCAAAGTCTTTTCTGGCTGCAGATTGTTGACATGAAAATATCAACAACATCCACTTTGTCTAGATGAGTCTTTAATATCTGCTTCAAAGTCTTCACACTGAGCAGCGTTACACACCAGTTGTCATCTGCTGACACACACTGTCCACCAGTAGAAAGCAGGAACTGACCTGAGAACTTCCAGTCTGCAGTTTGGACTCTGCAGTCCAGCACAGAGCAGCTTCACTCCAGGATCCCTCAGGAAGTTCTCACTCAGGTCCAGCAGTGTGAGGTGGGAGGGGCTGGACTGCAGAGCTGAAGACACCACTGCACACTGAAGCTCTGAGAGTTCACTGGATGAAGGAGAGCAGAGAGAGAAGTTGTGGTCGACATGTGAGATTCTGAAGACAGTGAAAGTGAATCAAGACTCATTAATGTCTGATCATCATCATCATCATCACCATCATCATCATCACCATGTAAATGGAGGGAAGTCCCACGGTGGTGCAGCATGTGTTTACATCTGTGGTGCGTGGTGCCGGGACACTGCAGTGGTATGCAAACACTGTTCACCACTGGCACAGTTGATGATCATAAAGTGCCGTCCATTCTATCTGCCCTGGCAGTTTACTGCCATTTTGCTAGTTGCAGTTTACATCCCTCCCACCAACAACAGCAGTGAGAGGAACGCTGCACTCAATGAACTGTAACAGGCCATCAGTGATCAACAGACAGCAAACCCAAAAGCTTTACCATCCTCACTGGAGATTTTAGTCATGCTGACCTCAAGACTGTCCTTCCAAAAGTCCACCAGCATGTTGGATTTCCAACAAGGGGGGACAACGCTTTGTATGTGGAGATGTTCCGAGGGAGGGGCAGGGCTCGTGCTCATGTGCGATCAATTCCACGAGGATTGGGACGCTCAAAGGAAATGGGTGTGCGTTTGTGCGTTCGCAACATTTTGAACATCCAGATTTTTTTGTTTCAGGATGAAATCCATGTACGTTTTTGTAAATGAAGCCCCAGGTCCTCAGTGTCTCCACTACAGTGTCCTCAGTGCAGCTTCACACTCCAGTGTGTTCCAGCCACTGAGTGTCAACATGTCCTGTTGTGACTGACAGTGTTGCTCTGATCTGCTGCTTCAACTCAACATGATGCTCAGTTGTGTGTAAAGTCACTGCAGCTTGGAGCTCCACTGGATCAGAGATCCTTCACTGGCGTCTCTTCGGACTCCAGTGCATCTTTGATCCAACTGCTGTTTTATTGTCTGCTGCCAAATGAAGGAAGGATGTGATGTGTTTGTGTGTTCAATGTGTTGATTGACTGTCTGCATGAATCCTTCACACTGAACAAAGCTCCTCATTCTGCCACTGTCACATCTTCATCTCCATCCTAGACTCCAGTGGAG
>NW_027466093.1:1000000-1017500 GCF_046127955.1 Nelusetta ayraudi
CAAACTGTCAGGCTAAGTATAAGAGCTATAGTCTACTACAATCAGTCGTGCCAAAAAAGAGACATTGTCTTTATTTTTCATTTTTATTTTATTGTGTCAGCATAAAGCAGTTAAAGGTCTACTCTTTTCAGCCATAAAGCCCTGATGGTATGCTTTACCTTGATCTAACAAGGAGAACCAAGAGTGGCCTCCCAGGCCATCCATGATGTCTTGCACTCTTGGAATTGGCTGGCGGTCAGGGATTGTCTTTTTGTTAAGCTCACGGTAGTCTATGCACAACCGCAAGCCACCACACTTCTTGTGGACACAGACGACTGCAGATGCATACGGTGAGTTCGATTTTCTTATCGTGTGTGTGTGTGTGTGTGTGTGTGTGTGTGTGTGTGTGTGTGTGTGTGTGTGTGTGTGTGTGTGTGTGTGTGATTGCATTGTTTGTTTTTCTTGCTATTTCAGTACATGTGACAGATTTTAGGGAACTTTTAGTAACCAACTGTTTATCTTTTCTTTTGTAGTCGCTGAGAGCTGCTGGTGGTGGCGGTGTCCCGGGTGGTGGGCCCATTCGAGTGCTGTGACCCGGGATTGTGGTTGTTTTCTGCTTTTTTTTTTGCACGTCACTTTCTTTGCAGGTGTGTCACGTGTGAGTGGGGTGTTCCTTGTTTTCTTTGGTTCCTCCCCCATTTGGCCCCCTCATCGGTAAGCCTCAGTTTCTACACCAAGAATAAGGAGCTCAGTAGCTCCGTTTTAAGTGTTGGTCTGTTTGTTCCTTTTATTTTTAAATGTTGAATAAAAGTTGGTTTGATATTTTAAACATTCTGAACCACGTCTCCTACTCCTTCCTCGTAGAACTTACCTGTGTGCCTAATTATTACTTTTGTGTTTAGTAGAACTCCCTGGGTGAAATTCCCAGGGTGGCGTTGTCGGTTCCTTTTCATTTTGTTAAATTCCCAATATTAAATCTTGCTTTATCAGATAGCCATAACCACTCTCATCGCCACAGGATATTTGAGTCAACTGAGTCAAACTGTCGTGTCTACTTACCAGTCTCAATAAAAATGTTCACTACTGCTTTGTGCGAGCTTCTTAAATGGAGGTTTGTCGGGGTTTTTCCCTTTTTAGAAGCAAGCCACATATTTTGTGTCTTTCCACCACAAGACATTGGCTTTTGTCACTGTCTTCGTCGTATTGGGAAAAAGTGGCATATCGGACTTTCCCGCCGCGAGTCGCTCGTCAACATACTGCTGTGAAAGAGGGGTGACGTCACAGAACGCGACGTGCATTTAGGTGCTGCTGCGTAAAACGCAAACATTTTCCTGGGCAAGTATTCATTTGACAGACGTAAACGAAGTGAAATATGACTTCAATTTAAGTTTGTTTTAGTTTGTTTTTATAAACACACAAAAAAGTTTGAGTTAGTTATCGTTTTTGAAAAAAGTTCTTGACTTCTACTTTAGAGATATTGATGACGAGTTGTTGTATATAAACGGTGTGACTGTGGTTCGGCAAGCGGTGGTGCTGTCTGTACATAGCTTAGCAAACGGCTAGCGCTAGCACCCCCTTTCAATGCCAGAGTGAAAAGATCCACACAGAGTGTTATGACCCACGGGTGGGTCTAGGTGCCTCTATCTTTGTGTCTGTGTGTGTGTCTGACAGTGGATGACGCCTTGCAGGTGCGGTCCTGGATGTCGGCTGCTGATTGGACGCGCCACGGCTGAGAAGGAGGAGCAGTCGAGCCAGCCTGACGTCGTCCCTCCTCCGCTCCCAACTCTGCAGTTAGTCACTTCTGAAATGGTGTTAGAGCACGCAGCCGTAGGTAGTGATGGCCGATCGAGGCTTTGTTGAAGCTTCGACACTTGTTTCAAAAAATGGTTCATTACTCGAGGCTTCAATGACACAGTGCTCGAGGAGGTCATCTAGTGCTCAATAAAATGAAGTGCAATGGAAACGTGTTCATTGTTTCATAGATTGTTTGGGATTTGATTCGCCATGCATTTTTGTTGGACAACACTACATGCTTGTATGGTTCAATGCTGACACAATAAAATAAAAATGAAAAATAAAGACAATGTCTCTTTTTTGGCACGACTGATTGTAGTAGACTATAGCTCTTATACTTAGCCTGACAGTTTGTGCAATGAATTATATTATATCCTAAAACAAGACTAAATAGCCCATAGTTTAAAGATATGTTCAATAGTAAGTGTTCAGTGGGTCAGATGTCAAATGTGATCTATTTAAAATGTAGAATAGATGAGCTAAATAACACATATATAATACACATTGATGGGAATTGAACCGTCGCCTCAGTCTTGCAAGTCCAAGATTGTCATAATGTACCACAAACCCAAATCACACTCCCTTTTTCATCGAAGCTGTTTGAGTAGCGTTAGCACACCGTGATTCCTCATCAACTACAGGCCTACACTTCAAATAATTATGAGAAAAATCCAACGTAAAGAGAGCACTTCCATTAGGAAATAGTCAACATGAAATTTCGTCTTCTACTGACACCTGCTGGTCAAATTGAATAGTTGCAAATATTGTGAAGAAGTTGTCATCTAATTCTAATCCTAAACAATATGGCCATTCGAAGTCAAGTATTAAGACAATTAATCAGGTTTGTACTGCTTGATTGAACACATTCATCCCGTTCCAGTGCACTAAAACCCACTTCCCTTCAGGACCGTGTCAGCGAAGCCAAAACTTCCTTGAGTGACGCTGTTTCCCAGCATGCAATGCGAGCTAGCGATTCACAATACTATTCCATCACAAACATGGATGTAAAAAATAAAAAGGGACGAAAAGAAAAACGAAACTTCAGGAACACCAACCATTGCAATACAAGCAGAACTGGGCCGAAGTTTTATATTATGTACACCATAATACAGCCTTCTGGTGGACAAGCCATACTATTTAAGCCGTGTCCTCCTATGGAACTTCCGTGGGTGGAAGCTCATCGTAGAGGTCACGTGCTGGTTGCACGTCACTCCACCGATCACCTCAGGGAAGGTCTGAGACAAGATCGTTGCCCTTGCAGGGTATCTGATTCAGGTGAGTATATGGAAAACACGGGTCAATGTGGTCAGTCGTAACAAGAGAAGCTTGCTGGCGAAAATAATGCACTACATGTACACTACTACATGTCACACTTTTTTTTTTGTTTTGTATGAGCATTTAAAAAAAACAACAACATAATAAAATGGATTTTGACCATGTATGTTTTGGAGTTCATTGAAAGAGGTTAATATAATAATATAATAATATATATGTGCGTGTGTGTGTGTGTAACTTTAACTAACTTATCTACTATCTAGGGATCTATCTACTACTAACTCTCAAAAAACTAACGGATAACCAAGAGCGGGGGGGGTTAAAATGAGCACAGTAATGGTTACGCAGCATAAAGTGTATCTTCAGTCGTCGATTGTATGTGTGGGAGTCCCTCGGGTTCAGCCCAGCTGATTTAGTGTTCGGTGAGAGGACCCTCGCGTCTGTTAAGGGGTAAGTGGCTTTCCAATGTTAAATGAGTAGAGAATAATGTGTCTTTTTTTTTCGTGAATGCTTACATCGTGCTTGTGAAACTGCTCACAAAACTCTTGTCGCCAGCCAGTCTAAAATGAAGCGGCAGTTTGACAAGAAAGCTGTGGCTCGAGTTTTTGAGACAGGCGACCGAGTGTTGGTATTGTTGCCGTTACCCGGTTCCGGTTTGCAGGCTGGTTTTTCTGGTCCGTATGTCGTGGAGCGCAAACTTTCCGATACAGATTATGTAGTGCACACTCCTGATAGAAAACGATCGTCCCGCGTCTGCCACGTCAAAATGTTGAAAAGTTACGCCCGGTTCACACTGGACGTGGAAGCGAAGCGCCGCGCCGAGCGCTTCCATTCAGCGCCCATGTTAATCAATGAGTGTGTTTACATGCAGAGCTTAATCGGACTAAGCAATAATTCGGTTTTCTCGTCCAATCGGAGTTCTCACCTTTGTCCCGTATCCATGCAGCTGAGAAATTCAAATTATTGACGGGAACGTGTCCTCCTCCCAACAGTAGGGGGTGGAGTGAGTCTTTTCAGCCGGTCAGCTGCTTTCGGTTGACATATTACATCATTATGATATAGAATGATAGTTCATAATGTACGTGTTACTTGCTTTGCAGATAAGGTGTACCCTATTTCTTGTGCTCATGGTTATTTTAAAAGGCAGACAAGAACGTTGTTTTCGGAGCAGGTGTTTACACGCACGTGAGTTCTCCGATCATAATCGGACTAAGGCAATAATTCGATTTTCTCTAGTGCCATGTAAACGCACTGAATGTAGTGGTTCAGACCAGACGCGAACAGGCGCGCGGCTCGTGCCATTCATTTCAATGGAAGCGGAAGCGCCACGAAGCGGAGCGCTGACGAATTTCGCGAGCGAGGCTCCAACTGGTTCACACCAGACGCGAACAGCTCTGCGACGGTCGACAAGCGCTTCTGCTCAGCTGCAGTCTTTTTTTCACTCCCACTTGAGCTTCTTTTTTTTTTTCTTCCCCCCCTCCCTCGCCCTGTAGCCAGCCCGCTCCGTAGCTTACTTTCGTGTGTGTGTGTGTGTGTGTGTGTGTGTGTGTGTGTGTGTGTGTGTGTAAATAAATAGAAACACACACTCAGGTGTCCATCTCAAGACAAGACCTCTTTCATAATGATCATTGACCGGCATCTCTAGGATCAAACAGACGTATTTTGATCAAGTCTTCCTCTGTGTGTGTGTGTGTGTGTGTGTGTGTGTGTGTGTGTGTGTGTGTGTGTGTGTGTTTAATCTCTCTCGCACTTTGATACAATGTACTGACAAATATAACATACAAATATGATATATGATCGAAATTTCATTTTGAAATGAGTTTATTTTGAAAATTCACCGGATTTTCTCGTTTTTATTGAGCGACTTCCTGTACTGTAGACGAGGATCGCTCGCGGCTCGCGCACGAAATAGAGCAGACGCCGAAACAACAAATGCATGCCGCGAGCCGCGTGCCTGTTCGCGTCTACTGTGAACCACCACATTGATTAACGTGGGCGCCGAATGAAAGCGCTCGGCGGCGCTTCGCTTCCACGTCCAGTGAACTGACGTTAAATGCATGGCGCGATCCGCGAGGGGAGCCGCGCGCCTGTTCGCGTCTGGTGTGAACTACTACATTGATTAACATGGGCGCCGAATGGAAGAGCTTGGCGCTTCGCGGCGCTTCGTGGCGCTTCCGCGTCTAGTTTGAACTGGGCGCTACGTCGCTTGGAAAAATGTGTCGCCTGAGCCTCCGCCCCCTCCGTGCCCATTGGCGGAGGGAGGGCTCATTGAAAAAAAAAAAAAAAAAAAAAAAAAATCGGTGTTCCTTCGGCGCGCCTGGGAAACTCTGAAATTATGAATAATTTAAGCTCGTTTTTGTCCCATTTGCCTGCATCAGCCCGTCATGATATTGTTAAATTAATTGAGAGCCACCCACTATTGTTTTCTGACCACCCCCGCCGTACGTCAGTTTTGCACCATGACATAGAAGTAGAGGGACATGCCACAACTAAGCAGCACGCACACTGAATCAATATTGGGAAGTTAAGAAAGAAGCTTTGGCTCTCCTTCTGACAGTGCCCATCTTGATGTTAATTTTGGGTCAGGTTTTTACAGACCATAATGCCCTCGTAGATGCGGCGGTCTCTGCTCCTACAAGACTTCAATCTCCAGATTTGCCACAGGAAGGGGGGTTGATAATGTGTGGGCAGCTGCGTTATCATGTGTGGACTAGCTGCGGAATTCTTATTTCGGGGGAACTGAGGTTTTTCTTGTTTAATTTTGTTTGTAGGTATGTTAATAGGGTTTAGTTCTTAGGCGAGGGGGTGTTATGACCTACAGGTGGGTCTAGGTGCCTCTATCTTTGTGTCTGTGTGTGTGTGAGAGTGGATGACGCCTTGCAGGTGCGGTCCTGGATGTCGGCTGCTGATTGGACGCGCCACGGCTGAGAAGGAGGAGCAGTCGAGCCAGCCTGACGGTCATCCCTCCTCCGCTCCCAACTCTGCAGTTAGTCACTTCTGAAATGGTGTTAGAGCACGCTGCCGTAGGGGTGGGCTGCCATTTTCTTTGTCCCCTCTTTTCTCCTGTTTAATAAGTATGTAGGGAGGTTAGCCTTTCTGTATTTGGCTTCTCTTTCTTTCTTTAGTTAGTTCTTAAGGCGAGCTAGTTGGAGTTTGGTTTATTATTTTGGCCTGGGCCCACCCTGAAGCCTTTGCTGCCCACCGGTTAAGTTGTTTTGTTTATTTCATTTACTGATTAATAAAATGTTTTTTGTTGAAACTGCCAACTGCAGTGAAAAATTAATGAGGCTTGGGAGTGGGGGAAGGTGTCCTACACGTTGCGTCTCGGTCCCCCTAGACGGGACGTAACACAGAGTTTTCGCCGTGACAGCAGGTTGAGCTCCTACCGTGTTACAGGTGACGTCGTCACGTCAGCCTGTTCCATCCCTGCTAAATTCTTTAAAGAACTACCGTAAGTAAACTTTTAAATTATAATACGCTCTACACTAATTGTAATTTCCTGCCCGTGGTTCTATATTGCAACAGTTGACGGCTCATATCAGCAGATAAGCAGCAACAATCTGGGCATTGCGGGTGATTCATAAATGTGTCAGTTCTTATTAATTAGCCCATAAGTGTTGTACACCAGTGTGACACCAATTGCTTGTTGCTGACAGCAGTGAAGAAATGACACTCTAGTGGTTCTGCACATTAGTATAAATAGAGTGATTCTCTATCATTACATCACAGGACGGCGGCACTCTGACAGATTCCATGAACCTGGACACTGATGATCCAGACTCCGGTCCAGATGACACAACAGGCCACAGTGGAAACGGGTCAGAGCATGGACTGGCTGCTGAAAGGATACAGGTAGGTGGCGCTGTCATCCCAAGTTGTGTGGTGTGGAGGATCAGGGCCAAAGTTCCAGATGCTCACAGATGTGACTCTGGATTCAGGAGGAGTGTTTGAAGGCTGGACTCCCAACAGTGATTGGCTGCTGAGGACCTCTCAATCACAATCAGGTTTTTTAGTGGCTGTGAGATTGAAAGTGAGTGAACATCATTAAATAAAGAGCTCCTGCAGGGTCCCAATTTGACAAGTACACTGCTAGGTGTGCTGCTTCGTTTTCACCAAGGCCCTGTAGCATTCATGACTGACATTGAGGGAACGTTTCATCAAGTAAGAGTTTCCAACCAGGATGTAAACTTCTTACGCTTCCTCTGGTGGCCAGATGGGGACATTACAAAGAACCTACAAGAGCACAGGATGCTGGTCCACATCTTTGGGGCAGTGTCATCCCCAAGCTGTGCTTCATTCGCCCTGCTGAAAGCAGCCGACGACAATCAGCATGACTTCCCAGCCGAGGTTATAAACACTGTTTGTCAAAATTTCTACGTGGATGATTGTCTAAAGGCCGTCAGCACGGTGGAACAAGCAATACATCTGTACCAGCAGCTAACAGACCTGTGCGGTAGAGGTGGATTTAATCTCAATAAGTGGGTGAGCAATCATCGCTCGGTGCTGGCCGCCATTCCTGAAGAGCAGAGAGCTAAAGAGGTAAAACCACTTAACCTTGACAGAGACCAGCTCCCTATGGAGAGGGCCCTTGGAGCTCAGTGGGATGTACAGCAAGATACATTCACATTCAGCATCAGAACCAAGCTGGGATGGGATGAGGAAATCCCTCAGGTCATGGTACATCCCATATATAGTTTTTCAAGCGCCAAACTACAACAAAGGAACTCATCTATAACAAATCTACAACCTTGTAAGGGCAAAACCTACTTGTTTTAATTCTGATTAATAAACTAAAGCTTATTCGATTATCATTATGTTGTTTTTTTTAAACGCTCATACAAAACAAAAAAAGTGGAGGGAGAGTAGTCTGAATCGGGTTCTGGAGCATTGCTCTACCTCATCCATTGCACTCATGAGCGTCACATCCACTTGTAGTGCATCATTTCCACCAGCAAGCTTCTCCTGTTCGACCTTCCGCGAGGTGGTTGGTGGGGTGACGAGCACCCAGCACGTGACCTCTACGATGAGCTTCTACCCACGGAAGTGCCATAGGAAGACACGGATTAAATAGTATGGCTTGTCCACCAGAAGGCTGTATTATGGTGTACATAATATAAAACTTCGTCCCAGTTCTGCTTGTATTGCAGTGGTTGGTGTTCCTGAAGTTTCATTTTTCGTCCCTGTTTATTTTTTACATTCATGTTTGTGATGGAATAGTATTGTGAATCGCTAGCTCGCATTGCATGCTGGGAAACAGCGTCACTCAAGGAAGTTTTGGCTTCGCTGACACGGTCCTGAAGGGAAGTGGGTTTTAGTGCACTGGAACGGGATGAATGTGTTCAATCAAGCAGTACAAACCTGATTAATTGTCTTAATACTTCACTTCGAATGGCCATATTGTTTAGGATTAGAATTAGATGACAACTTCTTCACAATATTTGCAACTGTGGTGAATTCTTCTGGTGGATTCAGGTGATGTAGATGTTGAAGGAGTCTTCACTGACACAGACTTAGTTGGATAAAAACTGGTTTATTTCAAAGAAGTCAAGAGTCTGACAGGCACCATGGAAAGCCTGGGGATGTCTCTGGGCCAGATGTGAGCAACTCCGATGATGCTTTGTTCCCATCACCTTTTATACCTCCCAGCAACCAGGGAGGAAGATGCTAGAAGTGGGGGAGAATGTATACATTCCATAGTTGCACCCCCAATGACCATCTGGTTTCAATTTGGTGGACGTTGGCAACCACAAGACCATATATGGACCCTGACGTCCTTAGGAAAGGAGTGCAGCAGCGGGTTCACTGCTGAGTTCACATCAGGCCATACACATAAGATCACATGAGGTCATATGTACAGATTCAGATACTACACAACTATTCAATTTGACCAGCAGGTGTCAGTAGAAGACAAAATTTCATGTTGACTATTTCCTAATGGAAGTGCTCTCTTTTCGTTGGATTTTTCTCATAATTATTTGAAGTGTAGGCCTGTATCTGCACACAATTTGGAATTCGTCCCAGCGCCCTGAGCTGTAAATTTGGACGGTGTAAAATGAAAATGGCCATCTGCAGCAGAATGAAAGTTAGATTGCATTGTCCAGGTAGGAGGACAGCAGTCAGTCATGTTTCACCTCCAGTCAACACGCAGTGGTTCACATGAAGGTCCAAGAGGCCTACAGACCTACACTGAGTCTGGACGTGGCAGTACAGTTGGATCATTGTCTTTGTTGTGTTGTTTGGTCATTGTGATCCAATGTAATGTGAGAGAAGGACGAGTGCAGTTATATTGGAGTGAGTGTAATAGAAGTTATAATGCAGAGTCTTTTTTTATGAAATGTTCTATCACCTGGCATCCATCCATGCATCCATCCATCCATCCATCCATCTTCTGCTGCCGTATCCGGAGTCAGGTCTCGGGGGCAGCAGCCTCAGCAGAGACCCCCAGACTTCCCTGGACCCAGTCACCTCCTCCAGCTCCTCCAGTGGGACCCCAAGGCTTCCCAGTCCAGCCCAGAGACCTGGTCAGCACCACTCTGACTCCCTGCTGCTCAGGTGAGGCTTCAAAGATCTGGCTGCACCTGATTGGACGGTCGTGGAGGATCTCCTTGGTCTTCTTGGTCTCCAGCTGTTTGACCTCATGCTCTCTGTTGACCTCCTCACTCAGTCCCTCAGTGATGTAGAGCTCAGTGTAGATGCTGTTGAGGAGAGTTTGACTTCCTGCTTCTTCACCTTCAGTCACACGTTCACATCTCCTCTCCAGACTGATCTTCTGCTGCTGTAGAAGCTCCTGCAGACCACCAACCTCTGGAGCTGAGAGAAGGTTGGAGAAGAAAACATCAGTGTGACAGTGTGAGCATCATTTTCTGTCCACGACTTGAAGCTGAAAGCATCCAAACTCCATTTTTCAGCTGATGTGGTGAAGCTGCTGTTGTCTGACTGTTTGCTCTAAATGTCCTCCAGTGGATCTTCTGACTGGAGGTCCTGACCACGGTTATAATAGTTAACGAAAACGAACAAAATAACGAAAACTTCAATTGAAAAAAACAATTGTCACGTTCCCAGGGTTTAGGATTTTGGTACCTGCCTCGTTGGGCTTCGAAGCGAGCAGAGCTGAGACCATAAGGGTGACGTAGCAACGTTCAGGACACTGATTGGCCAAAGGCCGTCTTTCACGAAAGACCAAAACCGCCATTTTTAAATGCCTCGCGTGTGGATTTTTACATTAACACGTATTAAGAACTGAAAAGCTTATGAAACTGTACCATGGGTGAACAAAGAACTACAGACGTTTCTGTTCTCTGTGGCTGAAGAAAAAGCACAATGCAGACAGTTGTGCAGAAAGTTTAGTGTTAGCTAAAATATCGGGCACACAGACGTACTTATGTATACATTTCTTTCCATTGTAACAGGTGCTACAAGATCTGCAATCCATTACCTAGAATTGGTTTTCCTTAAACTGATGTACAGGATTACTAATCTGACTTTGATGGGCAAATTTGACAACAGAATACAATTATGAAGCACTAAAACACAGGACCACAAAACAATTAAATGCATGATGAAATAATGATATGCTTTGTTAAATGAAATAAAATGGCATTTTCAACTAAGCAATAAAATAGTCGGTGGTGCAGTGGTTAGCGCTGCCGCCTCACAGCAAGAAGGTCGTGGGTTCGATTCCAGGGCCTGGACCTGGGACCTTTCTGTGTGGAGTTTGCATGTTCTCCCTGTGTCTGCGTGGGTTCTCTCCGGGTTCTCCGGCTTCCTCCCACACTCCAAAAACATGCATGTGAGGTCAATTGAACATTCTAAATTGTCCGTAGGTGTGCATGTGAGTGTGAATGGTTGTTTGTCTCTATGTGGCCCTGCGATGAACTGGCGACTTGTCCAGGGTGTCACCCTGCCTTCGCCCTAAGACAGCTGGGATAGGCTCCAGCAGACCCCCGTGACCCTGAATAGGAATAAGCGGGTATAGAAGATGAATGAATGAAATCTTTATTCAATGAATGACACATTTTATTTCACTCGTGGTTTATGTAATTATTATTTTTTGCTCCATAGCTTTCATGATTCAGCATTACATGTTAAGCGTGATGAATTGCATGAAAAGAGAGAGCACTCGCTGATAAATTAACATGGTGTGCTGTTTAATTCCATGAGGACGACAAAATATTTGCAAATTTGTGTTAGCTACACACATCGACAGGTGCAAGAGAAAGGGAGGAACTTTCAGGGAGGAACTTTCAAGATCGTTGAGTTTTTATTTTTAATTTTTTTTAGTTCTGATGAAATAAATAGACCAATCATTTCATTCCTTTGTCTGCTTTCCAAAGAGAGTTGCTTCAAAGAATTATCATTTATTATTCAGTGGCACATTGCTCACTTGTTTAATACACAAATAATAGTATATTATTATAATAATACTATTTTATTAATATAATAATACTACTACTACTACTACTACTACTACTACTACTACTACTAATACTAATAATAATAATCATCATCATCATCATCATCATCATCTCATCATCATCATCATCATCATCATCATCATCATCATCATCATCATCATTATTATTTCTAAAATTTCCAAACAACAATCGTCAGTTGTTCCGTAAAAAATACATTGATTTCCATGTTGAATTTTGTACGGTTCGTGAGCGCGCACGTCTGTCAGTGACGGTCTCCACACTGACACAACTGCGCATGCTCTATTATCCCATCAATGCGGAAGTCAAAAAGTTTTTGGGAGCCATGCGCTGGGTGAGCAACTTCATTGAAAGGAATGGGACGCCGTCTTGGACTCTGGGGGCTTGCCGCACTGTCACGCAGGTTGTGACGTAGCGGGCCGGCGACGCCGACAGGTATGACGTGAATGATTGACAACTACCATTCGTTCCTGTTAGCGAGAGGATTAAAAACAAACAGACACCATTATGGCATCAAAAAGGAGTTATCCCAGCGGTGCGGAAAAACGGAAGGAAAAGAAAACTGATCAAGAAAAACTTGCAAAGGGGAAAGGTAAGTTATTTGTTTGTGATGTGGGCTGGAGAGGTGGAGGTGAAACGCTGTTGTCCCCCCCCCCATGTTTGTTTATTTGTCCTGTTAGCCAGCTAGCTAGCGTCGGATAAATGTTAGCTGGCTGGCTAATATTTGTTCGTCATGAATCAGCGTTTTTGTTTGTTTTATGAAAGTTGACCATGTCCTGCGATGTTGGCCTATCCTGCCATGGGAATGACTGATTGACTCCACACCCGTTTATTCACATTCTAACAGGGAGGGCGGGAGGGAGGGCATGTTGTAGTTGTTGTTGTAGTCAGTCCCCTGTTATTGTTCAGTGGAAGTTGTCTCTCACATATTTGACTCTTCATGTTATTTTAGCCTTAACTTAGGATGAATTTACTAAGCTTAGTTTGTATTTTGTAGGCCCTTAATTAGAAATGTGGTACTGTTTTAGAATTCAAAGAAATATTTTATGGAAATACTTTATTTGGCATGGTGTTGACTATTTTAGACTGTTGTGGCAGTGGGTCATTTATCTTAGTTTTATTACTTTAACTAGTACAGTGTGTAAAGTAATGCCAAAAACTCTTAAAAATGACAGTTTTGTAATTGGGTAAAAGCTTTAAAGGGACACTGCAACCATAATGTTTAATTTAAAAACAAATGAATTTTTAATTTTCCTATATTACTGCAACATCACTGTAATAATAAAATAGGAAAATGCGCTTCTGATCTGTTTTGCTTGATGATCTAATGAGCTTTGTCTCTGCAGGAGCAATTCTAAAATATGTTGGCGCTCCAGACATTGAGCCAGAGGGATCTCCCGAACATCCTGACCAGGAAGCTCCAGGACCAACACGTTCCTCAGAACCTCCTTCTGTCCAGGTGAATAATGTGTATTATTCTTAGTAGCTAAGCTGATAAGTGTGGGACGAAACTAAGGCAATTAAGCATTATTTTGATTGTTGGTTTGCTTTTTAGTGTTGCACTTGTTGGTTTGTTGGATTTTCTTATTTAAAGTAAGCATTTTTTTTTTAAATGAATACTCAATCTGTTGTATTTATTGACATATAGAGGATTCTTTTCCTAGTATTATAGTGTTTGTTTGTTTTTAAATCAGTTTAACTTGCCTGAGTTGCTCAACTGAAGATGTTTAATTTTACCTGTAGCCTGTTTTGCTCACGAGGTGTAATAGATTGTGGAATCTTAGTAGACCTTAGTAGACGCACGCTGCTGAGAGTGGCAGCGATCAGCTCCGATGACCATGGTGCTTGTAAATAAGGCAAATGTGCCATCTAGTGGGATGCAGCATGTTTATTCGTGTTGGAGCAATGACAAGTACGACTAACAAAACAAAAGATGCACA
Organism: Nelusetta ayraudi; assembly: GCF_046127955.1. NCBI lineage: Eukaryota > Metazoa > Chordata > Actinopteri > Tetraodontiformes > Monacanthidae > Nelusetta > Nelusetta ayraudi. The sequence continues at coordinate 1,013,421 of NW_027466093.1, forward strand.
GGGTAAAAAAAAAATAATCATAAAGTCAAGCCCAACAAAGATAACAGATGGGCATAACTGTAACATTACATAGTAATGATTACTAGTACTACCAAAATTTCTCTATTTTACTTTTCAACTCGAACTTGAACTATTCATCCCCTTTTTTCAGCAGCCATTAAGACAAAAGGATGACACTTATGCATTGCATCAAACTGTGATGCACAAACTAAATTAAATTAAATCAAAACAATAAATAAAGTGTGCATTAAACAGGGGGCAGTGCAATACAGTACAGGACTCAACTGATATAGTGCAGTTAGGCAGTATAGCCTATAACAGCTGTTCAGCATCCATAGTAATCCACAGTCAGTGCCATAATCATCCAGTCAGTGTCATATTCATCCATCGTCAGTATAATATATATGATATCGCGCAGACCCTCGTCCTCCACCACATTAATTGGCCTGCAAGCCGTAGCCACACCCATTTAGCCCCCGCTGTTGAAAGTTGGCGTGTGGTGGACGCGGCCAGTGGTCTCCGTGCCACACCATCCAACGTGGTTTGCTTTACCTCAGAAGGGGGCGGAGGGCTCTCCGCGTCAGCTGTATGCTTCGCAGACAAGTGAAACGTAAGACTGCTCGTACTCCGGTGGAAACTAAATACAGCTTTACAGTAAATGCATATCACTTGTGTCCTGTCAAGACTGCCATCTGGCAGGGTTTTGAAGTGGAACTTTCCATTTACAATTGACGCCTTATCCATGTTAGTCCTTCCTAGTGCTCATCTACGCTCAGTGTCTTTTTCTTTTTTTTGTTGTGCTTACAAGCCGGCTGCAAGCGTGTGACTGTGTGCTGTGAGTCAATTCATTTCCCGTTTCCACAATCTACGGAGCGGCCAAAGGTTCAAAAAGCACTTTAATTAATTAATTGAATTAATTAACTATGTGGCAGGTGGGTTTGCCCCCACCTTCACGTCATCAATCACACCTGCGCCGGAGTGCAATCTTTGCGTCCCTCAGTGCGTTTACATGGTACTAGAGAAATTTGAATTATTGCCTTCGTCCGATTCTGATCGGAGTTTGAGAACTCCGATTGGAATCAGAGAACTCTGATTGAGACACCCAGATAATGCAATTTGAATTCTAATTTCTCGGCCATGTATACGCCTTAGTCGGACTATTAACTGGACAACGCAAGTGCGCACGCGCCACCGCACAACTAAGTCGTCTAACAAAACAGACAGCGTGAAACAACCAGCAAACGCGAATAAGAATGTTGACATTTGGAGAGAGGATGAGACCGGGGCGGTGCTTTCTCTTCCAAAAGAGATGGACATATTAAAATAACACACAACAGAGACCTTTTTTAAAAGGGTAGCGCAGCAAATGCACGGCTTTGCGCAGCCCTGAACAAATACGTATTCGTTCGTATTTATATTTCTACCTTTTCGTTCACATTTTTTGTAAGTTAGAAGAATTTCAACTTTGTAAATAAAAGCACAGCAAAGACATGTTTTTCTGATTTGTTTTCATTTCGATAATTTCGCTGTTATTCTCTGGAAACGGCACAAGCTTCCTCCACGGTCGGCACTTTAATGAGCGTGTGTATAACTGAAGACACCGTTCCTTTGCAAAACCTGTACACAAACTCTCCCACCAGTCTGCGCAGAACCCGCATCCAACAAGAACGAGAGTTTGGGGTCCGTAGCGACGGCACAAAGCGTAGCATCGAAGACATTGTGTTGTTTTAGCCCTCCAACAGCAAACAACGTTCTTGTCTCATGGTTATCTTTTAAAATAAGCATGAGCACAAGAAATAGGGTACAGCTTATCTGCAAAGTAAGTAACACGTACATTATGAACTGTCATTCTATATTGTAATGATGTAATATGTCAACCGAAAGCAGCTGACCAGCTGAAAAGGCTCACTCCACCCCCTACTGTTGGGAGGAGGACACGTTCCCGTCAGTAATTCAAATTTCTCAGCTGCATGTATAGGGGGACAAGGTGTGAACTCCGATTGGACGAGAAAACCAAATTATTGCTTAGTCCGATTAAACTCTTCCTGCAACTCCCCAGGTGGCATTGTCCCCCCAATTTTCCTTTATACCCACCATCTGAATTGTCTCCACCTCCGCCAGACCCTCCCCCTCGCCACATCTAGTCTTTTTTTGATAGGCTGCCCTCGCTATTAACCTCCCTCTCATCACAGCTTTAATTGTGTCCCACAGTATGGTAGTGTCTACTGGACTATCTATGTTCTCCTCCATAGAGCATTTAATCTCTTTCTTAACCTCCTCCAGTGTTTTTGGATTATTTAGCATACCCACATTTAATCTCCAAAGTGTGTTTTTCTTCCTCTTATTTAGACAAATAATTAGGTAATTAATACTGTGTCAGGACAAGTCAGTCGTTCCTATTTTACATTCCTCTATTCTGTATCTGTCTGTAATGTTAATAAAAAAAAAATAGTCTTCTGTAACGGGTGGAGGTCCCTCCAAACATCAAACATCCCGAGTTCGGCTAGAGAGACGTTGACAAGTTTCGACAGGCGGGTCTTACTTCTGTTGCCATTAGTTGGGTCGAGTTTAGCTTTTAAATCATGTTGATTTAGCTCTTGCTGAGAGAGATGTGTTTCCTGTAGATCAGGCATGGCCAAACTACGGCGTGTCTCTCTCCGTCCCGCGTGAAGGCAGTCAAAAATCTAACCTAACTTAGAAATGACACTTGAACCTGCAATGAGTATTTTAGTCGTTCTAAATGAGTCCAACGTTAGAAAAAGAGGAGCGACCCGGACTTCCCACAGTCTCTTTTCTATTAACATGGGAATTCAATTTTAATAATTTGTCAACTAAAAACACCGGTCATACTAGAACATCCCTACCAGCTTTCTTCCCTGTATTCTCTGAATTTAATCAAAGAATCTTTGAAACTCTTGTAGCTTTTCTCTGGCTCGTGTCGCTGCTGATGCGTAGCCACTCCAGGATCCCTCCTTGCACTGCCACTCCGTCGTAGTGCGGGGCACCGAGTGCCGCAGGCCCCTCCGCACCCGTCGCCACCGCCGTCTTCTCCGCCAGGCCGCGTCTCACCAATTCCTCCTTTACCTCCTCTGCGCTGTTGTAGGTTCGAGTTCCCGTATCCCAGTGGGTCCTCATCTTGGTGAATGGCGTCTGGAAGCGGATGCCCTTCTCCTTCAGGATTCTTTTAGCAGTGTTGTACTCCTTTCTCTTTTGGACCATCTCTGTCGCGTAATTGTGATGGAATGACGGTACTTTATTCCCCAGTTCTATTTTCTTTGTCCATAGCTCTCTCAGGACCCTCTCTTTGGTAGTAAATTCCAGAAAGTTAACAATGATGGGTCTCGGTTGGGCACCGTCCGCTGGCTTCTGTGCAAGTGAGCGGTGTGCTCTCTGAATTTGGAAATTAAAATGTGCTGGCAGGTGCAGTTTGCTTTTCAGCAGGTCTTCCACAAACTTGGCCACAGATTCTCCCTCCTCTCCTTCAGTGACTCCATAGATACGTAGGTTGTTTCTCCTCGGCCTGGACTCCAGGTCAGTTAACTTGTCCTGAAGAGCTTTTTGTTCTCTCAGTGATATGACCAGAGCTTTTCAATCCGCGACTCAGCCTCGTTGATCTTGCCGGTCTGGAGCTCCTGTTCGGTGATGACTTTCGCAAGTTGTTGATTTATTTCGTCTTTGAAGTCGTCCAAGTCTTTTTCCACGTCGTTCCTCAGTGTTTCTCCAAACGTGCAAAGGACTTCTTTTGGTTCCATTTTTAAATCCCGTATCTCCTTGCTAATAATTTCTATGTCCGAGCCCTTTTTCGCGTCGTTAGTCACGAGGAGTTCGTTTCGCCATCTCCCTCTGTTTCAGAGCAAGCTGGTAGTTCCGCCATATTGTCTGTTACCGTGTTTCTGTTTTGGTTGAATGGAGTTTTCCTTCCCATTCCAACGTTCCCCTGATCACTTTGTAGTTAATATGATATCTGACAATAGTCATTCAAGTTTTCAGGGACTTTTTACCCTAGACGGTCGAGAGCCCTGGTGTCGCGCAGTCTACCGCTTTATGGCCAAACCAGAAGTCCCTTCCCTCTAGCCTTTT
>NW_027466093.1:1022500-1045000 GCF_046127955.1 Nelusetta ayraudi
TCATTATCAAGCATATGTACAGTATCATTTTGGAGATATTAAGCCTTAAAGTTGGCTTTTTTTTTTTTTTTTCCAACAGCTCCAATATTCCATTTTTACTGTACAATAACATCAGATTGCTCCATAAGCTCTGGCAATGGTTGGTACAGTTGACCTCAGGACAACCTTGAATATATCTTCTCTTAATATTCTTGAATATTCTCACTTAATGTACCAGCTCCTTCCTGTAGACATGATATGTACAGTTAGTTATTCTTTGTTTGACGCAAGTGTTATATTAATTTCCTACTATCCGTACTGGTACTTCTTGTTAATTTGAAATAAACACTAACAGCATAATGTCAAAACAAAAACTGAACAAGTCAAACAGGAGCAGATCAGAAAACAAGGAGGCTTTGTACTAAAATCTGGATAAAATATAAACAGGGAGTTGTCTAATGTCGTCAAGGAAGCCAACATTACGTTACCTGATGATCAGCATGTTGACTCAGAAAATCCTCAGGCTCCTGCTGCGACATTTCATTTGGGGCCACGGTTGTGACTTCACTGCTGGTCCCGTGAGAAACTCAAATCGGTCCCTCACGTTTGTGTTGCGTGGCATGGGTTAGGACATTGACAGGCATAATAGTGTGGTTGTGTGCACCAAATCGGACTCGGCTTCTAGCTCGATAGCCGTGCATAATTTATGCAAACGCAATGCTCTGTTTACATGAACTCACGGAGTCCGACTCCTTGCACGTGCTCATCTCGACTCGATGGATTTATGAGCTTGATGACAAGTGTCACAAGTGTGTATTTTGTATTGGCTTGATGTACTGCAATTCTAGTCATGTGAACAAGCAATTAGCATTCCTAGTTATATGTGGCATGACGAAATACTGTACTACCAAGTTTGTATTGCAGTATCTTCAGTTTATGGGGGAGAGGGTGCTCAAATTGGATTGATTGAAGATGTAGTTTAGGTACAATTTGCTTGTTTTTATCAAAATTTAAGTTGATTGCAGTTCAAGGTGGCACAATCCTATCAGATGTTGTCATTTTGTCACGAAGAACACTGGTATTTGATGATTATTACCATAAGTACCACCATGTTGCAGGCATTGTGGTTACAAGTTTCACTCCAATTTTGATTGTTGTCTGTATGACTAGCAATCCGTTGAGCTGTCTAGGGTTATCATTCAGATAAGGTGTCACAACTTTTAATTGCATGGGAACTTTGGGATCCATGGCAGATGGGCATTGTAAAAAAACGGATCTTGAGTCGGAAGGCTAGCTTGTCCTAATTGTGACCTTAATATGATGATTTTTTTTTCCCTGCCAGATTGAGGAGAAATTAAATGGACATCCAAACCGGGGCCAATAATGGATGAGCTGGATGATGTCACAGTATCAATTTTAAATGGTATGTCATGTGTAGGTATGAAAAAAATTCCATTACTGTGATTTGTCCGCTAAGTTATTAAAATAACTGTATGCTGACACTGATTTCAAAAAGAAGTATTTTACAAATTTGAGACAAAATGTCTAAACTGAATTGCATTTACAATTAATTCTGATAACAGAAATTGGCACAAAACAAACTTGGTTTGACTTGTCAAGTTGAATTAAATTCATTAGTTAAAAAAATGTATGAGTTGTTAAGTCTAAAAGGTTTGTTAATGATTGGACTGTCTTTATAGCTGCCAACATCGATGAAGCCTTGCTCCACACCCTCCGTCGTGATGATTTGAGAGACCTTTTTCCTGGACCAGAACACTTTCTCAGGAGGAAACGGATTTGGGCCCTTATTAGTGTAGATGTGATTGGTTACCTACTTTGCTCTGAAAACATCTAGCATAACACTTTTTTTTTCTTTTTTCCTAATTGTGTCTATTGTTTCTCTCTTGTTCATAATGTTTTGGATCTGGTTTCCTCTCGGCTGAGAATTCCACCGTACCAGACAAGGCTGCCCCGAATGAAGCCAGGAACTGTGTCTTCACCAGGAGGAACATCTCCAATCTGTCCTCAGACATCCACCCACAGATATCACGTTCGACCGCGATGTAGAGATATGTCCCAATGGAGTTGCCGTATCGGGCAGTCACTACGCCCAGAACGATTCTGCACCCGGACTAAATCTGTACCTACCTACAACCCCCCCTTCCGTGGCCCGCCGACTCGATGCAGGTCTGTCATGTGGCCCGTTGCTAAAAAAAGTTTTCCCACCCTCTATACAGACAGTGAGTTGGAGCAAGCTCGTAAGCACTACTTCCAGATGGCCCGCACTGCCAGTGAGGGGAAATGTGTCATGTTCAAAGAGCTGAGATGCAGGCTGGTGAGAAACACTGTCACCAGCATGATTTCTATCTTGAGAGCCAGTCAGCAAGGAGAGGGGGTCTGGTACCCTTCTAAGCATGAAGTCACTGCAATGGCTAAAAGACTAGTGGAGTATTATCCCATGCTGAAGGATTAAGACAAAACAATGAAACATGTAAGTGATTATATTATTTTGCGCACTTAGATTTTGAAGCATGTGGTTATTTTTGGCTGATACTTTTTTTTATCTGTGCATGTTCACTTTCCATCTTTATTTGTTCTTTCAATGAGTGAAATTTTATTTACCACAGGCGAGCACTTACAAGAATCTTCACAAGAGATTCACCAGAGAGGGGCCACAAGAAGAAAAGGCATCGCATTGACTTCTCAGCAAGTGACCAAGAAGAAGATCATGATGCAGACTCAATTGGTGGATCAACAATTATTTTGTGTCACACACCAGGGCGCAGTTCTGATAATGGCCACACTTCATGTAAGTAGAAACATGTCCATTTTAATAATAATTATAATGTATGAAAGCTAGGCAATGTTATGATAGTTTTGGATATCATGATATATCACAGGCATTTTTACATTTGAATTGTCATTTGATATATTTTGATGCTCCAAACAATTTCATCCATTTGACTGATTTACTGATTTGTCTCCTCCATTTCATCAGCCAAAGATGGTCTGACAGCACAGGCCAGACATTATCAGACCCTGCAGGAGCTGTACAAGAAACCAAAACCCAACCAAGATGCTGTCTCCCAAATTCTTGACCTGCAGTTTCAAGCAAGAAGATCCTTCATTGATAGTGATGTTCTGAAAGAACAGGACAAGGCCAACAAAGATCCTGGATGCATATCCATGTGTCAAGGATCTTTATCGTGTAAGTGATTAACTTGTTTTGGTTTATGATGAAAGGAAAGCATTTTTGCAGATTTTAACACTGACTTGCATTATAGGCGATGAATGAGGGTATGGCGGTATGACGCCAAGTGTCATTTGCCTCCTGTTATGTGTAAATTCTAATGTTTGTGAATTTAATAAATGTATATATATACTGTATATTTAAAAAAACAAAACAAAACAAAAAAAAGGTATAGCGGTATGACACCACTTTGCCATCGTTACTTTTCACGTCATTGAAGTTGCCGGTAAACGAGATTTAAATCGCCGAAAAACGTGGACCACTGACGGATCTCGTTGGTCGGACAGATTTGAGCATGGCGCACATTGACACAATTGTTCAAACCCTGCTGGATTTAGCTTCCCAGGTGGAGTTGAATAGTGTATCTGAATGTGATGCTCGGGACCGAGTTGAGCAGGTATTCTGCCGTCCCAGATACGGACGCAAACAAGGTTGCCCTAGCCAACCTGTTGTCAGTTATGGAACACCTTGATGCACCAGCACAACATCAAAGCTAAAGCTATTTGTTACATGGGTGTGGAGTAACAGCTGTTCGGCGTCGGCCACCAGTCCATCCGTCACAGGATGCGATGCAACGGATCATTGCTTCCGTTCGGCGTCGGCCACCAGTCCATCCGTCGCAGGATGCGATGCAACAGATCAATCCGTCGACTGGTGGCAGATGCTGGTGCGAGATCTGTCAGTGGTCCACGTTTTTCGCCGATTTAAATCTTGATTACCGGCAACTTCAATGACGTGAAAGAAGTAACGATGGCAAAGTGGTGTCATACCGCCATACCTTTTTTTTCTTTTCTTTTATATATGTATATATATATATATATGTATATATATATATATATATATATATATATCTTTATTAAATTCACAAACATTAGAATTTACACATGACAGGAGGCAAATGACACTTGGCGTCATACCGCCATACCCACAGGTGGAGAGCTGCTGACGTCACTTTCCTGCGCCGCGCGCTTACTTTGAGATTGCGATTTCGTTTTCGAGTTGCAACAATGCCCTCAGTTTTCTTTTTGATTGTGTCATAAAAGATGCGACACGAATAAGAAAATGAAAATGCATATAGCAATATTTATTAATGATTTTAATTATGAGTCAAATAATGCAGCTTCGTTCTTAAAATGAAAAAGTATTCTGCTATTGCTTTTTAATTTTTTAATTTTACATTTCATATTGAATTTTGGTAACTCTTTGCTGGTGCATGTTTTGAAAATTGAATCTCAAATGTGTTTTCCTTCATTTGAATTAAGTACAAGAATGAGCAGTCATGAATAAGAAAATGAAAATGCAGTTTGGATTATTTATTAACCATTTTAATTATGAGTCAAATAATGCAGCCACGTTCTTAAAATGAAAAAGCATTTCTGCTGTTGCTTTTTCATTTGGATTATGGTAACTGTCTGCTTCCACACTCCAGTGGTTCTGCACATTAGTATAAATAGAGTGATTCTCTATCATGACATCACAGGACGGCGGCACACTGACTCATTCCATGAACCTGGACACTGATGATCCAGACTTTGGACCAGATGAGCCAACAGGCCACAGTGGAAACGGGTCAGAACATGGGACTGGCTGCTGAAAGTATACAGGTAGGTGGCACTGTCATCCCAAGTTGTGTGGTGTGGAGGATCGGGGCCAAAGTTCCAGATGCTCACAGATGTGACTGTGGATTCAGGAGGAGTGTTTGAAGGCTGGACTCCCAACAGTGATTGGCTGCTGAGGACCTCTCAATCACAATCAGGTTTTTTAGTGGCTGTGAGATTGAAAGTGAGATTGCATTGTCCAGGGAGGAGGACAGCAGTCAGTCATGTTTCACCTCCAGTCAACACGCAGTGGTTCACATGAAGGTCCAAGAGGCCTACAGACCTACACAGAGTCTGGATGTGGCAGCACAGTGGCATCATTGTCTTTGTTGTGTTGTTTGGTCATTGTGATCCAATGTAATGTGAGAGAAGGACGAGTGCAGTTCTATTGGAGTGAGTTGCTTACAAATACAGATTGCACAATTTCTATCCCAATTGTTAAGTGGGAAATAGACCTGTCTCTCCAGCCTCACTCTAATTTCTGGAGAACAATCTGCCTGAACACCTTTTCACTGATAAAACAACCTATTCTACAATTAATACATTTTAAAGTACTCCACAGGATCCACGACACTGGACAGCGGATGTTTCAGATAGGCATGACCACCTCTCAGACCTGCTCACACTGCACAGTTAATGTCCCAGATAATTACCTACACGCTGTATGGCATTGCCCACCAGTAAATAAATTCTGGCACGTAGTATGCAATGATCTATCAGCACAGGTTGGTTACAACATCACAGCCACTCCTTCTTTTTGTCTCTTAGGGGACCTCAGTGATATCACATCAGATAAGGCAGAATCTCGCATGCTGATCACCTCCTTATCTATCGCTAAGAAAACAATCCTCACAAACTGGAAAACAAAACAACACCTGCACATTGCACAATATAGCAACTTACTGTTAGACCACACCTCCTTGGTAGGAATGTCTGCTTCATCCTATAACTAACTAGTAATCAATCAATAGCTGAGGCTGCTGGTTGATGTGGGCAGCCGTGGTCGTGCTGCCGCGGGCCGGGTGCGGTCTGGGGGGGGGCGGGGGGGGGCGTGGGAGGTTCGGCTGCTTTGCGGGTTGGTGGGGGGTCGGGGGTTGGGTGGGTGGTGCTCCGGGGGTGGTGCTCCGGGGGGGGGGGGGGGGGTTCCTGGCTCTGGTCTGGGGGCCCCCTTGTTGGTGGGAGGGCTGGTCCGTCCCTGTGTCTGGGGACTGGCGCTGGATCGTACGCGGTGGGGTCGCATGCCTGGGGTGGGGCTGCGCGTTCGCCGGCTACCGCTCCTGTGTGCCCGGGTAGTGCGGTGCGGTGGGGGGTGGTCCCCCTTTGGCTCCTGGATCCCTGTGGTGTCCCCGGCCCCGATGTCGCTGAGGGGGCGCCCTGACCGGGAGTCCCCCCTGGTCACATAATAGGTGTTTTTTTTTTGTTTTGTTTTGTTTTGTTTTTTTTTTCCCTAAATTTTTAATTTATTTATTTATTTTTTTCTGTTTCGGCGGATTTGTGTCTTGGGTGGTCGCTGCCCGGCCTTCTGGCCTTAAGACCCTCTCCAATCTTAATAGCATTATAGACACTTAGGGCCTGGGGGGGTGGTTCGTGCACTGCGGCCGCCGCCCTGCTCAGCAGCAGTGTGGTTGCCCCAGGGCCTTACCACCCTTCCATTTTAAAAGCACCATAGTTCAACACACCAGCAAGTGCACATATACACACACTGACACCCCTACACACAGTGGGGTCGGCCTGCTAGCGGGGGCGGGATCCGGCATCTTTCCCACTCTGGATGGGCCCTGTGCAGTCCGGTGCCCCTGGGGTGCGAGACCGGCTGGGCCTATGGGGACCTCGCCACTTGCGGCGATGCGCCATACTGGGTCCGTAGGGGGGGGGGCATCTGGGTGCCCGGGCCTGCCTTGGGTACCGATCCTCCCGGTGGGTGAAGGGGCTGGGTCCTGTCATGGGGATGAGTCCGGTCTTGCTTGCCCCGGGGGGCCCCCGTCCGGAGGACGGGCTCTGCTGTCTGTTCGCCCCGGGTGGTGTCCCTTCTCCTTGGGGTATCTGCCTCCCTGTCATCTTGCCCTGGCTCCTCGTGGGGCGGGTGCCCTCCGGTCCGGGGGCCTGCTGCTTCGGGCCTCTTCCTGGCCGGCATTGCGGCGGGTGTGCCGTGTCCGGGCCCCCCCGCCCTGGGCTCGTCGCTGGCGTGGGGCGGTTGCGGCCTCGGAGGCCGCACTAATTGGCAGCCTACTTCCAGTGACGTACTTAAACACACCGACTCCCACATTCAGGTACACACACCACCACATCCACACACACACACACACACACACACACACACACACACACACATACACACACACGCACACGCACACGCACACACACACACACACACACACACACACACACACACACAGGAGCAGCAGCTCGAATTGGCTGAGAGCTAAATATCTTCTTATCTTACTGGGTGTAAATGAATCTGTCCATTTTTTAAATGTCGAAATTTAACATTTGGTTTCTATTTTTTCAGATATTATTTCCGTCAAATTCATTTGAATCAACAGAAGAAGAAAATCAGTGTGTAGTTCAAACTTTGTGCGTCTTTGTGTTCAGTTTTTCTGCTGTAGTTGTGCTTTTCTTTTCATTCCAGATGAATTCCACTCAATTTCCTTTTCAAACCTTGTAGGTGTTGAGTGAGCTGCAGCGCCCCCTGCCTACAAGTTTCATACTGTGACTCTGCCGACCGAGGTAAAAAACCAACAAACTCTGACACTTTGCTGAGGACCTCCTGGAGGAGCTGAAGGTGCAGAACCTTCTCAGGCCTCTCTGAGGAGGAACTTGCGGCTGTCGGTCCTCTGCTGCCCCCTGCTGGTCACACAGGCCTCTTACACCTCCGTTTGTCTGTTCAGCACATATTCAATTTTTTAATGGCTCTATAAACGTCACTGATGAGACGATTTTATGATTCCTGCAGTTAAAATGTTTTAATTCCAAATCTGCAAAAACCTTCTGATCAATGAAGACAGAGTTGATTAAAATGATTTCAAAATTGACCCGTTTGAGAAAAGCTGCACTGTGGCATTGTTTGCATGTTGTTTTAGCTCTCAGTGGCTTCATTTCGCATTTTTCTTAAATGCTTCGTTTAGTGGTCCATTGTGGTCAATGGGACACTGAACATCCGATTTGTGTGCCCGAGTTTTAAGAGGATCAGGTGCGGACATTTTAGCATTTAAATTATTATGGCTTCTTAGCATAGGTACGTAGTACCTCACCTGTCCGTTCTTTTTACAGTGCTTCCTGAACACCGGCACACTACAGCCGCCTGCTAGCACAAAGCTGTGCAGAGCCTCCTCGTTGTTCTCCTCACCTGGAGGACGCTTGGTGATCAAGACCGTTGGCCCAAAACTCGGTCCTATAAGATAAGTGCAGGAACACTGCCGCTTCGCCCGCACTTGATTGTGCTAGCCGCCCCGTACAGACGGTGGACGGTGCATGTTGCTTCCGTCCCGCCTTGGTTTTACTTGTTGTTTTTCCGTTCTCGTTGTGTTTTTCTTCGTTTGCTTACGTCACCACTGTTGACCCTCAGACAGCAGACGTTACACTATCAAGTCGCCGGTCCAGCTACAGTGGTGTGCGTGCGTGTATGCGTGTGCGTGGTTGGTGGGAACTTGGTTGGTGTGTGTGTGTGTGTGTGTGTGTGTGTGTGTGTGTGTGTGTGTGTGTGTGTGTGTGTGTGTGTGTGTGTGTGTGTGTGTAATTGCATTGTTTGTTTGTTTTTCTTGCTATTTCAGTACATTTAACAGATTTTAGGGAACTTTTAGTAACCAACTGTTTATCTTTTCTTTTGTAGTCGCTGAGAGCTGGTGGTGGTGGCGGTGTCCCGGGTGGTGGGCCCCTTCGAGTGCTGTGACCCGGGATTGTGGTTGTTTTTTTCTTTTTTTTTGCACTTCACTTTCTTTGCAGGTGTGTCACGTGTGAGTGGGGTGTTCCTTGTTTTCTTTGGTTCCTACCCCGTTTGGCCCCCTCATCGGTAAGCCTCAGTTTCTACACCAAGAATAAGGAGCTCAGTAGCTCCGTTTTAAGTGTTGGTCTGTTTGTTCCTTTTATTTTTAAATGTTGAATAAAAGTTGGTTTGATATTTTAAACATTCTGAACCACGTCTCCTACTCCTTCCTCGTAGAACTTACCTGTGTGCCTAATTATTACTTTTGTGTTTAGTAGAACTCCCTGGGTGAAATTCCCAGGGTGGCGTTGTCGGTTCCTTTTCATTTTGTTAAATTCCCAATATTAAATCTTGCTTTATCAGATAGCCATAACCACTCTCATCGCCACAGGATATTTGAGTCAACTGAGTCAAACTGTCGTGTCTACTTCCCAGTCTCAATAAAAATGTTCCCTACTGCTTTGTGCGAGCTTCTTAAATGGAGGTTTGTCGGGGTTTTTCCCTTTTTAGAAGCAATCCACATATTTTGTGTCTTTCCACCACAAGACATTGGCTTTTGTCACTCTCTTCGTCGTATTGGGAAAAAGTGGCATATCGGACTTTCCCGCCGCGAGTCGCTCGTCAACATACTGCTGTGAAAGAGGGGTGACGTCACAGAACACGAGGTGCATTTAGGTGCTGCTGCGTAAAACGCAAACATTTTCCTGGGCAAATATTCATTTGACAGACGTAAACGAAGTGAAATATGACTTCAATTTAAGTTTGTTTTAGTTTGTTTTTATAAACACACAAAAAAAGTTTGAGTTAGTTATCGTTTTTGAAAAAAGTTCTTGACTTCTACTTTAGAGATATTGATGACGAGTTATATAAACAGTGTGACTATGTGGTTCGGCAAGCGGTGGTGCTGTCTGTGCATAGCTTAGCAAACGGCTAGCGCTAGCACCCCCTTTCAATGCCAGAGTGAAAAGATCCACACGGAGTGTTATGACCCACGGGTGGGTCTAGGTGCCTCTATCTTTGTGTCTGTGTGTGTGTCTGGATGTCGGCTGCTGATTGGACGCGCCACGGCTGACAAGGAGGAGCAGTCGAGCCAGCCTGACGGTCGTCCCTTCTCCGCTCCCAACTCTGCAGTTAGTCACTTCTGAAATGCTGTTAGAGCACACAGCCGTAGGTAGTGATGGCCGATCGAGGCTTTGTTGAAGCTTCGACACTTGTTTCAAAAAATGGTTCATTACTCGAGGCTTCAATGACACAGTGCTCGAGGAGGTCATCTAGTGCTCAATAAAATGAAGTGCAATGGAAACGTGTTCATTGTTTCATAGGTTGTTTGGGATTTGATTCGCCATGCATTCTTGTTGGACAACACTACATGCTTGTATGGTTCAATGCTGACACAAGACAATAAAAAATGAAAAATAAAGACAATGTCTCTTTTTTTGGCACGACTGATTGTAGTAGACTATAGCTCTATACTTAGCCTGACAGTTTGTGCAATGAATTATATTATATCCTAAAACAAGACTAAATAGCCCATAGTTTAAAAATATGTTCAATAGTAAGTGTTCAGTGGGTCAGATGTCAAATGTGATCTATTTAAAATGTAGAATAGATGAGCTAAATAACACATATATAATACACATTGATGGGAATTGAACCGTCGCCTCAGTCTTGCAAGTCCAAGATTGTCATAATGTACCACAAACCCAAATCACACTCCCTTTTTTTCATCGAAGCTGTTTGAGTAGCGTTAGCACACCGTGATTCCTCATCAACTACAGGCCTACACTTCAAATAATTATGAGAAAAATCCAACGTAAAGAGAGCACTTCCATTAGGAAATAGTCAACATGAAATTTCGTCCTCTACTGACACCTGCTGGTCAAATTGAATAGTTGCAAATATTGTGAACAAGTTGTCATCTAATTCTAATCCTAAACAATATGGCCATTCCAAGTGAAGTATTAAGACAATTAATCAGGTTTGTACTGCTTGATTGAACACATTCATCCCGTTCCAGTGCACTAAAACCCACTTCCCTTCAGGACCGTGTCAGCGAAGCCAAAACTTCCTTGATTGACGCTGTTTCCCAGCATGCAATGCGAGCTAGCGATTCACAATACTATTTCATCACAAACATGGATGTAAAAAAAATAAAAAGGGAAAAAGGGAAAAATGAAACTTCAGGAACAGCAACCATTGCAATACAAGCAGAACTGGGCCGAAGTTTTATATTATGTACACCATAATACAGCCTTCTGGTGGACAAGCCATACTATTTAACCCGTGTCCTCCTATGGCACTTCCGTGGGTGGAAGCTCATCGTAGAGGTCACGTGTTGGTTGCGCGTCACTCCAGCGATCACCTTGGGGCCCTTGCAGGGTATCTGATTCAGGTGAGTATATGGAAAATGTCTGTCAATGTAGTCAGTGGTAACAACAGAAGCTTGCTGGTGAAAATAATGCACTACAAGTGGATGTCACACTTATTTTTTGTTTTGTATGAGCATTTAAAAAAAACAACAACATTATGTTTTGGAGTTCAATGAAAGAGGTTAATATATATATGTATATATATATATATATATATATATATATATATATATATATATATATATATATGTATATATATATATATATATATATATATATATATATATATGTATATAGTCCTCTGCTTTCAGTTGACATATTAAATCTATTATGATATGGAACGATAGTTCATAATGTACATGTTTACCCTATTTCTTGTGCTCCTGGTTATTTTAAAAGGCAGACAAGAACGTTGTTTGCTGTTGGAGGGCTACAACAACACTTCGATGCTACGCTTTGTGCCGTCGCTACGGACCCCAAAATCTCGTTCTTGTTGGATTCGGGTTCGGAGCAGACTGGTGGGAGAGTTTGTGTACAGGTTTTGCAAAGGAACGGTGTCTTCAGTTATACACATGCTCATTAAAGTGCCGACCGTGGAGGAAGCTGGTGCCGCTGCACGCCGTTTCCAGCAGAATAACAGCGAAATTACCAAAATAAAAACAAATCAGGAAAACATGTCTTTGCTGTGCTTTTATTTACAAAGTTAAAATTCTTCTAACTTACAAAAAATGTGAACGAAAAGGTAGAAATATAAATACGAAGGAATACGTATTTGTTCAGGGGTGCGCAAAGCCGGAGCCCTGCATTTGCTGCGCTACCTGTAATGTCTTCATATTACTCAAGTTAGTATCAATATACTAAATCACATTAAATGAAAAGACAGCCGACCAACACCGATGTAGTTACGTACTCCATGCTTTATTCTTGTTCTCGAGAGAGTGGGTGTACCTGAACCCTGCACGTAGTTGTGCGTTTACCGCGCCCCCCCCCCCCCCCCGGTGGTATGGCTGACTAATTACACCAATACATCACAACTCCTCCCCTCTTATTCAAACGCAGGCAAACGAACAGCTGCCAATACGGGGCATCATTGAATCAACCCGATATTTCCATCATCTGAACCTGGCCATGTACATTATTTAACATTAACTTTTTTTTTTAATTTATTTATTTATTTTTTTATAGATGTCAACAACCAAAGCAAGCTAACTTAGGCTCGGGGGTAGACTGCCCCATTGCCTACAGTGTGTCAAGGGATTATTGTGCCCTTATCTTCAGACAACACTCACTAATTTAACACAGGAACCCAAACATTCACTTGTTCACAAAGTCAGTTTATCCAGTGGTTTACGGTCCCGCCGAGGGTACCGACTCACAGTCTGTTGGGGTATTTCTGGAGTGACACTGCCGGTTGAATCTGACTGACCCGCTGATGCAGTGAGACACTCGCTGATTGGGTTGTGTATCTCTGGCTTTCCACCTGCATCAGGCAGAGCAGGCAAACTGTCCATGCTGGGTGTCGCTTGCACGTCAGCTGCAGCTTGGATGATGTTAGGGTGACATGCCATCATCTGGTCTGCATGCCGCTTCCACAGGTGTGATGACCCCACATTGACCTGGTAGGATACCGGGCCAGCTTGCGATGTCACTGTTCCAGCCGTCCACTTTTCCTCCCCCTTCCGATAATCTCGGATCAGAACTGGATCGCCCATGCTGAATGTTCTGGCCTTGGAGTGCGCTGCCCTGTAAGCACACTGAACATCTTGAGCTTGCTCAACGACCGCTGCCACACTTGGTTTCAACAGGTCTAGGCGAGTACGGAGCTTGCGGTGAAGAAACAGCATCGCAGGTGTCTCGTGAGTAGTTGTGTGCAGAGTGTTCCTGTATTGGAGCAGGAAGGCATCAAGATGTTTTTGCACAGTTGAGGTCCCCTTTGATGATTTAAGGGAATGTTTGAAAGTCTGCACAAAACGTTCTGCTAAGCCGTTTGGAGCCGGGTGGAAAGGAGCTGAGTGCACATGTTTCACGCCATTTGATGTTAAAAAGTTCGCAAATTCCACCGATGTGAACTGTGGTCCATTGTCAGTCACGAGCACTTCAGGCACACCATAGTGACTAAACAGACCCCTTAGTACCTGAATAGTTTTATCAGATGTAGTTGAGTTCAACACCATGACTTCTGGCCACTTTGAGTGCGCATCCACCACGACCAGGAACATGCGTCCCTCAAAAGGGCCAGCGAAATCAATGTGGATTCGCTGCCACGGAGCTGTGGGCCAGGGCCACGGATGTAATGGTGTTAAACTAGGTGTTTTCTGGATGCGTTGACAGGACACACACATTTTGCACTTTTCTTCAATTTGAGCATCAAGACCCGGCCACCATACATAGCTTCGTGCCATGGCTTTCATCTTGACCATTCCCAGGTGTCCTGTGTACAGCTCCTCCAGCACCTGTTGACGCAGCTTTGGTGGGACAATCACTCTGTTACCCCACATTATACAGCCTTGCATCAGAGTCAGTTCATTTCTCCGTACTAAATACAGTGAAAGACTCTGGTCAGACGTCTTGGTGGTAGGAAAACGGCCAGTGGAAACCATCTCCATAACTTGAGACAGTTTACAGTCAGATCAGGTTTCTCGCCTCACATCCGCACAGCATATTGGCAAACATTCCAGGTGGTTGATAAGAAACGTGTCAATTGTCCCCTGTTTGTCCTTATGTTGTTCAGGTAAAGGCAAACGGGACAAACCATCAGCATTGCCATGGTCAGCAGCAGGCCGGTACTTGATGGTGTAGTTGTGTGCTGCAAGCAGTAGTGCCCATCGCTGTAGCCTCGCAGCTGCCATGGAGGGAATCGCCTTGCTGGGCCTGAGTATGGTTGTTAGGGGGCGATGATCAGTCAACAAAGTGAAGTGGCGACCATACAGGTAAGAGTGGAAGCGCCTAACTCCAAAGATGATTCCCAGTGCTTCTCGCTCTATCTGAGCATAGTTTTGCTCAGCTTTGCTCAATGTTCTTGACGCAAATGCAATGGGTTTCTCTTCACCACTCGGCAGTTTGTGGGAAATAACAGCTCCCACCCCATATGGTGAAGCGTCGCAGGCAAGGATAACTGGCAATGTGGAATCATAATGGGTTAGAACACTTTTGCTTGCAAGTTGTTCTTTTGCTTTACAAAAGGCATTGTTGCATTCTTTTGACCACTCCCACTTCACCTCCTTATGCAGCAAGGCATTCAATGGATGGAGAACGGTAGACATGTTTGGGACAAAACGTGCGTAGTAGTTAATGAGTCCCAAAAAGGAGCGCAACTGACTTGTGTCGGCTGGCTCAGGAGCGTCCAGTATGGCGCGAAGCTTGTCAGGTGACTTATGAAGTCCTTTCGAGTCAATCACGTGTCCAAGATACTCCACGGAACTCTTGAAAAACTCACACTTTTCTCTTTTTACTCTCAGACCAAACTAGTCCAATCGCTTGAGAACTGCTTTCAGGTTCTCTAAATGGTGAGCGTCATCTCTGCCGGTCACAAAGATGTCGTCCAAAAAGCAATGGACATTGGGGAGTCCCTGCAACACTTGGTCCATGATTTTCTGAAAAATTGCAGGTGCAGACGTTATTCCGAAAGGTAATCGGTTAAAACGGAACAGGCCTTTGTGCGTCGTGATGGTGAGATATTTACGCGACTCCTCGCATACGGGCACCTGGAGATAAGCCTGTGAAAGATCCAGCTTGCTGAACCGATGTCCTCCGGAGAGAGAAGCGAAAAGATCCTCAATCCGGGGTATTGGGTAGTGTTCAACACATAGGGCCGGATTGATGGTAACCTTGAAATCTCCGCACATTCTCACACTACCACTCTTTTTAATTACTGGAACAATTGGGGTCGCCCAGTCGCTAAATTGCACTGGAGAGATCACTTCCTGTTGAAGTAATCAATCAATTTCAGCTTCCACCTTGGGCCTCAATGCGTATGGGACCACACGCGCCTGACAGAACTTCGGGTGTTGGCCTGGTTTTAATGTCAGGGACGTTTCAAACCCCTTCAATGTTCCAAGTGTTTCACTGAAAACTTGTACATGTCTTGTCTTGTACAGTGTCTCGTCTGGTTTTGATCCTGTTCTTATTGTTTTTATTTCACGCCAGTTCAATTTAATTTTTCTTAGCCACTCACGGCCAAGGAGTGAGGGTGAATTTCCTTTCACAACATATAATGGCAATCTGATATTCTGCTTATTTAACTCCACCCAAACTTTCAACATGCCTTCAGGTAACAACACTTCTCCTGTGTATGTTTTCAACACCACGTCAGTTTTTTGCAATTGAACATGGGCAAATTTGGTTTTGTACAGTTCCATTGATATCAGGGATACAGCTGCACCAGTGTCGAGTTCCATATCTATGAGATGATCTTCAATTCTGGATCTGACCATCATCAAAGATGATGCTGCATTTTGCTTTTTAACAGCCATCCCTTTTTCTGTTTCTTTAACCATGGCTGTCACCATATGCAACGTCAATTCAGTGTCTGAATCAGATGTAGAATCCCTTTCACTTTCAGTAGTCTTGGCATCAACTTTATGAATTTTCCCTCTTTTAGATTTGTCAAACTGTTTCCTCGGTTTCATTTTAGCTTCATGTTTCTCTTTTGAGTACTTTTGGTCTTTCGTTTTATTTCTGCACATACGAGCGATGTGCCCTTTTCTTTTGCAGCTATGGCAGGGCTGCTCTCTGTAGTAACAGTCACTTTCTTTATGATTTGACTTGCCACAGCGAAAGCATTTATCTCCCCCTTGTGGTGAAGAGGCGAACATTGCGTGCACTTTTAGGGAGGTTTTAAGATGTTCAGCTTCTCTAGCCACCGTTTCCATTGACATCGAAATGTCCACAGCACGTTGAAAAGTTAATGTTTCCTCAGTTAACATTTTCCTCTGAATACTTTCATTGCTGAGGCCACACACGAATCTATCACGCAAGGCGTCATGCAAATGGATGCCAAAATTGCAATGTTCAGACAGTTTCTTTAAGACCGCCACGTACTGCGCAACGCTCTCTCCCTCTTCCTGATTCCTCTTGTGGAAACGGAATCTCTCGGCGATTATAATCGGCTTCGGTGAGAAGTGGTCATGTAGAACTTTTACGAGGTCCGCGTACTGCTTACTTCCGGGTTTATCTGGAGCCAGTAAACTACGGAGTAGTCCATAGGTTGTAGCTCCGATTACACTTAAAAACACGGCAACCTTCTTCTCTGCTGGGACATCATTTGCTTGGGCAAAATGTTCAAACCTCTCGACGTAGGATGACCATTGCTCCGCGGACTCGTCAAAGGCGTCAATACGTCCGATGATTGCCGCCATTCTCGTAGTCTCTCTCCCGCCCCGATAACAGCTTGGTCACCAATAGCAGCTTCTGCGACGTGGTTCTCCTCCGACTCAAAAAGCACTAGTAGGTTCTTTAGACCCGTCGCCAGTTTGTAATGTCTTCATATTACTCAAGTTAGTATCAATATTCTAAATCACATTAAATGAAAAGACAGCCGACCAACACCGATGTAGTTACGTACTCCATGCTTTATTCTTGTTCTCGAGAGAGTGGGTGTACCTGAACCCTGCACGTAGTTGTGCGTTTACCGCGCCCCCCGCCCCTGGTGGTATGGCTGACTAATTACACCAATACATCACACTACCCTTTTTAAAAAGGTCTCCGTTGCGCGTTATTTTAATATGTCCATCTCTTTTAGAAGAGAAAGCATCGCCCCGGTCTCATCTTCTCTCCAAATGTCAACATTCTTATTCGCGTTTGCCAGGTTGTTTCGCACCGTCTGTTTTGTTAGACGACGTAGTTGTGCGGTCATGAGTCGCGAGAGCGAGGCGTGGCGCATGCGCACTCACATTGTCCAGTTAATAGTCCGATTAAGGCGTATACATGGCAGAGAAATTAGAATTCCAATCGCATTATCTGGGTGTCTCAATCGGAGTTCTCCGATTCCAATCGGAGTTCTCAAACTCCAATCATAATCGGAGTAAGGTGTTTACATGCACGTGAGTTCTCCGATCATAATCGGACTAAGGCAATAATTCGATTTTCTGTAATGCCATGTAAACGCACTGAATGTAGTGGTTCAGACCAGACGCGAACAGGCGCGCGGCTCGTGCCATTCATTTCAATGGAAGCGGAAGCGCCACGAAGCGGAGCGCCGACGAATTTCGCGAGCGAGGCTCCAACTGGTTCACACCAGACGCAAACAGCTCCGCGACGGTCGACAAGCGCTTCTGCTCAGCTGCAGTCTTTTTTTCACTCCCACTTGAGCTTATTTTTTTTTTCTTTAAAAAAAATTAAATAAAAAAAATTATTTTCATCATCGCCCCCCCTCGCCCCGTAGCCAGCCCGCTCCGTAGCTTACTTTTGTGTGTGTGTGTGTGTGTGTGTGTGTGTGTGTAA
The DNA here is from genome assembly GCF_046127955.1 of Nelusetta ayraudi. Lineage (NCBI taxonomy): Eukaryota > Metazoa > Chordata > Actinopteri > Tetraodontiformes > Monacanthidae > Nelusetta > Nelusetta ayraudi. Next base: position 1,040,060 of record NW_027466093.1, read on the forward strand.
ATAAATAGAAACACGCACTCAGGTGTCCATCTCAAGACAAGACCTCTTTCATAATGATCATTGACCGGCATCTCTAGGATCAAACAGACGTATTTTGATCAAGTCTTCCTCTGTGTGTGTGTGTGTGTGTGTGTGTGTGTTTAATCTCTCTCGCACTCTGATACAATGTACTGACAAATATAACATACAAATATGATATATGATCGAATTTGTCATTCGGTTTTTAGTTTGAAATTAGTTTATTTTGAAAATTCACCAGATTTTCTCATTTTTATTGAGCGACTTCCTATACTATTGACGAGGATTGCACGCGGCCCGCGCACGAAATAGAGCAGACGCCGAAACAACAAATGCATGCCGCGAGCCGCGCAACCACCACATTGATTAACGTGGGCGCCGAATGGAAGCGCTCGGCGGCGCTTCGCTTCCACGTCCAGTGAACTGACGTTAAATGCATGGCGCGATCCGCGAGGGGAGCCGCGCGCCTGTTCGCGTCTGGTGTGAACTACTACATTGCTTAACATGGGCGCCGAATGGAAGCGCTCGGCGCTTCGTGGCGCTTCCGCGTCCAGTGTGAACCGGGCGTTACGTTGCTCGGAAAAATGTGTCGCCTGAGCCTCCGCCCCCTCCGTGCCCATTGGCGGAGGGACGGCTCATTGAAAAAAAAAAAAAAAAAAAAAATCGGTGTTCCTTCGGCGCGCCTGGGAAACTCTGAAATTATGAATAACTTAAGCTCGTTTTTGTCCCATTTGCCTGCATCAGCCCGTCATGATATTGTTAAATTAATTGAGAGCCACCCACTATTGTTTTCTGACCACCCCCGCCGTACGTCAGTTTTGCACCATGACATAGAAGTAGAGGGACATGCCACAACTAAGCAGCACGCACACAGAGTCATTATTGGGAAGTTAAGAAAGAAGCTTTGGCTCTCCTTCTGACAGTGCCCATCTTGATGTTAATTTGGTGTCAGGTTTTTACAGACTATAATGCCCTCGTAGATGCGGTGGTCTCTGTCCCTGCAAGACTTCAATCTCCAGATTTGCCACAGGAAGGGGGGTTGATAATGTGTTGGCAGATGCGTTATCATGTGGACTAGCTGCGGAATTTTATTTCGGGGGAACTGAGGTTTTTCTTGTTTAGTTTTGTTTGTAGGTATGTGAATAGGGTTTAGTTCTTAAGGGAGGGGTGATATGACCCACAGGTGGGTCTAGATGCCTCTATGTTTGTGTGTGTGTGTGTGTGTGTGTGTGTGTGTGTGTGTGTGTGTGTGTGTGTGTGTGAGAGTGGATGACGCCTTGCAGGTGCGGTCCTGGATGTCGGCTGCTGATTGGACGCGCCACGGCTGAGAAGGAGGAGCAGTCGAGCCAGCCTGACGGTCATCCCTCCTCCGCTCCCAACTCTGCAGTTAGTCACTTCTGAAATGGCGTTAGAGCACGCAGCCGTAGGGGTGGGCTGCCATTTTCTTTGTCCCCTCTTTTCTCCTGTTTAATAAGTATGTAGGGAGGTTAGCCTTTCTGTATTTGGGTTCTCTTTCTTTCTTTAGTTAGTTCTTAAGGCGAGCTAGTTGGAGTTTGGTTTATTATTTTGGCCTGGGCCCACCCTGAAGCCTTTGCTGCCCACCGGTTAAGTTGTTTTGTTTATTTCATTTACTGATTTATAAAATGTTTTTTGTTGAAACTGCCAACTGCAGTGAAAAATTAATGAGGCTTGGGAGTGGGGGAAGGTGTCCCACACGTTGCGTCTCGGTCCCCCTCGACGGGACGTAACACGGAGTTTTCGCCGTGACAGCAGGTTGAGCTCCTACCGTGTTACAGGTGACGTCGTCACGTTAGCCTGTTCCATCCCTGCTAAATTCTTTAAAGAACTACCGTAAGTAAACTTTTAAATTATAATACACTCTACACTAATTGTAATTTCCTGCCCGTGGTTCTATATTGCAACAGTTGACGGCTCATATCAGCAGATAAGCAGCAACAATCTGGGCATTGCGGGTGATTCATAAATATGTAATTTCTTATTAATTAGCCCATAAGTGTTGTACACCAGTGTGACACCAAATGCTTGTTGCTGACAGCAGTGAAGAAATGACACTCTAGTGGTTCTGCACATTAGTATAAATAGAGTGATTCTCTATCATTACATCACAGGACGGCGGCACTCTGACAGATTCCATGAACCTGGACACTGATGATCCAGACTCCGGTCCAGATGACACAACAGGCCACAGTGGAAATGGGTCAGTGCATGGACTGGCTGCTGAAAGGATACAGGTAGGTGGCGCTGTCATCCCAAGTTGTGTGGTGTGGAGGATCAGGGCCAAAGTTCCAGATGCTCACAGATGTGACTGTGGATTCAGGAGGAGTGTTTGAAGGCTGGACTCCCAACAGTGATTGGCTGCTGAGGACCTCTCAATCACAATCAGGTTTTTTAGTGGCTGTGAGATTGAAAGTGAGTGAACATCATTAAATAAAGAGCTCCTGCAGGGTCCCAATTTGACAAGTACACTGCTAGGTGTGCTGCTTCGTTTTCGCCAAGGCCCTGTAGCATTCATGACTGACATTGAGGGAACGTTTCATCAAGTAAGAGTTTCCAACCAGGATGTAAACTTCTTACGCTTCCTCTGGTGGCCAGATGGGGACATTACAAAGGACCTACAAGAGCACAGGATGCTGGTCCACATCTTTGGGGCAGTGTCATCCCCAAGCTGTGCTTCATTCGCCCTGCTGAAAGCAGCCGACGACAATCAGCATGACTTCCCAGCCGAGGTTATAAACACTGTTGGTCAAAATTTCTGCGTGGATGATTGTCTAAAGGCCGTCAGCACGGTGGAACAAGCAATACATCTGTACCAGCAGCTAACAGACCTGTGCGGTAGAGGTGGATTTAAGCTCAATAAGTGGGTGAGCAATCATCGCTCGGTGCTGGCCGCCATTCCTGAAGAGCAGAGAGCTAAAGAGGTAAAAACACTTAACCTTGACAGAGACCAGCTCCCTATGGAGAGGGCCCTTGGAGCTCAGTGGGATGTACAGCAAGATACATTCACATTCAGCATCAGAACCAAGCTGGGATGGGATGAGGAAATCCCTCAGGTCATGGTACATCCCATATATAGTTTTTCAAGGCCAAACTACAACAAAGGAACTCATCTATAACAAAACTACAACCTTGTAAGGGCAAAACCTACTTGTTTTAATTGTGATTAATAAACTAAAGCTTATTCGATTATCAGTATGTTGTTTTTTTTAAACGCTCATACAAAACAAAAAAAGTGGAGGGAGAGTAGTCTGAATCGGGTTCTGGAGCATTGCTCCACCTCATCCACCGCACTCATTAGCGTCACATCCACTTGTAGTGCATCATTTCCGCCAACAAGCTTCTCCTGTTACGACTGCACACGTTGACCCATATTTTCTGTTCACTCGCTGACCCGTATCAGGTGATACCCTGCATGGGTAACCATTGGCTCTTGTCTTAGACCTTCCCCGAGGTGGTTGGTGGGGTGACCCACCCAGCACGTGAGCTCTACGACGAGCTCCCACCCACTGAAGTGCCATAGGAAGACACGGATTAAATAGCTTGTCCACCAGAAGGCTGTATTTTGGTGTACATAATATAAAACTTCGGCCCAGTTCTGCTTGTATTGCAATGGTTGGTGTTCCTGAAGTTTAATTTTTCGTCCCTTTTTATTTTTTAAATTCATGTTTGTGATGAAATAGTATTGTGAATCGCTAGCTCGCATTGCATGCTGGGAAACAGCGTCACTCAAGGAAGTTTTGGCTTCGCTGACACGGTCCTGAAGGGAAGTGGGTTTTAGTGCACTGGAACGGGATGAATGTGTTCAATCAAGCAGTACAAACCTGATTAATTGTCTTAATACTTCACTTGGAATGGCCATATTGTTTAGGATTAGAATTAGATGACAACTTGTTCACAATATTTGCAACTATTCAATTTGACCAGCAGGTGTCAGTAGAAGACGAAATTTCATGTTGACTATTTCCTAATGGAAGTGCTCTCTTTACGTTGGATTTTTCTCATAATTATTTGAAGTGTAGGCCTGTATCTGCACACAATTTGGAATTCGTCCCAGCGCCCTGAGCTGTAAATTTGGACGGAGTAAAATGAAAATGGCCATCTGCAGCAGAATGAAAGTGAGATTGCATTGTCCAGGTAGGAGGACAGCAGTCAGTCATGTTTCACCTCCAGTCAACACGCAGTGGTTCACATGAAGGTCCAAGAGGCCTACAGACCTACACTGAGTCAGGACAGTGGCAGTACAGTTGGATCATTGTCTTTGTTGTGTTGTTTGGTCATTGTGATCCAATGTAATGTGAGAGAAGGACAAGTGTAGTTATATTGGAGTGAGTTATTTAGAGTGTAATAGAAGTTATAATGCAGAGTCTGTTTTTATGAAAAGTTCTATCACCTGGCATTCATCCATCCATCCATCCATCCATCCATCCATCCATCCATCCATCTTCTACTGCCGTATCCGGAGTCAGGTCTCGGGGGCAGCAGCCTCAGCAGAGACCCCCAGACTTCCCTGGACCCAGTCACCTCCTCCAGCTCCTCCAGTGGGACCCCAAGGCTTCCCAGTCCAGCCCAGAGACCAGGTCAGCACCACTCTGACTCCCTGAGTCCCTGCTGCTCAGGTGAGGCTTCAAAGATCTGGCTGCACCTGATTGGACGGTTGTGGAGGATCTCCTTGGTCTTCTTGGTCTTCTTGGTCTCCAGCTGTTTGACCTCATGCTCTCTGTTGACCTCCTCACTCAGTCCCTCAGTGATGTAGAGCTCAGTGTAAATGCTGTTGAGGAGAGTTTGACTTCCTGCTTCTTCACCTTCAGTCACACGTTCATATCTCCTCTCCAGACTGATCTTCTGCTGCTGTAGAAGCTCCTGCAGACTACCAACCTCTGGAGCTGAGAGAAGGTTGGAGAAGAA
>NW_027466093.1:1047500-1205000 GCF_046127955.1 Nelusetta ayraudi
AAATACTTTATTTGGCATGGTGTTGACTATTTTAGACTGTTGTGGCAGTGGGTCATTTATCTTAGTTTTATTACTTTAACTAGTACAGTGTGTAAAGTAATGCCAAAAACTCTTAAAAATGACAGTTTTGTAATTGGGTAAAAGCTTTAAAGGGACACTGCAACCATAATGTTTAATTTAAAAACAAATTCATTTTTAATTTTCCTATATTACTGCAACATCACTGTAATAATAAAATAGGAAAATGCGCTTCTGATCTGTTTTGCTTGATGATCTAATGAGCTTTGTCTCTGCAGGAGCAATTCTAAAATATGTTGGCGCTCCAGACATTGAGCCAGAGGGATCTCCCGAACATCCTGACCAGGAAGCTCCAGGACCAACACGTTCCTCAGAACCTCCTTCTGTCCAGGTGAATAATGTGTGTTATTCTTAGTAGCTAAGCTGATAAGTGTGGGACGAAACTAAGGCAATTCAGCATTATTTTGATTGTTGGTTTGCTTTTTAGTGTTGCACTTGTTGGTTTGTTGGATTTTCTTATTTAAAGTAAGCATTTTTTCTTTTTTTTTAATGAATCTGTTGTATTTATTGACAAATAGAGGATTCTTTTCCTAGTATTATAGTGTTTGTTTGTTTTTAAATCAGTTTAACTTGCCTGAGTTGCTCAACTGAAGATGTTTAATTTTACCTGTAGCCTGTTTTGCTCAGGAGGTGTAATAGATTGTGGAATCTTAGTAGACCTTAGTAGACGCACGCTGCTGAGAGTGGCAGCGATCAGCTCCGATGACCATGGTGCTTGTAAATAAGGCAAATGCGCCATCTAGTGGGATGCAGCATGTTTATTCGTGTTGGAGCAATGACAAGTACTACTAACAAAACAAAAGATGCACAGGGTAAAAAAAATAATCATAAACTCAAGCCCAACAAAGATAACAGATAGGCATAACTGTAACATGACATAGTAATGATTACTAGTACTACCAAAATTTCTCTATTTTACTTTTCAACTCCAACTTGAACTATTCATCCCCTTTTTTCAGCAGCCATTAAGACAAAATGATGACACTTATGCATTGCATCAAACTGTGATGCACAAAATAAATTAAATTAAATCAAAACAATAAATAAAGTGTGCATTAAACAGGGGGCAGTGCAATACAGAACAGGACTCAACTGATATAGTGCAGTTAGGCAGTATAGCCTATAACAGCTGTTCAGCATCCATAGTAATCCACAGTCAGTGTCATAATCATCCAGTCAGTGTCATATTCATCCATAGTCAGTATAATATATATGATATCGCGCAGACCCTCGTCCTCCACCACATTAATTGGCCTGCAAGCCGTAGCCACACCCATTTAGCCCCCGCTGTTGAAAGTTGGCATGTGGTGGACGCGGCCAGTGGTCTCCGTGCCACACCATCCAACGTGGTTTGCTTTACCTCAGAAGGGGGCGGAGGGCTCTCCGCGTCAGCTGTATGCTTCGCAGACAAGTGAAACGTAAGACTGCTCGTACTCCGGTGGAAACTAAATACAGCTTTACAGTAAATGCATATCACTTTTGTCCTGTCAAGACTGCCATCTGGCAGGGTTTTGAAGTGGAACTTTCCATTTACAATTGACGCCTTATCCATGTTAGTCCTTCCTAGTGCTCATCTACGCTCAGTGTCTTTTTCTTTTTTTTGTTGTGCTTATGAGCCGCCTGCAAGCGTGTGACTGTGTGCTGTGAGTCAATTCATTTCCTGTTTCCACAATCTACAGAGCGGCCAAAGGTTCAAAAAGCACTTTAATTAATTAATTGAATTAATTAACTATGTGGCAGGTGGGTTTGCCCCCACCTTCGCGTCATCAATCACACCTGCGCTGGAGTGCAATCTTTGCGTCCCTCAGTGCGTTTACATGGTACTAGAGAAATTTGAATTATTGCCTTCGTCTGATTATGATCGCAGTTTGAGAACTCCGATTGGAATCGGAGAACTCCGATTGAGACACCCAGATAATGCGATTGGAATTCTAATTTCTCGGCCATGTATACGCCTTAGTCGGACTATTAACTGGACAACCTAAGTGCGCACGCGCCACCGCACAACTACGTCGTCTAACAAAACAGACGGCGCGAAACAACCAGCAAACGCGAATAAGAATGTTGACATTTGGAGAGAGGATGAGACCGGGGCAATGCTTTCTCTTCTAAAAGAGATGGACATATTAAAATAACACACAAAAGAGACCTTTTTTAAAAGGGTAGCGCAGCAAATGCAGGGCTCCGGCTTTGCGCAGCCCTGAACAAATACGTATTCCTTCGTATTTATATTTCTACCTTTTCGTTCACATTTTTTGTAAGTTAGAAGAATTTCAACTTTGTAAATAAAAGCACAGCAAAGAGATGTTTTTCTGATTTGTTTTTATTTCGATAATTTCGCGGTTATTCTGCTGGAAACGGCGTGCAGCGGCACGAGCTTCCTCCACGGTCCCCAAATTTTCCTTTATACCCACCATCTGAATTGTCTCCTCCTCCGCCAGACCCTCCCCCTCGCCACATCTAGTCTTTTTTTGATAGGCTGCCCTCGCTATTAACCTCCCTCTCATCACAGCTTTAATTGTCTCCCACAGTATGGTAGTGTCTACTGGACTATCTATGTTCTCCTCCATAGAGCATTTAATCTCTTTCTTAACCTCCTCCAGTGTTTTTGGATTATTTAGCATACCCACATTTCATTTCCAAAGTGTGTTTTTCTTCCTCTTATTTAGACAAATAATAAGGTAATTAATACTGTGTCAGTACAAGTCAGTCGTTCCTATTTTACATTCCTCTATTCTGTATCTGTCTGTAATGTTAATAAAAAAAATAGTCCTCTGTAACGGGTGGAGGTCCCTCCAAACATCAAACATCCCGACTTCGGCTAGAGAGACGTTGACAAGTTTCGACAGGCGGGCCTGACTTCTGTTGCCATTAGTTGTGTCGAGTTTAGCTTTTAAATCATGTTGATTTAGCTCTTGTTGAGAGAGATGTGTTTCCTGTAGATCAGGCATGGCCAAACTACGGCGTGTCTCTGTCTGGCCCGCGTGAAGGCAGTCAAAAATCTAACCTAACTTAGAAATGACACTTGAACCTGCAATGAGGATTTTAGTTGTTCTAAATGAGTCCAACGTTAGAAAAAAAGGAGCGACCCGGACTTCCCACAGTCTCTTTTCTATTAACATGGGAATTCAATTTTAATAATTTGTCAACTAAAAACACCGGTCATACTAGAACATCCCTACCAGCTTTCTTCCCTTTATTCTCTGAATTTAATCAAAGAATCTTTGAAACTCTTGTAGCTTTTCTCTGGCTCGTGTCACTGCTGATGCGTAGCCCCTCCAGGATCCCTCCTTGCACTGCCACTCCGTCGTAGTGCGGGGCACCGAGTGCCGCAGGCCCCTCCGCACCCGTCGCCACCGCCGTCTTCGACGCCAGGCCGCGTCTCGCCAATTCCTCCTTTACCTCGTCTGCGCTGTTGTAGGTTCGAGTTCCCGTATCCCAGTGGGTCCTCATCTTGGTGAATGGCGTCTGGAAGCGGATGCCCTTCTCCTTCAGGATTCTTTTAGCAGTGTTGTACTCCTTTCTCTTTTGGACCATCTCTGTCGCGTAATCGTGATGGAATGACGGTACTTTATTCCCCAGTTCTATTTTCTTTGTCCATAGCTCTCTCAGGACCCTCTCTTTGGTAGTAAATTCCAGAAAGTTAACAATGATGGGTCTCGGTTGGGCACCGTCCGCTGGCTTCTGTGCAAATGAGCGGTGTGCTCTCTGAATTTGGAAATTAAAATGTGCTGGCAGGTGCAGTTTGCTTTTCAGCAGGTCTTCCACAAACTTGGCCACAGATTCTCCCTCCTCTCCTTCAGTGACTCCATAGATACGTAGGTTGTTTCTCCTCGGCCTGGACTCCAGGTCAGTTAACTTGTCCTGAAGAGCTTTTTGTTCTCTCAGTGATATGACCAGAGCGTCATTAGCTTCCTGTGCCCAACGTTCTAGCTTTTCAATCCGTGACTCAGCCTCGTTGATCTTGCCGGTCTGGAGCTCCTGTTCGGTGACGACTTTCGCAAGTTGTTGATTTATTTCGTCTTTGAAGTCGTCCAAGTCTTTTTCCACGTCGTTCCTCAGTGTTTCTCCAAACGTGCAAAGGACTTCTTTTGATTCCGTTTTTAAATCCTGTATCTCCTTGCTAATAATTTCTATGTCCGAGCCCTTTTCCGCGTCGTTAGTCACGAGGAGTTCGTTTCACCATCTCCCTCTGTTTCAGAGCAAGCTGGTAGCTCCGCCATATTGTCTGTTACCGTGTTTCTGTTTTGGTTGAATCAAGTTTTCCTTCCCATTCCAACGTTCCCCTGATCACTTTGTAGTTAATATGATATCTGACAATAGTTATTCAAGTTTTTGGGGAGTTTTTACCCTAGACGGTCGAGAGCCCTGGTGTCGCGCAGTCTACCGCTTTATGGCCAAACCAGAAGTCCCTTCCCTCTAGCCTTTTCAAGGGGGAGGTGGCTAGACTCGGCTCTTGTGGGACGAGAAGCAGAAGGCCTGTCCGATCGGGGGGGAAGATGAGATGACATTTTTGTGGGTCAACACAAACTAATCTGCGAGGACAGCAACCTTGGACAATGACGACACTTTCTGTTCATTCAAAAACATTACCACCTTCTCTGGCAAAGAGTCTTTAAAATCTTCTAAAAAAACGAGCTCACGGAGTGACTCAAAGTCATTTTTGACATCATTAGCTGCACACCATTTATCAAAGAGGTTGCTTTTCTCCCATGCAAACTCGACAAAGGTTTGACCACTAGATTTTCTATGGTTCCTAAATTTTTGCCAGTAGGGCTCAGGAACAAGCTCATAAGCAGGAAAAATTGCTTCCTTTACAACATCATATTGCAGGCTGTCTTCTAAGAAAAGAGCAGACACCAACTCCTGTGCTTTTCCCACCCGCTTGCATTGGAGAAGGACAGGCCACATGTCTCTTGGCCAGTTGAGTGGCGAAGCTATTCGCTCCAAGGCACTGAAGTATGAATCAACTTCTGCCTCACGAAATGCTGACACCAGAAAAATGTTTTTACTGGGGCTGGGCAACGATTAAAAATTTTAATCGCAATTAATCGCATGATTTACCTGATCAATCACGATTAATCACGTCGTATACGCAAAAGCCAATAATGAATTTAAAAGAAGTCTTTCATACACTTTAATTTAAATGTTCTGCCATATAAACGAAAACACCATAACATTTATCGTGCAACACTTAACATCAGCACTTTACACAGAAACATTTTTAATGTAAATCTAAAGTTAAAAAAAATGCAAATACAAAATTAAAGCTTATTGCCAATGCCAGGGCATTACTGTTATCCTGTTCCTTATGAAAAATAAAAAAAATCTACCTCCAAAATCCTGAGCCACAATAATAACAGGCAATTTCTGAGGTAACAGCAGAAACATTTTTCTTTTATCAGGGAGCAGCATACTCAGTGCAGTTTGTCAGTTCCTGGAACTTGACGGCCAGTTATTTTAAATGTACTGCCATATGAATTAAAGTGCCATAACATTTACTGTGCAAACACACTTTTAACATCAGCATTTTTGAACAATTAGCAGCTAAGAAAAAAAAAATAGTGTAAATTTAAACTCAACTTAAACAATGTTATCAAAGCAATGATCAATCAGTCGAACCTAAATCATTGTCATAACAAAAATCAGCATTGACCTGTAAATCAGTATACGTTTCCGAATAATCCACATCAGAATATGAATCAGTGTATTTGTCAGCAGGGGAAGGGAAGTTAGAGGGGACAGCAAGCATTTCTTCATTGCAAGAAGCGTGTTGCATGTGTGTGTGTGCATCACTTCCCTGCGAAAACGCTGTAGGCCAGGGGTCCGTCTCGCCGTGTCACTGAGGTGCTTCATCATGGTGAGGGAGGCCTCCTGCAGAAGCCTCTCAGCGTGCACTGCATGACGTCGGACCTCCCTCAGACAGCATCTTCAATCCCCACGCAGCAGCTTCTGTTAACTGTTTTGGTGATCTGGGGTAGCAGCCCTTGTCTGAAAGCAGTGATGAGGCTGGCTGTTTGGTTGACGTCAGTCCTGATGAACGTGGCAACGCTGCGGCGTCGGTGCTGGAGTGCGCAGGGTTGTACGGTGGTAGCGTTGGATGAGGACAGGCGGGAGGAGGGAAGACAGGCATGTCCAGGAGAGGGTCCCTCGGGCCTGTAAGAGAAGGATACAGACGATTTGGTGCATTTGAATGCTCGTGTGTGAGCGGCTCCTTTTCTCCCTCCTCTGGGGAGTGTGTGTGAGTGTGTGCACCCTCTGCCGTTATCTCTGTCACCCCTGTGCTCGAGTGCACAGCGCTGTTCACACGTTTTTCCACTTGTTTCCTGTCCCTGACCTCTGCTTCAGTTTTCCAAAATGAAAAACACCTTTCATGATCTTTGATGATCTGAATTGCATATTTCTTTGTTTTTTGTTTTTTGTAACCTCTCCCTCTGCTATCTTCAATTTATCCTGGAGGTTTCTCAATTCCTCCAAACTCAGTGATCCCCCTGCTGGGAAATCATACTTTTCAACCCAAATTTCCAACATGTCAAGACAATCTGGACCATATTTCTTTCTCATGTCGTCCACAATTGGTCCCCGCTGGGGAACAGCAGCAGCCACTTTGCTCTGGTTCTTCCCCATGTCTAGCTAGGCCCTCCCGACTTTTCACTAAGTTTTCACAAAATTTCAAGTCGGAAAGTTACACAGGCGTCCCCGTGCACCCCTTTTTCTTACTAAGGCGCAAAAAGGTAGAGAAAAAACTCACCCCTCTGGTAGTTACCCACCAAAGGCGTCCGGCTCACTTGTGGAGCGGGAATTCAGTGTTGATTCAGAATCAACACCTACCTGACAGGCACGGTCAACGTATGCGCTCCGTCCTGCCCCGGGACCGTTCGTAGACGACAAGGAAAACAACCCACTGGTCACTGATATGTCTGAGACAAGAACAATTACTTCTCACCCGATCTCTGAATCAGCACTTCCCTTCCAGGTTCGCTTGGATAGACGTGAAGCCGATCAGATCCACTCTTAGACGCCGATCCTCTCATCTCTGAATGTTTGGTTCGAGGTAGAGGGGGAACGAGGAGTTTCCTCCGTTCCTGGTCCCGGGCCCTCGACGTCCCAGAGTTTCACTGACGGGTCTTCAGCTATCCTGTTCGTGACGCCAAATTGTTGTGGAAAAGAGCAAAGATGCCGATGCAGGAATACTGGGATAATAAGTAATTTAATGAACAAACAATAAAAAGGGGATCGGAGCTCCGAGGCACAAAACACAGTAAAATGGGAGTGCGAGTGCGAGGTGGAAAGGAGGAAGAAGGTCTCTTATACACTGGACTGGGAGGGGAAGAGATAAGGAAGGGAAGAAGAGGAAAACAAAGCACAGAGAATCAGCACAAGCTGACACATTTACAGCCTCCTCTGGTGGACCACGAGGAGAATGTCTCGAGAAGGTTATACTATGAAACGAACAGATTACACGTGCTACTAGTGATCATATGACACAGAATACAACATAATAAAGAATAACCCAAGAATACATATTTCCCATTACATTCCCCCCTTTTGATCATTCTTGATCACAGGACACAAGAGTGAAAACATCCACACAGACGTCAATTCATGTCCACCATTGGCTTTAGACACAAACATCATAACTTTAACTGTTACACTTCCCGTGATCACAAAGGCAAGAATCTGCAAGGCACATGGTAATACGAACTTACAGTTGTACTAAAAATAACTCTCTAAACATTAACCTATAAGCTATTGTTATGTATGCTAAAAACCACTACTAAAACTCTGACATTGCGTCTGTGCAGTATTTTACACAGAGTCAATGTCCGATTGAAAAATTAAAGCTGTAAGCAGCGTTTGCGGGACTGAGCCCACCTGGCCACTGCCTGCCGTGACGTCCGCCACCTGGCCACGAGCCCCCGACACCCGCCAACGCTTCCCAACGGCTGGCGATTCCGCCCGAAACCCGCTGATGCCCCATTACTGACGCCGACGCCTGCTGATGACACATCAAGCACTGACTTGACATTACTGACTTCACATTTAGAAACATTTGATTTCTAAATGTGATTGATTACTGTATCATTTTGGAGATAATAAGCCTTAACGTTGGCTTTTTGTTTTGTTTTGCGACAGCTCCAATATTCCATTTTTACTGTACAATAACATCAAATTGCTCCATAAGCTCTGTCAATGGTTGGTACAGTTGACCTCAGGACAACCTTGAATATATCTTCAATCATTATAAGGCATATTTAATGTACCATTTTGGAGATATTAAGCCTCAAAGTTGTTGTTTTCCTTTTTTTTTTTTAGCTTTTCAAACAGGGCCCAGTACTCAATTTTTTACTGTACAGTAACATTGCTTTGCTCCATAATTTCTGTCAGTGGTTGGTACAGTTGACCTAAGGAACACCCTGACTATATCCTCAGTCATTATCAAGCATATGTACAGTATCATTTTGGAGATATTAAGCCTTTTTGCGACAGCCCCAATATTCCATTTTTACTGTACAATAATATCAAATTGCTCCATAAGCTCTGGCAATGGTTGGTACAGTTGACCTTAGGACAACCTTGAATATATCTTCTCTTAATATTCTTGAATATTCTCACTTAATGTACCAGCTCCTTCCTGTAGATATGATATGTACAGTTAGTTATGCTTTGTTTGAAGCAAGTGTTATATTATATATGTATCGGTACTTCTTGTTAATTTGAAATGAATACTAACAAACATAATGTCAAAACAAAAACTGAACAAGTCAAACAGGAGCAGATCATAAAACAAGGAGGCTTTGTACTAAAATATGAATAAAATATAAACAGGGAGTTGTCTAATGTCGTCAAGGAAGCCAACATTACGTTACCTGATGATCAGCATGTTGAGTCAGAAAATCCTCAGGCTCCTGCTGCGACATTTCATTTGGGGCGACGGTTGTGACTTCACTGCTGGTCCCGTGAGAAACTCAAATCGGTCCCTCACGTTTGTGTTGCGTGGCATGGGTTAGGACATTGAGAGGCATTATAGTGTGGTTGTGTGCACCAAATCGGACTCGGCTTCTAGCTCGATAGCTGTGCATAATTTATGCAAACGCAATGCTCTGTTAATGTGAACTCACGGAGTCCGACTCCGTGCACGTGCTCATCTCGACTCGATGGATTTATGAGCTTGATGACAAGTGTCACAAGTGTGTATTTTGTATTGGATTGATGTACTGCAATTCTAGTCATGTGAACAAGCAATTAGCATTCCTAGTTATATGTGGCATGATGAAATACTGTACTACCAAGTTTGTATTGCAGTATCTTCAGTTTATGGGGTAGAGGGTGCTCAAATTGGATTGATTGAAGATGTAGTTTAGGTACAATTTGCTTGTTTTTATCAAAATTTAAGTTGATTGCAGTTCAAGGTGGCACAATCCTATCAGATGTTGTCATTTTGTCACGAAGAACACTGGTATTTGATGATTATTACCATAAGTACCACCATGTTGCAGGCATTGTGGTTACAAGTTTCACTCCAATTTTGATTGTTGTCTGTATGACTAGCAATCCGTTGAGCTGTCTAGGGTTATCATTCAGATAAGGTGTCACAACTTTTAATTGCATAGGAACTTTGGGATCCATGGCAGATGGGCATTGTAAAAAAACGGATCTTGAGTCGGAAGGCTAGCTTGTCCTAATTGTGACCTTAATATGATGATTTTTTTTTCCCTGCCAGATTGAGGAGAAATTAAATGGACATCCAAACCGGGGCCAATAATGGATGAGCTAAATGATGTCACAGTATCAATTTTAAATGGTATGTCATGTGTAGGTATGAAAAAATTTCCATTACTGTGATTTGTCCGCTAAGTAATTAAAATAACTGTATTTTGACACTGATTTCAAAAAGAAGTATTTTACAAATTTGAGACAAAATGTCTAAACTGAATTGCATTTACAATTCATTCTGATAACAGAAATTGGCACAAAACAAACTTGGTTTGACTTGTCAAGTTGAATTAAATTCATCAGTTAAAAAATGTAGGTTTGTTAATGATTGGACTGTCTTTATAGCTGCCAACATCGATGAAGTCTTGCTCCACACCCTCCGTTGTGATGATTTGAGAGACCTTTTTCCTGGACCAGAACACTTTCTCAGGAGGAAACGGATTTGGGCCCTTATTAGTGTAGATGTGATTGGTTACCTACTTTGCTCTGAAAACATCGAGCATAACACTTTTTTTTTTCTTTTTTCCTAATTGGGTCTATTGTTTCTCTCTTGTTCATAATGTTTTGGATGTGGTTTCCTCTCGGCTGAGAATTCCACCGTACCAGACAAGGCTGCCCCGAATGAAGCCAGGAACTGTGTCTTCACCAGGAGGAACATCTTCAATCTGTCCTCAGACATCCACTCCTTTGGTGAAAAGCAGCCCAAAGAGGACCCTACAGCTTCCTGCTCCTCCACAATATGTTGTCTATACTAGACATGGGCAAACCCCGGCCCGCGGGCCACATCCGGCCCGCTGCGTGTCTCTGTCCGGCCCGCATGAAGCCAGTCATAACCCCCCAACACCGCACCCCCCAACGAAACTTTGTCGGCACGTAACTTTGCCGAGTTAGTGTAGCGCGATAGCGATAGCGTGCTTCCCCCCCCCCCCCGTCAACGAGGTGTATGTACAGAAATAGTCCGGGTGCAGAATCGTTCCGGAAGTGACTGCCGATACGGCAACTCCATTGGGACATACCTCTACATCGCGTTCGAACGTTATATATGGATAGATCGCGGTACGTTTATAGAGTTGCCGTATGTGACGTAATTGGCAGTCGCCTCTGTCCAGTGGGCGAATGCCAACAACGTCACATACGGCAACTCTATTAGGACAAACTACATCGATTTATTAAGGTTATCTTTTTTTTTCTGTCAATCCCTGCCGTATTTACAGTACTTTGTTTGTATTATGTTGTATACACGAAATTCTCTCTCTCTCTCTCTCTCTCTGTCTCTCTCTCTCTTCACACATATGTATATATATATGTATATATATATATATATATATGTATATATATATATATATATATATATGTATATATATATATATATATATGTATATATATATATACGAATGTATGTATTCAACACACACTATTTATCTATCTATCTATCTATATATCTATCTATCTATCACCCGTGAAATAGCGTTTTGACCGTGATCTATCCATATATCACGTTCGACCGCGATGTAGAGGTATGTCCCAATGGAGTTGCCGTATCGGGCAGTCACTACGCCCAGAACGATTCTGCACCCGGACTAATTCTGTACCTACCTACAACCCCCCCTTCCGTGGCCCGCCGACTCGATGCAGGTCTGTCATGTGGCCCGTTGCTAAAAAAGTTTGCCCACCCTCTATACAGACAGTGAGTTGGAGCAAGCTCGTAAGCACTACTTCCAGATGGCCCGCCCTGCCAGTGAGGGGAAATGTGTCATGTTCAAAGAGCTGAGATGCAGGCTGGTGAGAAACACTGTCACCAGCATGATTTCTATCTTGAGAGCCAGTCAGCAAGAGAGGGGGTCCGGTACCCTTCTAAGCATGAAGTCACTGCAATGGCTAAAAGACTAGTGGAGTATTATCACATGCTGAAGGATTAAGACAAAACAATGAAACATGTAAGTGATTATATTATTTTGCGCACTTAGATTTTGAAGCGTGTGGTTATTTTTGGCTGATACTTTTTTTTATCTGTGCATGTTCACTTTCCATCTTTATTTGTTCTTTCAATGAGTGAAATTTTATTTACCACAGGCGAGCACTTACAAGAATCTTCACAAGAGATTCACCAGAGAGGGGCCACAAGAAGAAAAGGCATCGCATTGACTTCTCAGCAAGTGACCAAGAAGAAGATCATGATGCAGACTCAATTGGTGGATCAACAATTATTTTGTGTCACACACCAGGGCGCAGTTCTGATAATGGCCACACTTCACGTAAGTAGAAACATGTCCATTTTAATAATAATGATAATGTATGAAAGCTAGGCAATGTTATGATAGTTTTGGATATCATGATATATCACAGGCATTTTTACATTTGAATTGTCATTTGATATATTTTGATGCTCCAAACAATTTCATCCATTTGACTGATTTACTGATTTGTCTCCTCCATTTCATCAGCCAAAGATGGTCTGACAGCACAGGCCAGACATTATCAGACCCTGCAGGAGCTGTACAAGAAACCAAAACCCAACCAAGATGCTGTCTCCCAAATTCTTGACCTGCAGTTTCAAGCAAGAAGATCCTTCATTGATAGTGATGTTCTGAAAGAACAGGACAAGGCCAACAAAGATCCTGGATGCATATCCATGTGTCAAGGATCTTTATCGTGTAAGTGATTAACTTGTTTTGGTTTATGATGAAAAGCAAGCATTTTTGCAGATTTTAACACTGACTTGCATTATAGGCGATGAATGAGCTGCGGCGCATTCTGGATAAGGGCAACAGAAAATTCATTGATGAACTAAAAAAAGAGATGGGAAGACTTCTGCACCAATGTGTAATTTTATGGTGTTTGGAAAAAAAATGAAGTGATGAAGCCACGCATAACGCTGGATGTAGGTGAGTGGGACATGCCAGTGAGGCACTGCTTCATGTCATTCAGGCGAAAGTTTGTTCGCATTTTCTCACATTCAACACTTCATAGTTCCATGCATGGATGTGGCGTTTCCTTCTTCTTTTTCTTTAGCCAACAGAAGATCCCACAATGTACTTGCAGAAGAGGTCTTTCTGCACTCCTGTGTTGCTGTTTGATGGGACCCGCTGTCTCATCTGTCTTGGAGCCACTCCCGCCACCACGCTTGCCAAGGAAGACTTGAGTGACGGTCTGCTTCATCTGATGGATTACTACTATGCCCTGCACCTCACATATCCAAAAGTGTGTGGCAACCCTTCTCTCTGTCATTCAGACAGAAGTGCTACAGGATACTATCCATGAGTGAGACACCACAGCCTCATACAAAAAAGACCATGGCAGAATGGAAAGATTTTATTGGGGAGTAGAGCTGTGTACTAGGCATAGGTAGTGATACACTCCCCTGGTAGTTGTAACTTGAGGGTGGGTGGGAGTCTGTTGGAACAAACATGTTATCAGTGGTGATAGGAACACAACACTATATGCTGTCCCCATACTGTTTTTGTTTTTTTTTGTGTCAGGGAATCTGAATCAATATTCAATAATGATGACGGTGAATATTGTAATACACAACATTACTTGCGTTCTAGAAATGATTGCTTGAGATTGTTTTAAGATGCAATGCCTTAGTGACGTTTTTATTACAAGGCAGTGAAGGCACTGTCAGCAATTTAAGTGAATAAATAGTTGTTGACAATATTAATTCTGTTTGCTGAATTATCTTTTTTGGGGGGGGGGATGGGCGTAGGGGGGGTGGATGCTTTGTCTCATTTTGAGAAAAAAAAGCTAATATTGTGAACACTTAAATTAAGAAGAATTGCACTGTTAGTAGGTCTGGTTTTAAGATCTTTTCATTCAAATTAAGAAAGAAGCAAACGTGAAAAAAGAATTGAGAAGCTAGTATCAAGTTTATTTGACTTAGTACAGTCCTTGGAATGAGTGCTTTACTGTTTATTTCAAGAGTTTTTCCATTCTTCAAATGCCTAGATATATCGTCTTATTTTAAGAAATCTTACCAAGTCTAAATATCTTACTGCATTGGCAGATAATTTGACTTGTTTCTAGCCTGTTCTTTCTCAATTTAAGTGTTTATTTCTTAGATATATTTTGCAGTGTGTGGACACCGAGGGGAGCTCTAGAATTGGCTCATTCAACCGACCAACGAGCCAATCAGCAGCGGCGTCACAGGCCCTCCTCCTTCTTTGTTCTCTCTCTCACTTTGACTTCTGCACTGGACAGCCAGGTTTGTGGAGGGAAGGTTGGAACAAAGTAAGGACGGGGTACCCCATACATTCATGTACGTAGAGTCACTAAGTCTTAAACTCACCAGGTTTGTATCGCTTATCGATAACCCTAATGCCATACAAGTCTATGAGGGTCAAAGGTCAACTTTGTCATAGGGACATGGGGCCACTTTCAGGTTCATCAGGATCCTCCTGGACACACCCACACCAAATTTGGGGCTTCAAGCCCATGAGGAACCCCGAAACCCTCACTCTAATTCCAGCCTTATCGCTAACCCTAATGCCATACAAGTCTATGAGGGTCAATGGTCAACTTTGTCCTAGAGATATGGAGCCACTTGCTTTTTCATCAGGAGCCCCCAAGAAGCGCACACGCCAAATTTGGGGCTTCTAGTTCTTGAGGAACCCCAAAACCCTAACCCTAATTTCAGCTAACCCTAGTTTCAGCCTTATCGTTAACCCTAATTCAATGCAAGTCTATGGAGGTCAAAGGTCAAATTTGTCCTAGAGACATGGGGCCACTTTCAGGTTCATCAGGATCCTCCTGGACACACCCATGCCAAATTTGGGGCTTCTAGCCCATGAGGAACCCCGAAACCCTCACTCTAATTCCAGCCTTATCGCTAAACCCTAATGCAGTGCAAGTCTATGAAGGTCAAAGCTCAACTTTGTCCGAGAAACATCAAGTGTTTTTTTCATGAATCATTCATCAATGTTAAGAGTTTGCTTTTTAGGAGAATTCACAATAAAAATACATTGACACTGTCAAAGATGGACTCAAGCACTATTATTGAACTATACTGTATTTTTTGAGTGATGTGAAGCTTTTGACAAGCGCTGCGCAAAGGAGGCCCATTTTTTTTTTTGTTTTTTTTCAGGGGGCCCAAAATTCCTGGCGGAACCCCTGAGCGTTCATCTCCAGCACTAAGGCAGTGGAGCTGCCGGCCACGAGAGAAGAATTAACCAGTCCATTGAAACCATTTGTTTGGTCTAGTGAGTGGCAACAGTCCTTTGAGGATCTTAAGTGCCTTCTCAGCTGTAACCCTGTCGTGTCTGCTCCAAATTTTTCCTCATTGGCTAGAAGCCCCAAATCTAGCGTGGGCGCTTCTTGGGGGCTCCTGATGAAAAAGCAAGTGTCCCCATGTCTCTAGGACAAAGTTGAAAATTCACCCCATAGACTTGCATTGAATTAGGGTTAACAATAAGGCTGAAACTTGGGTTAGGGTTAGGGTTAGGGTTAGCTGAAATTAGGGTTAGGGTTTCGGGGTTCCTCAAGTACTAGAAGCCCCAAATTTGGCGTGGGCGCTTCTTGGGGGCTCCTGATGAAAAAGCAAGTGGCCCCATATCTGTAGGACAAAGTTGAAATTTCACCCCATAGACTTGTATGGCATTAGGGTTAGGGTCCAAGAGTACACATACACATTTTCTTTTGCTTTTTTGATTTAAGCTCATCGTCTCCAGCTGCAAAGGTACAGAAACCTTTCTGTGTTTTGATGTCGTGTGTGAGAAAACATCACTTTTTTCTGTAAACTTGTGTTATCATTGTCCTTCATTGAAAATGACACAATCTTTTATTTCATTGTTCAGATGCCGAACACCAAGGCATTCCGTCGCTCTCTGGCCATGAAACGACGCCTGGAGCAAAAACGGGATTGGACACCTTTTCCACCTCGGAAGGACTTTGAACGTTGTGAGTACTTCCACGTTCATGATTTCATGTTCTGCCTGTGTTGTTATGTTGTATTCCAAATAAATCTTACAAAAACATATTTAGATTTTTCTTTTTTGTCAATTTACACAGGGCGCGGTACTGGTCAGTGACCTGGGTGCGAAGATGGCCCGTTTTGCTCCTGACTGACAAAACAGTGCAAGTTCGTTCTTAAGGCCCAGCAACCAGACAAGAAGGTATGGGTCGTGATTTTGTCAAGCCACGAGTTTCTTTATGTTTTTGTTCTGGTGGTGGGAGACTCACATCTCTGTCCACTTGTGGATGGTTTTGTGTTCTCGCCCTGGGCAACAACCTTGAACACGGGCTTGTAACAGACTCCGCCCAGGATTTTGCTGCACTACTGGCAACTGTGTTGGACCGCTGGCCCAAGGTTTGTTTATCTGCTGTGACAAACAAATTTGAACACATGAATGTCATCACCACTTTGTTTTATCAATATCAAGTAATTCCATGATCCATAGTTCAATAACAAGAATATTCATGAATTTATTTTGCATTTTTATGTTTGTTTGGGTTTTTTTTTAATATATACAACTATTTTGTAGGTGTTTGTGCTTGACTTTCCACCTCGCCTGACTGTCAAGCCAGAACTACAAACAGCGCTACGTCAAGTATATCATCGTGTTGCTGCACGCATGGGTGTGTAAAATACATATTTTTGTTGTATTTTTTTCTCTTCAGTGACACTGTGCTAACAGATATTTCTTAGAATTGTGTGATTACATAATTGATTATGTGACACTTCTTCCAGGTTTAACATTTGTGTATATGGCCGATCACCTCCCCCTTCGTCAGCTGTACATGGTGGTGTTATGATGGTGTAAGTTTTGCCTTCTTCAGCCTTACTTGCTCTTCATTTGATATGACAAATATGTGTTAACATGTTGTTTTCTGTTTAGGTGCACCTCAGGACTGATTTTGGTGGAGCGTCTGCATGCTGCAGTGCTCCATCAGCTCGCACCCCGTTCACCTAGGCCAGGGGTGTTGTGCCACAACCAATCATCGCCCAGGGTGTCTCCCAGAGTGGTTGTGACAGGTCCTGTCCACATGCCAGTGTATGGACCTGCTCCTGAATGGACTCTTGTTGGACAGGAGGTTGAGGTAACCTGTTCATCCCTCTTTTTTTTTTTTTCCCCCAATCGTGTATTTGTCAAGCTGTGCAACTTTTTATTTTAAAAATGAACACTTATCCTAAGTTGACTCTGATTTCCTCTTCTCTTTTTTTTATAGACAGTACCAACAGCTGTTGAGACTGCATTTCACACAGACATCCCGTCCAATCCCGTGTGGTTCAGTGAGGCTGTGCTGCTGGACCACATGGAGACCGTTGTGGAGTCATCTGGCAGGGTTTCCCCAGCTGCCACGGTAACATTCACACAATTATTCATACACTTATCAACTAGGGGTGGGTGAAAAAAAAAATCAAGATTGCAATATATTGTTGTGCTTTCTGTCGCAATAAATAATCGATACACTCGCGGCAAATATCAATATTTTTTTCCAAACACCACCTGTCCACCTGTCCCGGGAAAGACAGAATCTCTCCCGGGACACAATTTGTCCCGTTTTTTATGGAAAATGACAAAACCTCATTTAATTTCCGTCTGTGGTCTAGATAGGGTTGCCAACCCTCCCGTAAAATACGCGATTGTCCCATATTTGGCAACTAAAAAGCCTGTCCCGTAATGAACTGATGGGGGACGCACTTCACTTTGTCCCGTATATTTTGGGGACGCGGTTATTTATTTATTTATTTTGTCTGCATCATTTTTTTTTATTGATTTTCAGAATCGGGGCAGTGAAAGGATTTTTTTCCCTCTTTCATCTTCCCGTAGGTTTCTATATCCCAAGTCCCCAAGTTGAGATAAGACAAGTTGCTACTGACTTTACATTACCAGAAAGCACTGTCCTTGTTTACATGAAAGTTATTAATGTTCATGCACTTTAATATGTTTGCTTGTGCAGTGCACGTTTGTTTGTACATTATACAAAGTTTTGGAATAAATGCAAGATCACAGGCATTTTCCTTTTTATGGGTATTTTTTTCTTTTTCAGTCACATATTGTGACGACCCTGTCTCTATATAACTTGTTGTGGCTCCCAGCTGTTTTCCCATTTCTAGGTAGCGGTGGATGTGGGAGTGGCATCTTCCGATTAGGACACCTGTGCTGATGCCCCCCGCAGGATAAAAGGCCGACTGCGTGTGCTGCTCGGTCTCTTCCCCATTCTCCATCGAGCAGCCATGGGCGTCTGGCCGACTCTCAGCTTCTTTTGTTCTGTTTTGCACCTGACAACACCCCACATCATATTATTCACTCATCCACACTTACATTACTGATGAATACTGACAAACCACACCATATATTTCATTATTTTGCTTACAATTATGTATTTTGTTATAATAAACCTTTTGATTAATCGCAATCCGCAGTGTCCCTTCCGTTATTGTCATAACTCTTGAGCCGGGTTATGACAATAGAAGATATCGTGTGTCGTGATGTTGTCATTATCGTGGGCCAAATATCGTCACAGTATCAAATCGTGGGTTAGCCGTATCGCCCCACCCCTATTGTCAACACAAGATCACATATGTACAGTACATGTACAGTTTAATTAGTGTGTTACTTTGTTTATGAATTAATTTCTTTATGTTCGTCCAGATGTCCAGCCTGAGACGTCGATCAGCACGCGTTGCCTCAAAAACCAAAACAAACAAGTGACATGTTGGTATTTGGGATATGTGTATTTCATTGTGTGCATCTTTGTGATAGGACAATAAATGCAGTTCTTTAAACGTTACTTTGTGTCCTTGTATTTGCAGGTGTGGGCAACACGTTCAACTGTCCACATGACTGAGTCTGCCTCCAGCAATGTCACAGCAGTGCAGCAGGTTTGTACTTATTCATTTCCACTTCATCACCTGTGTGTGTTTTCTTGGCTTTACACCGATCTTATCGGCTGTATCGGATCGGCCGATATTTGGCATTTTTTGAAACGTTCGTGATCGGGCGTCATGTCATGAATCACCGATCAATGACGTCATGGTCGTGTTGAAACTTTTTTAATCTGTCTCATTTCCTCCAAAGTAGTTTCACAGCATTGACATGTTTATTTGTTTGTATCCGAGACATAATGATTCATGATTCAAAGGCCTTCATTTTCGTCTTCGTGCCTCTTCCTGTTTTGAGTACTGTCGCTATGTGACGGACAATAAAGTTTCTTTGAATCTTCACGACGGCAACATCCATGGGCGACACAAACAAATGTGTCGGGGGTGTGGAAGTTTTTCAAAGTGAGAGAAACAGACATAGCACAAGCTATCTGCAATATATGCAACGCTACAGTACCTAGCGGGGGAACTTTGGCAAAAAATTTCAACACCACAAATTTAATCAGGCGCTTGGAAAAGATACACACGGAGGAGCATGTCGAGTTCAAGAAACGCAGCGCGGAGAAAGAAAAAGAAGAGCAAACTCTGAAACGGATGCTAAAGCAAACAACTTTAGACGGTGCTCCTGAGAAGGCAAGGGGTGTACAGAAACAAGTATTTATTGCCCCTAACGTGATCGGATCGGTGATCGGTTTATTTAAACTCACTGATCGGTGATCGGCACAGAAATCGTGATCGTGTAAAGCCTAGTGTTTTCCTTTCTATGTTTATTGGCATAAAATCACATCTTTCTTATTTTAATCAGGTGGAGGCGACGCCACAGATGACCAGAGCTGTGCCCGTGGTTCCTGTGGCTCCCGTGGTTGCCAGCACCAAGCCAGAGGAGGCCAGCACCGTCCAGGAGGCAACACAGAAGATCAACTAAGCTAAGGAGGCTTTTCTTTCTTCTTCTGTTGCCTCTGACTGCTCCGCTCGTTCTACGCCTCGCACATGGGATTTGTGATCCATCATCAGTTAGTACTAGTGAAGATGCAGTAGCAGATCATGGCACTGGTATTAGATTAGCCAAGGTTCTGCATGGTTCTTTTCATCAAGGCGAAACCGGTCACGGTTTAAAATTCCAGCACCAGCTGGCAACAGTGAGTCACTTCAGAAGAGCAAAACTCCTCACTTTGACATGGATAATTCTGACGTAGAGTTTGTCAGTGCTGTGACCAATGAAGAGTGTAACTTCTCTCCCCTTGATGTTGATGTTTGTTTAGACCTTTGCAAAAACTTGAAGATTCATTTGGACCGTGCAAGTTTTCCAATTTCTGATTGCAATGGCCCATTAGGTTCGCCGTGTACAAATGAGAATGTAGAGGCTGATGGAAACTGCTTCTTCAGAGCCATCAGTCAAGCTGTGACTGGTTTATAGACACAGAAGTGGAAATTCAGGTTGCAGCAGATTGTTTACGATTAGATGTGTACACTTTTATCGATGGTCATGGGTTGAAGTACAGCTCTTGCAAGAAACAATTCTCACATTGTATATATTTATGGATGTATTTGTTTTATATGGAAGCAGTTACCATAATCCAAATTAAAATAAGAATATAATAACAGAAATGCTTTTTCATTTTAAGAACGAAGCTGTATTATTTGACTCATAATTAAAATGGTTAATAAGTCATTCAATCTGAATTTTCATTTTCTTCTTCAAGACTGCTCATTCTTGTACTTAATTCAAATGAAGGAAAACACATTTGAGATTTAATTTTCAAAACATGCATCAGCAAAGAGTTACCAAAATTCAATATAAAATGTAAAATTCAAAAATGAAAAAGCAATAGCAGAATGCTTTTTCATTTTAAGAACGAAGCTGCATTATTTGACTCATAATTAAAATCATTAATAAATATTCCTATATGCATTTTCATTTTCTTATTCGTGTCGCACCTTTTATGACACAATCAAAAAGAAAACTGAGAGCATTGCTTTTTAATTTTCGTGGTCCTGCCCTGTACAAGAGTGACCACAACTCGAAAACGAAATCGCAATCTCAAAGTAAACGCGCGGCGCAGGAAAGTGACGTCAGCAGCTCTCCACCTGTGGGTATGGCGGTATGACGCCAAGTGTCATTTGCCTCCTGTTATGTTTAAATTCTAATGTTTGTGAATTTAATAAATGTATATATATACTGTATATTTAAAAAAACAAAACAAAACAAAAAAAAGGTATAGCAGTATGACACCACTTTGCCATCGTTACTTTTCACGTCATTGAAGTTGCCGGTAAACAAGATTTAAATCGCCGAAAAACGTGGACCACTGACGGATCTCGTTGGTCGGACAGATTTGAGCATGGCGTACATTGACACAATTGTTCAAACCCTGCTGGATTTAGCTTCCCAGGTGGAGTTGAATAGTGTATCTGAATGTGATGCTCGGGACCGAGTTGAGCAGGTATTCTGCCGTCCCAGATACGGACGCAAACAAGGTTGCCCTAGCCAACCTGTTGTCAGTTATGGAACACCTTGATGCACCAGCACAACATCAAAGCTAAAGCTATTTGTTACATGGGTGGAGTAACAGCTGTTCGGCGTCGGCCACCAGTCCATCCGACGAAGGATGCGAAGCAACAGATCAATCCGTCGACTGGTGGCAGATGCTGGTGCGAGATCTGTCAGTGGTCCACGTTATTCGCCGATTTAAATCTCGATTACTGGCAACTTCAATGACGTGAAAGAAGTAACGATGGCAAAGTGGAGTCATACCGCCATACCTTTTTTTTCTTTTCTTTTCTTTTTAAATTAAAAAAAAAAAAAAAAATGTATATATTTATATATATATATATATATATATATCTTTATTAAATTCACAAACATTACAATTTACACATGACAGGAGGCAAATGACACTTGGCGTCATACCGCCATACCCACAGCGGAGGTGGAGAGCTGCTGACATCACTTTCCTGCGCCGCGCGCTTACTTTGAGATTGCGATTTCGTTTTGGAGTTGTGGTAACTCTTGTGCAGGGCAGGACCACGAAAATTAAAAAGCAATGCCCTCAGTTTTCTTTTTGATTGTCTCATAAAAGGTGCGACACGAATAAGAAAATGAAAATGCATATAGCAATATTTATTAATGATTTTAATTATGAGTCAAATAATGCAGTTTAATTCTTAAAATGAAAAAGCATTCTGCTATTGCTTTTTCATTTTTGAATTTTACATTTCATATTGAATTTTGGTAACTCTTTGCTGATGCATGTTTTGAAAATTAAATCTCAAATGTGTTTTCCTTCATTTGAATTAAGTACAAGAATGAGCAGTCATGAATAAGAAAATGAAAATGCAGTTTGGATTATTTATTAACGATTTTTTTTATGAGTCAAATAATGCAGCCACGTTCTTAAAATGAAAAAGCATTTCTGCTGTTGCTTTTTCATTTGGATTATGGTAACTGTCTGCTTCCACACTCCAGTGGTTCTGCACATTAGTATAAATAGAGTGATTCTCTATCATGACATCACAGGACGGCGGCACACTGACTCATTCCATGAACCTGGACACTGATGATCCAGACTTTGGACCAGATGAGCCAACAGGCCACAGTGGAAACGGGTCAGAACATGGGACTGGCTGCTGAAAGTATACAGGTAGGTGGCACTGTCATCCCAAGTTGTGTGGTGTGGAGGATCAGGGCCAAAGTTCCAGATGCTCACAGATGTGACTGTGGATTCAGGAGGAGTGTTTGAAGGCTGGACTCCCAACAGTGATTGGCTGCTGAGGACCTCTCAATCACAATCAGGTTTTTTAGTGGCTGTGAGATTGAAAGTGAGATTGCATTGTCCAGGGAGGAGGACAGCAGTCAGTCATGTTTCACCTCCAGTCAACACGCAGTGGTTCACATGAAGGTCCAAGAGGCCTACAGACCTACACAGAGTCTGGATGTGGCAGCACAGTGGCATCATTGTCTTTGTTGTGTTGTTTGGTCATTGTGATCCAATGTAATGTGAGAGAAGGACGAGTGCAGTTCTATTGGAGTGAGTTGCTTACAAATACAGATCGCACTATTTCTATCCCAATTGTTAAGTGGGAAAGAGACCTGTCTCTCCAGCCTCACTCTAATTTCTGGAGAACAATCTGCCTGAACACCTTTTCACTGATAAAACAACCTATTCTACAATTAATACATTTTAAAGTACTCCACAGGATCCACTACACTGGACAGCGGATGTTTCAGATGGGCATGACCGCCTCTCAGACCTGCTCACACTGCACAGTTAATGTCCCAGATAATTACCTACACGCTATATGGCATTGCCCACCAGTAAATAAATTCTGGCACGTAGTATGCAATGATCTATCAGCACAGGTTGGTTACAACATCACAGCCACTCCTTCTTTTTGTCTCTTAGGGGACCTCAGTGATATCACATCAGATAAGGCAGAATCTCGCATGCTGATCACCTCCTTATCTATCGCTAAGAAAACAATCTTTCCCACTCTGGATGGGCCCTGTGCAGTCCGGTGCCCCTCAGGTACACACACCACCACATCCACACACACACACACACACACACACACACACACACACGCATGCACACACACACACACACACACACAGGAGCAGCAGCTCGAATTGGCTGAGAGCTAAATATCTTCTTATCTTACTGGGTGTAAATGAATCTGTCCATTTTTTAAATGTCGAAATTTAACATTTGGTTTCTATTTTTTCAGATATTATTTCTGTCAAATTCATTTGAATCAACAGAAGAAGAAAATCAGTGAGTAGTTCAAACTTTGTGCGTCTTTGTGTTCAGTTTTTCTGCTGTAGTTGTGCTTTTCTTTTCATTCCAGATGAATTCCACTCAATTTCCTTTTCAAACCTTGTAGGTGTTGAGTGAGCTGCAGCGCCCCCTGGCTACAAGTTTCATACTGTGACTGCCGACCAAGGTAAAAAACCAACAAACTCTGACACTTTGCTGAGGACCTCCTGGAGGAGCTGAAGGTGCAGAACCTTCTCAGGCCTCTCTGAGGAGGAACTTGCGGCTGTCGGTCCTCTGCTGCCCCCTGCTGGTCACACAGGCCTCTTACACCTCCGTTTGTCTGTTCAGCACATATTTAATTTTTTAATGGCTCTATAAACGTCACTGATGAGACGATTTTATGATTCCTGCAGTTAAATTTTTTTAATTCCAAATCTGCAAAAACCTTCTGATCAATGAAGACAGAGTTGATTAAAATGATTTCAAAATTGACCCGTTTGAGAAAAGCTGCACTGTGGCATTGTTTGCATGTTGTTTTAGCTCTCAGTGGCTTCATTTCGCATTTTTCTTAAAAGCTTTGTTTAGTGGTCCATTGTGGTCAATGGGACACTGAACATCCGATTTGTGTGCCCGAGTTTTAAGAGGATCAGGTGCGGACATTTTAGCATTTAAATTATTATGGCTTATTAGCATAGGTACGTAGTACCTCACCTGTCCGTTCTTTTTACAGTGCTTCCTGAACACCTCACCGGCACACTACAGCCGCCTGCTAGCACAAAGCTGCGCAGAGCCTCCTCGTTGTTCTCCTCACCTGGAGGACGCTTGGTGATCAAGACCTGTGGCCCAAAACTCGGTCCTATAAGATAAGTGCAGGAACACTGCCGCTTTGCCCGCACTTGATTGTGCTAGCCGCCCCGTACAGACGGTGGACGGTGCATGTTGCTTCCGTCCCGTGTGTGTGTGTGTGTGTGTGTGTGTGTGTGTCATTGCATTGTTTGTTTGTTTTTCTTGCTATTTCAGTACATGTGACAGATTTTAGGGAACTTTTAGTAACCAACTGTTTATCTTTTCTTTTGTAGTCGCTGAGAGCTGCTGGTGGTGGCGGTGTCCCGGGTGGTGGGCCCCTTCGAGTGCTATGACCCGGGATTGTGGTTGTTTTCTTCTTTTTTTTTGCACTTCACTTTCTTTGCAGGTGTGTCACGTGTGAGTGGGGTGTTCCTTGTTTTCTTTGGTTCCTCCCCCGTTTGGCCCCCTCATCGGTAAGCCTCAGTTTCTACACCAAGAATAAGGAGCTCAGTAGCTCCGTTTTAAGTGTTGGTCTGTTTGTTCCTTTTATTTTTAAATGTTGAATAAAAGTTGGTTTGATATTTTAAACATTCTGAACCACGTCTCCTACTCCTTCCTCGTAGAACTTACCTGTGTGCCTAATTATTACTTTTGTGTTTAGTAGAACTCCCTGGGTGAAATTCCCAGGGTGGCGTTGTCGGTTCCTTTTCATTTTGTTAAATTCCCAATATTAAATCTTGCTTTATCAGATAGCCATAACCACTCTCATCGCCACAGGATATTTGAGTCAACTGAGTCAAACTGTCGTGTCTACTTCCCAGTCTCAATAAAAATGTTCACTACTGCTTTGTGCGAGCTTCTTAAATGGAGGTTTGTCGGGGTTTTTCCCTTTTTAGAAGCAAGCCACATATTTTGTGTCTTTCCACCACAAGACATTGGCTTTTGTCACTCTCTTCATCGTATTGGGAAAAAGTGGCATATCGGACTTTCCCGCCGCGAGTCGCTCGTCAACATACTGCTGTGAAAGAGGGGTGACGTCACAGAACGCGAGGTGCATTTAGGTGCTGCTGCGTAAAACGCAAACATTTTCCTGGGCAAGTATTCATTTGACAGACGTAAACGAAGTGAAATATGACTTCAATTTAAGTTTGTTTTAGTTTGTTTTTATAAACACACAAAAAAGTTTGAGTTAGTTATCGTTTTTGAAAAAAGTTCTTGACTTCTACTTTAGAGATATTGATGACGAGTTGTTGCATATAAACCGTGTGACTATGTGGTTCGGCAAGCGGTGGTGCTGTCTGTACATAGCTTAGCAAACGGCTAGCGCTAGCACCCCCTTTCAATGCCAGAGTGAAAAGATCCACACGGAGTGTTATGACCCACGGGTGGGTCTAGGTGCCTCTATCTTTGTGTCTGTGTGTGTGTGAGAGAGAGAGTGGATGACGCCTTGCAGGTGCGGTCCTAGATGTCGGCTGCTGATTGGACGCGCCACGGCTGAGAAGGAGGAGCAGTCGAGCCAGCCTGACGGTCATCCCTCCTCCGCTCCCAACTCTGCAGTTAGTCACTTCTGAAATTGTGTTAGAGCACGCAGCCGTAGGTAGTGATTGCCGATCGAGGCTTTGTTGAAGCTTCGACACTTGTTTCAAAAAATGGTTCATTCCTCGAGGCTTCAATGACACAGTGCTCGAGGAGGTCATCTAGTGCTCAATAAAATGAAGGGCAATGGAAACGTGTTCATTGTTTCATAGGTTGTTTGGGATTTGATTCGCCATGCATTCTTGTTGGACAACACTACATGCTTGTATGGTTCAATGCTGACACAATAAAATAAAAATGAAAAATAAAGACAATGTCTCTTTTTTGGCACGACTGATTGTAGTAGACTATAGCTCTTATACTTAGCCTGACAGTTTGTGCAATGAATTATATTATATCCTAAAACAAGACTAAATAGCCCATAGTTTAAAAATATGTTCAATAGTAAGTGTTCAGTGGGTCAGATGTCAAATGTGATCTATTTAAAATGTAGAATAGATGAGCTAAATAACACATATATAATACACATTGATGGGAATTGAACCATCGCCTCAGTCTTGCAAGTCCAAGATTGTCATAATGTACCACAAACCCAAATCACACTCCCTTTTTTTCATCTAAGCTGTTTGAGTAGCGTTAGCACACCGTGATTCCTCATCAACTACAGGCCTACACTTCAAATAATTATGAGAAAAACCCAACGTAAAGAGAGCACTTCCATTAGGAAATAGTCAACATGAAATTTCGTCCTCTACTGACACCTGCTGGTCAAATTGAATAGTTGCAAATATTGTGAACAAGTTGTCATCTAATTCTAATCCTAAACAATATGGCCATTCCAAGTCAAGTATTAAGACAATTAATCAGGTTTGTACAGCTTGATTGAACACATTCATCCCGTTCCAGTGCACTAAAACCCACTTCCCTTCAGGACCGTGTCAGCGAAGCCAAAACTTCCTTGAGTGACGCTGTTTCCCAGCATGCAATGCGAGCTAGCGATTCACAATACTATTTCATCACAAACATGGATGTAAAAAATAAAAAGGGAAAAAGGGAAAAATGAAACTTCAGGAACAGCAACCATTGCAATACAAGCAGAACTGGGCCGAAGTTTTATATTATGTACATCATAATACAGCCTTCTGGTGGACAAGCCATACTATTTAAACCGTGTCCTCCTATGGCACTTCCGTGGGTGGAAGCTCGTCGTATAGGTCACGTGCTGGTTGTGCGTCACTCCTTGTGGCCCTTGCTAGGCGGTCTGCAGGGCATGTGATTCAGGTGAGTATATGGAAAATATGTGTCAATGCTGTCAGTGGTAACATGAGTAGCTTGATGGCGAAAATAATGCACTACATGTGGATGTCACAGTTTTTTTTTGTTTTGTATGAGCATTTAAAAAAAACAACAACATACTAATAATATGGATTTTGACCATGTATGTTTTGGAGTTCAATGAAAGAGGTTAATATATATATATATATATATATATATATATATATATATATATAGTCAGCTGCTTTCAGTTGACATATTAAATCTATTATGATATGGAACGATAGTTCATAATGTACGTGTTACTTGCTTTGCAGATAAGGTGTACCCTATTTCTTGTGCTCCTGGTTATTTTAAAAGGCAGACAAGAACGTTGTTTGCTGTTGGAGGGCTACAACAACACTTCGATGCTACGCTTTGTGCCGTCGCTACGGACCCCAAAATCTCGTTCTTGTTGGATTCGGGTTCTGCGCAGACTGGTGGGAGAGTTTGTGTACAAGTTATGCAAAGGAACGGTGTCTTCAGTTATACACACGCTCATTAAAGTGCCGACCGTGGAGGAAGCTTGTGCCGCTGCACGCCGTTTCCAGCAGAATAACAGCGAAATTACCAAAATAAAAACAAATCAGGAAAACATGTCTTTGCTGTGCTTTTATTTACAAAGTTAAAATTCTTCTAACTTATAAAAAATGTGAACGAAAAGGTAGAAATATAAATACGAAGGAATACGTATTTGTTCAGGGCTGCGCAAAGCCGGAGCCCTGCATTTGCTGCGCTACCCTTTTTAAAAAGGTCTCCGTTGCGCGTTATTTTAATATGTCCATCTCTTTTAGAAGAGAAAGCATCGCCCCGGTCTCATCCTCTCTCCAAATGTCAACATTCTTATTCGCGTTTGCCAGGTTGTTTCGTGCCGTCTGTTTTGTTAGACGCGCGGCTCGTGCCATTCATTTCAATGGAAGCGGAAGCGCCACGAAGCGGAGCGCCACGAAGCGGAGCGCCGACGAATTTCGCGAGCGAGGCTCCAACTGGTTCACACCAGACGCGAACAGCTCCGCGACGGGAAACTCTGAAATTATGAATAACTTAAGCTCGTTTTTGTCCCATTTGCCTGCATCAGCCCGTCATGATATTGTTAAATTAATTGAGAGCCACCCACTATTGTTTTCTGACCACCCCCGCCGTACGTCAGTTTTGCACCATGACATAAAAGTAGAGGGACATGCCACAACTAAGCAGCACGCACACAGAGTCATTATTGGGAAGTTAAGAAAGAAGCTTTGGCTCTCCTTCTGACAGTGCCCATCTTGATGTTAATTTGGGGTCAGGTTTTTACAGACTATAATGCCCTCGTAGATGCGGTGGTCTTTGCCCCTGCAAGATTTCAATCTCCAGATTTGCCACAGGAAGGGGGGTTGATAATGTGTTGGCAGGTGCATTATGATGTGGGCTAGCTGCGGAATTCTTATTTCGGGGGAACTGAGGTTTTTCTTGTTTGGTTTTGTTTGTAGGTATGTTAATAGGGTTTAGTTCTGAAGGGAGGGGGTGATATGACCCACAGGTGGGTCTAGATGCCTCTATGTTTGTGTGTGTGTGTGTGTGTGTGTGTGTGTGTGTGTGTGTGTGTGTGTGTGTGTGTGTGTGTGTGAGAGAGAGTGGATGACGCCTTGCAGGTGCGGTCCTGGATGTCGGCTGCTGATTGGACGCACCACGGCTGAGAAGGAGGAGCAGTCGAGCCAGCCTGACGGTCATCCCTCCTCCGACCTCTCAATCACAATCAGGTTTTTTAGTGGCTGTGAGATTGAAAGTGAGTGAACATCATTAAATAAAGAGCTCCTGCAGGGTCCCAATTTGACAAGTACACTGCTAGGTGTGCTGCTTCGTTTTCGCCAAGGCCCTGTAGCATTCATGACTGACATTGAGGGAACGTTTCATCAAGTAAGAGTTTCCAACCAGGATGTAAACTTCTTACGCTTCCTCTGGTGGCCAGATGGGGACATTACAAAGGACCTACAAGAGGATGCTGGTCCACATCTTTGGGGCAGTGTCATCCCCAAGCTGTGCTTCATTCGACGACAATCAGCATGACTTCCCAGCCGAGGTTATAAACACTGTTGGTCAAAATTTCTACGTGGATGATTGTCTAAAGGCCGTCAGCACGGTGGAACAAGCAATACATCTGTACCAGCAGCTAACAGACCTGTGCGGTAGAGGTGGATTTAAGCTCAATAAGTGGGTGAGCAATCATCGCTCGGTGCTGGCCGCCATTCCTGAAGAGCAGAGAGCTAAAGAGGTAAAAACACTTAACCTTGACAGAGACCAGCTCCCTATGGAGAGGGCCCTTGGAGCTCAGTGGGATGTACAGCAAGATACATTCACATTCAGCATCAGAACCAAGCTGGGATGGGATGAGGAAATCCCTCAGGTCATGGTACATGCCATATATAGTTTTTCAAGCGCCAAACTACAACAAAGGAACTCATCTATAACAAATCTACAACCTTGTTTTAATTCTGATTAATAAACTAAAGCTTATTCGATTATCATTATGTTGTTTTTTTGCTTTGCTCTACCTCATCCATCGCACTCATGAGCGTCACATCCACTTGTAGTGCATCATTTCCGCCAGCAAGCTTCTCCTGTTAGACCTTCCCCGAGGTGGTTGGTGGGGTGACGAGCACCCAGCACGTGACCTCTACGATGAGCTTCTACCCACAGAAGTGCCATAGGAAGACACGGATTAAATAGTATGGCTTGTCCACCAGAAGGCTGTATTATGGTGTACATAATATAAAACTTCGGCCCAGTTCTGCTTGTATTGCAGTGGTTGGTGTTCCTGAAGTTTCATTTTTCGTCCCTGTTTATTTTTTACATTCATGTTTGTGATGGAATAGTATTGTGAATCGCTAGCTCGCATTGCATGCTGGGAAACAGCGTCACTCAAGGAAGTTTTGGCTTCGCTGACACGGTCCTGAAGGGAAGTGGGTTTTAGTGCACTGGAACGGGATGAATGTGTTCAATCAAGCAGTACAAACCTGATTAATTGTCTTAATACTTGACTTGGAATGGCCATATTGTTTAGGATTAGAATTAGATGACAACTTGTTCACAATATTTGCAACTATTCAATTTGACCAGCAGGTGTCAGTAGAAGATTTGAAGAAATTTCATGTTGACTATTTCCTAATGGAAGTGCTCTCTTTCCGTTGGATTTTTCTCATAATTATTTGAAGTGTAGGCCTGTATCTGCACACAATTTGGAATTCGTCCCAGCGCCCTGAGCTGTAAATTTGGACGGTGTAAAATGAAAATGGCCATCTGCAGCAGAATGAAAGTGAGATTGCATTGTCCAGGTAGGAGGACAGCAGTCAGTCATGTTTCACCTCCAGTCAACACGCAGTGGTTCACATGAAGGTCCAAGAGGCCTACAGACCTACACTGAGTCTGGACGTGGCAGTACAGTTGGATCATTGTCTTTGTTGTGTTGTTTGGTCATTGTGATCCAATGTAATGTGAGAGAAGGACGAGTGCAGTTCTATTGGAGTGAGTTATTTAGAGTGTAATAGAAGTTATAATGCAGAGTCTGTTTTTATGAAATGTTCTATCACCTGGCATCCATCCATCCATCCATCCATCCATCCATCCATCCATCCATCTTCTACTGCCGTATCCGGAGTCAGGTCTCGGGGGCAGCAGCCTCAGCAGAGACCCCCAGACTTCCCTGGACCCAGTCACCTCCTCCAGCTCCTCCAGTGGGACCGCAAGGCTTCCCAGTCCAGCCCAGAGACCTGATCAGCACCACTCTGACTCCCTGCTGCTCAGGTGAGGCTTCAAAGATCTGGCTGCACCTGATTGGACGGTCGTGGAGGATCTCCTTGGTCTTCTTGGTCTCCAGCTGTTTGACCTCATGCTCTCTGTTGACCTCCTCACTCAGTCCCTCAGTGATGTAGAGCTCAGTGTAGATGCTGTTCAGGAGAGTTTGACTTCCTGCTTCTTCACCTTCAGTCACACGTTCACATCTCCTCTCCAGACTGATCTTCTGCTGCTGTAGAAGCTCCTGCAGACCACCAACCTCTGGAGCTGAGAGAAGATTGGAGAAGAAAACATCAGTGTGACAGTGTGAGCATCATTTTCTGTCCACGACTTGAAGCTGAAAGCATCCAAACTCCATTTTTCAGCTGATGTGGTGAAGCTGCTGTTGTCTGACTGTTTGCTCTAAATGTCCTCCAGTGGATCTTCTCACTGGAGGTCCTGACCACGGTTATAATAGTTAACGAAAACGAACAAAATAACAAAAACTTCAATTGAAAAAAACAATTGTCACGTTCCCAGGGGTTAGGATTTTGGTACCTGCCTCGTTGGGGTTCGAAGCGAGCAGAGCTGAGACCATAAGGGTGACGTAGCAACGTTCAGGACACTGATTGGCCAAAGGCAGTCTTTCACGAAAGACCAAAACCGCCATTTTTAAATGCCTCGCGTGTGGATTTTTACATTGACACGTATTAAAAACTGAAAAGCTTATGAAACTGTACCATGGGTGAACAAAGAACTACAGACCTTTCTGTTCTCTGTGGCCGAAGAAAAAGCACAATGCAGACAGTTGTGCAGAAAGTTTAGTGTTAGCTAAAATATCGGGCACACAGACGTACTTATTATGTATACATTTCTTTCCATTGTAACAGGTCACTACAAGATCTGCAATCCATTACCTAGAATTGGTTTTCCTTAAACTGATGTACAGGATTACTAATCTGACTTTGATGGGCAAATTTGACAACAGAATACAATTATGAAGCACTAAAACACAGGACCACAAAACAATTAAATGCATGATGAAATAATGATATGCTTTGTTAAATGAAATAAAATGGCATTTTCAACTAAGCAATAAAATAGTCGGTGGTGCAGTGGTTAGCGCTGCCGCCTCACAGCAAGAAGGTCGTGGGTTTGATTCCGGGGCCTGGACCTGGGACCTTTCTGTGTGGAGTTTGCATGTTTTCCCTGTGTCTGCGTGGGTTCTCTCCGGGTTCTCCGGCTTCCTCCCACACTCCAAAAACATGCATGTGAGGTCAATTGAACGTTCTAAATTGTCCGTAGGTGTGCATGTGAGTGTGAATGGTTGTTTGTCTCTATGTGGCCCTGCGATGAACTGGCGACTTGTCCAGGGTGTCACCCTGCCTTCACCCGAAGACAGCTGGGATAGGCTCCAGCAGACCCCCGTGACCCTGAATAGGAATAAGCGGGTATAGAAGATGAATGAATGAAATCTTTATTGAATGAATGACACATTTTATTTCACTCGTGGTTTATGTAATTATTATTTTTTGCTCCATAGCGTTCATGATTCAGCATTACATGTTCAGCGTGATGAATTGCATGAAAAGAGAGAGCACTCGCTGATAAATTAACATGGTGTGCTGTTTAATTCCATGAGGACGACAAAATGCAAATTTGTGTTAACTACACACATCGACAGGTGCAAGAGAAAGGGAGGAACTTTCAGGGAGGAACTTTCAAGATCGTTGAGTTTTTATTTTTTATTTTTTTTAGTTCTGATGAAATAAATAGACCAATCATTTTCATCACTTTGTCTGCTTTCCAAAGAGAGTTGCTTCAAAGAATTATCATTTATTATTCAGTGGCACATTGCTCACTTGTTTAATACACAAATAATAGTATATTATTATAATAATACTATTTTATTAATATAATAATAATAATAATAATAATCATAATGATAATAATAATAATAATAATAATAATAATAATAATAATAATAATAATAATAATAATAATAATAATCATCATCATCATCATCATCATCATCATCATCATTATTATTCCTAAAATTTCCAAACAACAATCGTCAGTTGTTCCGTAAAAAATACATTGATTTCCATGTTGAATTTTGTACGGTTCGTGAGCGCGCACGTCTGTCAGTGACGGTCTCCACACTGACACAACTGCGCATGCTCTATTATCCCATCAATGCGGAAGTCAAAAAGTTTTTGGGAGCCATGCGCTGGGTGAGCAACTTCATTGAAAGGAATGGGACGCCATCTTGGACTCTGGGGGCTTGCCGCACTGTCACGCAGGTTGTGACGGAGCGGGCCGGCGACGCACAGGTATGACGTGAATGATTGACAGCTACCATTCGTTCCCGTTAGCGAGAGGATTAAAAACAAACAGACACCATTATGGCATCAAAAAGGAGTTATCCCAGCGGTGCGGAAAAACGGCAGGAAAAGAAAACTGATCAAGAAAAACTTGCAAAGGGGAAAGGTAAGTTATTTGTTTGTGATGTGGGCTGGAGAGGTGGAGGTGAAACGCTGTTGTCCCCCCCACCCCAAGTTTGTTTATTTGTCCTGCTAGCCAGCTAGCTAGCTAGCGTCGGATAAATGTTAGCTGGCTGGCTAATATTTGTTCGTCATGAATCAGCGTTTTTGTTTGTTTTATGAAAGTTGACCATATCCTGCCATGTTGGCCTATCCTGCCATGGGAATGAGTGATTGACTCCACACCCGTTTATTCACATTCTAACAGGGAGGGAGGGAGTGAAGGAGGGCATGTTGTAGTTGTAGTTGTTGTCAGTCCCCTGTTATTGTTCAGTGGACGTTGTCTCTCACATATTTGACTCTTAATGTTATTTTAGCCTTAACTTAGGATGAATTTACTAAGCTTAGTTTGTATTTTGTAGGCCCTTCATTAGAAATGTGCTACTGTTTTAGAATTCAAAGAAATATTTTATGGAAATACTTTATTTGGCATGGTGTTGACTATTTTAGACTGCTGTGGCAGTGGGTCATTTATCTTAGTTTTATTACTTTAACTAGTACAGTGTGTAAAGTAATGCCAAAAACTCTTAAAAATGACAGTTTTGTAATTGGGTAAAAGCTTTAAAGGGACACTGCAACCATAATGTTTAATTTAAAAACAAATGAATTTTTAATTTTCCTATATTACTGCAACATCACTGTAATAATAGAATAGGAAAATGCGCTTCTGATCTGTTTTGCTTGATGATCTAATGAGCTTTGTCTCTGCAGGAGCAATTCTAAAATATGTTGGCGCTCCAGACATTGAGCCAGAGGGATCTCCCGAACATCCTGACCAGGAAGCTCCAGGACCAACACATTCCTCAGAACCTCCTTCTGTCCAGGTGAATAATGTGTGTTATTCTTAGTGGCTAAGCTGATAAGTGTGGGACGAAACTAAGGCAATTAAGCATTATTTTGATTGTTGGTTTGCGTTTTAGTGTTGCACTTGTTGGTTTGTTGGATTTTCTTATTTAAGTAAGCATTTTTTTATGAATACTCAATCTGTTGTATTTATTGACATATAGAGGATTCTTTTCCTAGTATTATAGTGTTTGTTTGTTTTTAAATCAGTTTAACTTGCCTGAGTTGCTCAACTGAAGATGTTTAATTTTACCTGTAGCCTGTTTTGCTCACGAGGTGTAATAGATTGTGGAATCTTAGTAGACCTTGCTGAGAGTGGCAGCAATCAGCTCTGATGACCATGGTGCTTGTAAATAAGGCAAATGCGCCATCTAGTGGGATGCAGCATGTTTATTCGTGTTGGAGCAATGACAAGTACTACTAACAAAACAAAAGATGCACAGGGTAAAAAAAAATAATCATAAACTCTTCTTAGATCTCTTATAGATTATTGATAATAGCATTCTAATTGATTTCAAACCTTTTCAAAAGATCTTTTGCCAATAGCACACCCAAATATTTGATAACCTTGGAATTCCATTTGATTTTATATTTTCCTGTGTTTGCTATGTTTAACTTGTTGCCTGTGTATTTACCATAGGTTTCTATTATCAACATCAAATGAGGTAAGGTTCTGTCCGGGTCTTGGAGAACCAAAATAATATAATCAGCAAAAAGCCCTGTTAGATGTCCCTGCTCTCCTATATGTATTCCTTTTAGATTGTTACTTTGTCTGATCATTTGTGCCAGCGGCTCAATGAACATAGCAAACAATGTAGCGCATAGGCAACATCCTTGACGAGTACCATTAATCTTTATCCTTGCCGTAGGTTCTTGGTAGAGACCTTGAATACACTGTATTAACTTTTCTTGGAACCCCAGTTTCCCAAGAACTTGATACAGAAATCTCCAATTCACACAGCCAAGGCTCACCAGTAACAGCTCGCAGGCCCTGCTTTTGGATCTGATCTATTATGTATAGGACCCGTCTAATGTCTTCTTGAGTCTTCCTACCTGTTAAAAAAGCTGACTGATTGGAAGTCCATCTCGTCCCCTTAAATTTCAAAGCGTAACGAACCTGTGTAGCCCGAGGAATTTTATTATAGTTTATTTCCTAGGGTGCAACTCCCCAGGTGGCATTGTCAGGCAACCCCCTCCCCCCCCCATTTCCCTTTATACCCACCATCTGAATTGTCTTGTCTCATGGTTAACAAGAAATAGGGTACAGCTTATCTGCAAAGTAAGTAACACGTACATTATGAACTATCATTCTATATCATAATGATGTAATATGTCAACCGAAAGCAGCTGACCAGCTGAAAAGGCTCACTCCACCCCCTACTGTTGGGAGGAGGACACGTTCCCGTCAGTAATTCAAATTTCTCAGCTGCATGGATAGGGGGACAAGGTGAGAACTCCGATTGGACGAGAAAACCAAATTATTGCTTAGTCCGATTAAGCTCTGTATGTAAACGCACTGATTACACCTGCGCCAGAGTGCAGAGTGAAAGCAGCTCTTTTAAAAACAAGCGCAGGCTGGAGTCAGCACTCCTCTGGCGTGTCCACCCTGAGAACTCTGTCCTTCGCAGTTCTTAGCATTTCGGCTAGCAATCCTAGAGCGGGCTGGGCCATAAGCGCAGCTGGAGGAGGAACCCTGGCGGGTGCCCGTTCATCGGGAGGTGGTGCTGTGTGTGCGTGATCGTTGTGCATTCACCGCTTGGCTGTTAAAGCTGAAGCCCCCCGCCCCCTCTCCTCCTCTGGCGCTCGGCGGGGAGGCAGCGACTTGGAGCGACTGCACCCAGGCAGTTTTGTTTTGTGTGTGTGTGTGCAAAGAATAAATAAAAGTTTTCCTTTCGTTCTAACTGTTTAACGCTTGCCTGGGTGTCTCAAGGTATTAGTATGTTAATTTTGTTCTCTTTTCTTTAGGACAGGAGTTGGCGTAGCGTGAATTTTGGTTTGTAGTGATTCCCCTAGCTTTGTTTATTCCCTTTTTTGAGTTTTCTTTGGTTTCTTTGGCCCTGTTCCCCTGTGGTGAATTCTTCTGGTGGATTCAAGTGATGTAGATGTTGAAGGAGTCTTCATTGACACAGACTTAGTTGTATAAAAACTGGTTTATTTGCAAAGAAGTCAAAAGTCAGACAGGCACCATGGAAAGCCTGGGGATGTCTCTGGGCCAGATGTGAGCAACTCCGATGATGCTTTGTTTCCATCACCTTTTATACCTCCCAGCAACCAGGGAGGAAGATGCTAGAAGTGGGGGAGAATGTATACATTCCATAGTTGCACCCCCAATGACCATCTGGTTTCAATTTGGTGGCCGTTGGCAACAACAAGACCATATATGGACCCTGAGACGCCCTTAGGGAAGAAGTGCAGCAGGTTCACTGCTGAGTTCACATCAGGCCATATACATAAGATCACATGATGTCATATACATAGATTCAGATACTACACCCCTTATTTTCTTATGTTGAACAGTCTTTTTGGTATGGTACTTATTTCCTTGACACTCAGGCAGCTAAACCTGGTCTATTTTAAATTGTTGTCAAATAAAGCTGTTTCATTGGAAGTCCGTCTCGTCCTCTTAAATTTCAAAGCGTAACGAAGCTGTGTAGCCCGAGGAATTTTATTATAGTTTATTTCCTGGGGTGCAACTCCCCAGGTGGCATTGTCAGGCAACCCCCCTCCCCACTCTTTCTCCCCCCCCCCCAAATTTTCCTTTATACCCACCATCTGAATTGTCTCCACCTCCGCCAGACCCTCCCCCTCGCCACATCTAGTCTTTTTTTGATAGATGATGATCTATGTGTATTGATGCGTCATGCTAATGCGTAGCCCCTCCAGGATCCCTCCTTGCACTGCCACTCCGTCGTAGTGCGGGGCACCGAGTGCCGCAGGCCCCTCCGCACCTGTCGCCACCGCCGTCTTCGACGCCAGGCTGCATCTCGCCAATTCCTCCTTTACCTCCTCTGCGCTGTTGTAGGTTCGAGTTCCCGTATCCCAGTGGGTCCTCATCTTGGTGAATGGCGTCTGGAACCGGATGCCCTTCTCCTTCAGGATTCTTTTAGCAGTGTTGTACTCCTTTCTCTTTTGGACCATCTCTGTCGCGTAATCGTGATGGAATGACGGTACTTTCTTCCCCAGTTCTATTTTCTTTGTCCATAGCTCTCTCAGGACCCTCTCTTTGGTAGTAAATTCCAGAAAGTTAACAATGATGGGTCTCGGTTGGGCACCGTCCGCTGGCTTCTGTGCAAATGAGCGGTGTGCTCTCTGAATTTGGAAATTAAAATGTGCTGGCAGGTGCAGTTTGCTTTTCAGCAGGTCTTCCACAAACTTGGCCACAGATTCTCCCTCCTCTCCTTCAGTGACTCCATAGATATGTAGGTTGTTTCTCCTCGGCCTGGACTCCAGGTCAGTTAACTTGTCCTGAAGAGCTTTTTGTTCTCTCAGTGATATGACCAGAGCGTCATTAGCTTCCTGTGCCCAACGTTCTAGCTTTTCAATCCGCGACTCAGCCTCGTTGATCTTGCCGGTCTGGAGCTCCTGTTCGGTGACTACTTTCGCAAGTTGTTGATTTATTTCGTCTTTGAAGTCGTCCAAGTCTTTTTCCACGTCGTTCCTCAGTGTTTCTCCAAACGTGCGAAGGACTTCTTTTGATTCCGTTTTTAAATCCCTTATCTCCTTGCTAATAATTTCTATGTCCGAGCCCTTTTCCGCGTCGTTAGTCACGAGGAGTTCGTTTCGCCATCTCCCTCTGTTTCAGAGCAAGCTGGTAGTTCCGCCATATTGTCTGTTACCGTGTTTCTCTTTTGGTTGAATCAAGTTTTCCTTCCCATTCCAACGTTCCCCTGATCACTTTGTAGTTAATATGATATCTGACAATAGTTATTCAAGTTTTCGGGGAGTTTTTACCCTAGACGGTCGAGAGCCCTGGTGTCGCGCAGTCTACCGCTTTATGGCCAAACCAGAAGTCCCTTCCCTCTAGCCTTTTCAAGGGGGAGGTGGCTAGACTCGGCTCTTGTGGGACGAGAAGCAGAAGGCCTGTCTGATCGGGGGGGAAGATGAGATGACATTTTTGTGGGTCAACACAAACTCATCTGCGAGGACAGCAGCCTTGGACAATGACAACACTTTCTGTTCATTCAAGAACATTACCACCTTCTCTGGCAAAGAGTCTTTAAAATCTTCTAAAAGAACGAGCTCACGGAGTGACTCAAAGTCATTTTTGACATCATTAGCTGCACACCATTTATCAAAGAGGTTGCTTTTCTCCCATGCAAACTCGACAAAGGTTTGACCACTAGATTTTCTATGGTTCCTAAATTTTTGCCGGTAGGGCTCAGGAACAAGCTCATAAGCAGGAAAAATTGCTTCCTTTACAACATCATATTGCAGGCTGTCTTCTAAGAAAAGAGCAGACACCAACTCCTGTGCTTTTCCCACCCGCTTGCATTGGAGAAGGACAGGCCACATGTCTCTTGGCCAGTTGAGTGGCGAAGCTATTCGCTCCAAGGCACTGAAGTATGAATCAACTTCTGCCTCACGAAATGTTGGCACCAGAAAAATGTTTTTACTGGGGCTGGGCAACGATTAAAAATTTTAATCGCAATTAATCGCATGATTTACCTGATCAATCACGATTAATCAATTCATGTATACGCAAAAGCCAATAATGAATTTAAAAGAAGTCTTTCATACACTT
Organism: Nelusetta ayraudi; assembly: GCF_046127955.1. Classification (NCBI taxonomy): domain Eukaryota; kingdom Metazoa; phylum Chordata; class Actinopteri; order Tetraodontiformes; family Monacanthidae; genus Nelusetta; species Nelusetta ayraudi. The sequence continues at coordinate 1,086,384 of NW_027466093.1, forward strand.
TAATTTAAATGTTCTGCCATATAAACGAAAGCACCATAACATTTATCGTGCAAACACTTAACATCAGCACTTTACACAGAAACATTTTTCATGTAAATCTAAAGTTAAAAAACATGCAAATACAAAATTAAAGCTTATTGCCAATGCCAGGGCATTACTGTTATCCTGTTCCTTATGAAAAATAAAAAAAATCTACCTACAAAATCCTGAGCCACAATAATAACAGGCAATTTCTGAGGTAACAGCAGAAACATTTTTCTTTTATCAGGGAGCAGCATAACCAGTCTGCGTTCCCTTGCAAATGTCCCAGTTAGAAAGGGTGAGGCACAAAAACGTTCACTTTTGGGTTTTTCTTCACAGGGGACTAGAATGTAAAGTCCACATTTATACTGGAGTTCCTTTGGAGAATCTCACTCAACTCAGTGCAGTTTGTCAGTTCCTGGAACTTGACGGCCAGTTATTTTAAATGTACTGCCATATGAATTAAAGTGCCATAACATTTACTGTGCAAACACACTTTTAACATCAGCATTTTTGAACAATTAGCAGCTAAGAAAAAAAAATAGTGTAAATTTAAACTCAACTTAAACAATGTTTTAAAGCAATACAAAATTAAAGCTGTAAGCAGCGTTTGCGGGACTGAGCCCACCTGGCCACTGCCTGTCGTGACGTCCGCCACCTGGCCACGAGCCCCCGACACCCGCCAACGCTTCCCAACGCCTGGCGATTCCGCCCGAAACCCGCCGATGCCCCATTACTGACGCCGACGCCTGCTGATGACACATCAAGCACTGACTTGACATTACTGACTTGACATTTAGAAACATTTGATTTCTAAATGTGATTGATTACTGTATCATTTTGGAGATAATAAGCCTTAAAGTTGGCTTTTTGTTTTGTTTTGCGACAGCTCCAATATTCCATTTTTACTGTACAATAACATCAAATTGCTCCATAAGCTCTGGCAATGGTTGGTACAGTTGACCTCAGGACAACCTTTAATATATCTTCAATCATTATAAGGCATATTTAATGTACCATTTTGGAGATATTAAGCCTCAAAGTTGTTGTTTTCCTTTTTCTTTTTAGCTTTTCAAACAGGCAAAAAGGGCCCAGTACTCAATTTTTTACTGGACAGTAACATTGCTTTGCTCCATAATTTCTGTCAGTGGTTGGTACAGTTGACCTGAGGAACACCCTGACTATATCCTCAGTCATTATCAAGCATATGTACAGTATCATTTTGGAGATATTAAGCCTTAAAGTTGGCTTTTTTTTTTCTTTTTTTTTTTTCTTTTTTTTGCGAAAGCTCCAATATTCCATTTTTACTGTACAATAACATCAAATTGCTCCATAAGCTCTGGCAATGGTTGGTACAGTTGACCTCAGGACAACCTTGAATATATCTTCTCTTAATATTCATGAATATTCTCACTTAATGTACCAGCTCCTTCCTGTAGACATGATATGTACAGTTAGTTATTCTTTGTTTGACGCAAGTGTTATATTAATTTCCTACTATCTGTACCGGTACTTCTTGTTAATTTGAAATAAACACTAACAGCATAATGTCAAAACAAAAACCGAACAAGTCAAACAGGAGCAGATCAGAAAACAAGGAGGCTTTGTACTAAAATATGGATAAAATATAAACAGGGAGTTGTCTAATGTCGTCAAGGAAGCCAACATTACGTTACCTGTTGATCAGCATGTTGACTCAGAAAATCCTCAGGCTCCTGCTGCGACATTTCATTTGGGGCGACGGTTGTGACTTCACTGCTGGTCCCATGAGAAACTCAAATCGCTCCCTCACGTTTGTGTTGCGTGGCATGGGTTAGGACATTGAGAGGCATTATAGTGTGGTTGTGTGCACCAAATCGGACTCGGCTTCTAGCTCGATAGCCGTGCATAATTTATGCAAATGCAATGCTCTGTTTATGTGAACTCACGGAGTCCGACTCCTTGCACGTGCTCATCTCGACTCGATGGATTTATGAGCTTGATGACAAGTGTCACAAGTGTGTATTTTGTATTGGATTGATGTACTGCAATTCTAGTCATGTGAACAAGCAATTAGCATTCCTAGTTATATGTGGCATGACGAAATACTGTACTACCAAGTTTGTAGTTGCAGTATCTTCAGTTTATGGGGTAGAGGGTGCTCAAATTGGATTGATTGAAGATGTAGTTTAGGTACAATTTGCTTGTTTTTTATCAAAATTTAAGTTGATTGCAGTTCAAGGTGGCACAATCCTATCAGATGTTGTCATTTTATCACGAAGAACACTGGTATTTGATGATTATTACCATAAGTACCACCATGTTGCAGGCATTGTGGTTACAAGTTTCACTCCAATTTTGATTGTTGTCTGTATGACTAGCAATCCGTTGAGCTGTCTAGGGTTATCATTCAGATAAGGTGTCACAACTTTTAATTGCATGGGAACTTTGGGATCCATGGCAGATGGGCATTGTAAAAAAACGGATCTTGAGTCGGAAGGCTAGCTTGTCCTAATTGTGACCTTAATATGATGATTTTTTTTCCCTGCCAGATTGAGGAGAAATTAAATGGACATCCAAACCGGGGCCAATAATGGATGAGCTGGATGATGTCACAGTATCAATTTTAAATGGTATGTCATGTGTAGGTATGAAAAAATTTCCATTACTGTGATTTGTCCGCTAAGTAATTAAAATAACTGTATGCTGACACTGATTTCAAAAAGAAGTATTTTACAAATTTGAGACAAAATGTCTAAACTGAATTGCGTTTACAATTAATTCTGATAACAGAAATTGGCACAAAACAAACTTGGTTTGACTTGTCAAGTTGAATTAAATTCATTAGTTAAAAAAATGTATGAGTTGTTAAGTCTAAAAGGTTTGTTAATGATTGGACTGTCTTTATAGCTGCCAACATCGATGAAGTCTTGCTCCACACCCTCCGTCGTGATGATTTGAGAGACCTTTTTCCTGGACCAGAACACTTTCTCAGGAGGAAACTGATTTGGGCCCTTATTAGTGTAGATGTGATTGGTTACCTACTTTGCTCTGAAAACATCTAGCATAACACTTTTTTTTTCTTTTTTCCTAATTGGGTCTATTGTTTCTCTCTTGTTCATAATGTTTTGGATCTGGTTTCCTCTCGGCTGAGAATTCCACCGTACCAGACAAGACTGCACCGAATGAAGCCAGGAACTGTGTCTTCATTCTGCATCCATTTGACTGATTTACTGATTTGTCTCCTCCATTTCATCAGCCAAAGATGGTCTGACAGCACAGGCCAGACATTATCAGACCCTGCAGGAGCTGTACAAGAAACCAAAACGCAACCAAGATGCTGTCTCCCAAATTCTTGACCTGCAGTTTCGAGCAAGAAGATCCTTCATTGATAGTGATGTTCTGAAAGAACAGGACAAGGCCAACAAAGATCCTGGATGCATATCCATGTGTCAAGGATCTTTATCGTGTAAGTGATTAACTTGTTTTGGTTTATGATGAAAAGCAAGCATTTTTGCAGATTTTAACATTGACTTGCATTATAGGCGATGAATGAGCTGCGGCGCATTCTGGATAAGGGCAACAGAAAATTCATTGATGAACTAAAAAAAGAGATGGGAAGACTTCTGCACCAATGTGTAATTTTATGGCGCATAACGCTGGATGTAGGTGAGTCATTTTGCTGTGTCTCTAATTGACTGTGTAGCTGTTTCCTTGAACACAGGATGGTTTATGTTGCGCTGAATGAATAGATGCAGAATGGTAATACTCTTCATGCTGAAAAAATAAGATTTTTTTTTGTGATCAACACAAACCTAATAAGACTCATTTTTAGGAAGACTAACTTTGAACTCAAAGTTGATTTGTTCTATTCCAGTGGAATATTCCATCGCGCTGCTCAGGCCACTCCCCACACTCTTTCCTTCACCAAGTCCACCACCGAAGAAGCTGGGACATGCCAGTGAGGCACTGCTTCATGTCATTCAGGTGAAAGTTTGTTCGCATTTTCTCACATTCAACACTTCATAGTTCCATGCATGGATGTGGCGTTTCCTTCTTCTTTTTCTTTAGCCAACAGAAGATCCCACAATGTACTCGCAGAAGAGGTCTTTCTGCAAGCCCCTGTGTTGCTGTTTGATGGGACCCGCTGTCTCATCTGTCTTGGAGCCACTCCCGCCACCACGCTTGCCAAGGAAGACTTGAGTGACGGTCTGCTTCATCTGATGGGTTACTACTATGCCCTGCACCTCACATATTCAAAAGTGTGTGGCAACCCTTCTCTCTGTCATTCAGACAGAAGTGCTACAGGACACTATCCATGAGTGAGACACCACAGCCTCATACAAAAAAGACCATGGCAGAATGGAAAGATTTTATTGGGGAGTAGAGCTGTGTACTAGGCATAGGTAGTGATACACTCCCCTGGTAGTTGTAACTTGAGGGTGGGTGGGAGTCTGTTGGAACAAACATGTTATCAGTATATATCAACACTATATGCTGTCCCCATGCTGTTTTTTTTTTTTTTTTTGTGTAACTGAGTGTCAGGGAATCTGAATCAATATTCAATAATAATGACGGTGAATATTGTAACAATTGTTACTTGCGTTCTAGAAATGATTGCTTGAGGTTGTTTTAAGATGCAATGCCTTAGTGACGTTTTTATTACAAGGCAGTGAAGGCACTGTCAGCAATTTAAGTGAATAAATAGTTGTTGACAATATTAATTCTGTTTGCTGAATTATTTTTTTTGGGGGGGGAATGGGCGTAGGGGGGTGAATGCTTTGTCTCATTTTGAGAAAAAAAAGCTAATATTGTGAACACTTAAATTAAGAAGAATTGCACTGTTAGTAGGTCTGGTTTTAAGATATTTTCATTCAAATTAAGAAAGAAGCAAACGTGAAAAAAGAATTGAGAAGCTAGTATCAAGTTTATTTGACTTACAGTACAGAGTACAGTCCTTGGAATGAGTGCTTTACTGTTTATTTCAAGAGTTTTTCCATTCTTCAAATGCCTAGATATATCGTCTTATTTTAAGAAATCTTACCAAGTCTAAATATCTTACTGCATTGGCAGATAATTTGACTTGTTTCTAGCCTGTTCTTTCTCATTTTAAGTGTTTATTTCTTAGATATATTTTGCAGTGTGTGGACACCGAGGGGAGCTCTAGAATTGGCTCATTCAACCGACCAACGAGCCAATCAGCAGCGGCGTCACAGGCCCTCCTCCTTCTTTGTTCTCTCTCTCACTTTGACTTCGGCACTGGACAGCCAGGTTTGTGGAGGGAAGGTTGGAACAAGGTAAGGACGGGGTACCCCATATATTCATGTACGTAGAGTCACTAAGTCTTAAACTCACCAGGTTTGTATCGCTTATCGATAACCCTAATGCAATACAAGTCTGTGAGGGTCAAAGGTCAACTTTGTCCTAGGGACATGGAGCCACTTTCAGGTTCATCAGGATCCTCCTGGACACACCCACGCCAAATTTGGGGCTTCTAGCCCATGAGGAACCCCAAAACCCTCACTCTAATTCCAGCCTTATCGCTAAACCCTAATGCAGTGCAAGTCTATGAAGGTCAAAGCTCAACTTTGTCCGAGAGACATCAAGTGTTTTTTCATGAATCATTCATAAATGTTAAGAGTTTGCTTTGTGGAGAATTCACAATAAAAATACATTGACACTGTCAAGATGGACTCAAGCACTATTATTGAACTATACTGTATTTTTTGAGTGATGTGAAGCTTTTGACAAGCCCTGCGCAAAGGAGGCCCATTTGTTTTTGTTTTTTTGAAGGGGGCCCAAAATTCCTGGCGGCGCCCCTGAGCGGGCATCTCCAGCACCAAGGCAGTGGAGCTGCCGGCCACGAGAGAAGAATTAACCAGTCCATTGAAACCATTTGTTTGGTCTAGTGAGTGGCAACAGTCCTTTGAGGATCTTAAGTGCCTTCTCAGCTGTAACCCTTTCGTGTCTGCTCCAAATTTTTCCTCATTGGCTAGAAGCCCCAAATGTAGCGTGGGCACTTCTTGGGGGCTCCTGATGAAAAAGCAAGTGGCCCCATGTCTCTAGGACAAAGTTGAAAATTCACCCCATAGACTTGCATTGAATTAGGGTTAACAATAAGGCTGAAACTAGGGTTAGGGTTAGGGTTAGCTGAAATTAGGGTTAGGGTTTCAGGGTTCCTCAAGTACTAGAAGCCCCAAATTTGGCGTGGGTTCTTCTTGGGGGCTCCTGATGAAAAAGCAAGTGGCCCCATATCTGTAGGACAAAGTTGAAATTTCACCCCATAGACTTGTATGTCATTAGGCTTAGGGTCCAAGAGTACACATACACATTTTCTTTTGCTTTATTGATTTAAGCTCATCGTCTCCAGCTGCAAAGGTATAGAAACCTTTCTGTGTTTTGATGTCGTGTGTGAGAAAACATCACTTTTGTCTGTAAACTTGTGTTATCATTGTCCTTCATTGAAAATGACACAATCTTTCATCTCATTGTTCAGATGCCGAACACCAAGGCATTCCGTCGCTCTCTGGCCATGAAACGACGCCTGGAGCAAAAACGGGATTGGACACCTTTTCCACCTCGGAAGGACTTTGAACGTCGTGAGTACTTCCACGTTCATGATTTCATGTTCTGCCTGTGTTGTTATGTTGTATTCCAAATAAATCTTACAAAAACATATTTAGATTTTTCTTTTTTGTCAATTTACACAGGCCGCGGTACTGGTCAGCGACCTGGGTGCGAAGATGGCCCGTTTTGCTCCTGACTGACAAAACAGTGCAAGTTCGTTCTTAAGGCCCAGCAACCAGACAAGAAGGTATGGGTCGTGATTTTGTCAAGCCACAAGTTTCTTTATGTTTTTGTTCTGGTGGTGGGAGACTCACATCTCTGTCCACTTGTGGATGGTTTTGTGTTCTCTCCCCGGGCAACAACCTTGAACACGGGCTTGTAACAGACTCCGCCCAGGATTTTGCTGCGCTACTGGCAACTGTGTTGGACCGCTGGCCCAAGGTTTGTTTATCTGCTGTGACAAACAAATTTGAACACATGAATGTCATCGCCACTTTGTTTTATCAATATCAAGTAATTCCATGATCCATAGTTCAATAACAAGAATATTCATGAATTTATTTTGCATTTTTATGTTTGTTTGGGTTTTTTTTTTTATATACAACTATTTTGTAGGTGTTTGTGCTTGACTTTCCACCTCGCCTGACTGTCAAGCCAGAACTACAAACAGCGCTACGTCAAGTATATCATCGTGTTGCTGCACGCATGGGTGTGTAAAATACATATTTTTGTTGTATTTTTTTCTCTTCAGTGACACTGTGCTAACAGATATTTCTTAGAATTGTGTGATTACATAATTGATTATGTGACACTTCTTCCAGGTTTAACATTTGTGTATATGGCCGATCACCTCCCCCTTCGTCAGCTGTACATGGTGGTATTATGATGGTGTAAGTTTTGCCTTCTTCAGCCTTACTTGCTCTTCATTTGATTTGACAAATATGTGTTAACATGTTGTTTTCTGTTCAGGTGCACCTCAGGACTGATTTTGGTGGAGCGTCTGCATGCTGCATGCTCCATCAGCTCGCACCCCCTTCACCTAGGCCAGGGGTGTTGTGCCACAACCAATCATCGCCCAGGGTGTCTCCCAGAGTGGTTGTGACAGGTCCTGTCCACATGCCAGTGTATGGACCTGCTCCTGAATGGACTCTTGTTGGACAGGAGGTTGAGGTAACCTGTTCATCCCTCTTTTTTTTTTCCCCCCAATCGTGTATTTGTCAAACAGTGCAACTTTTTATTTTAAAAATGAACACTTATCCTAAGTTGACTCTGATTTCCTCTCCTCTTTTTTTTATAGACAGTACCAACAGTTGTTGAGACTGCATTTCACACAGACATCTCGTCCAATCCCGTGTGGTTCAGTGAGGATAAGGCTTAATCTCTCCTGTCCTGTTTGTGGGGGCGCTAATCCCGTAAGAGTCAAGTAGGCCTAAGCAGCGGCCGGTGAATAAGACGAGTTAACAACGGAAGAGCACATGCAAGAACGGCGGAAAATACCAACAACGGAAAACAAATCAAAGACCCACCCGCAAGTTACCACTCTAAAGTGTGGACCCACTTTGGCTTTTACGAGACGGATGACGGGAGGAAACTTCATAAAGAATATGCAATCTGCAACAACTGTTTTGCAAAGGTAAAATACAATGGCAACACTACGAATCTGCAGAGCTGCCTCGTTCGCTATCACCCGTCCCGTTTTTCCCAGAATTGTGTTCTTTTTTCACCACCTGTCCTGGGAAAGATAAAATCTCTCCCGGGACACAATTTGTCCCGTTTTTTATGGAAAATGACAAAACCTCATTTAATTTCCGTCTGTGGTCTAGATGGGGTTGCCAACCCTCCCGTAAAATACGCGATTGTCCCATATTTGGCAACTAAAAAGCCTGTCCCGTAATGAACTGATGGGGGACGCACTTCACTTTGTCCCGTATATTTTGGGGACGCGTTTATTTATTTATTTATTTTGTCTACATCTTTTTTTTTTATTGATTTTCAGAATCGGGGCAGTGAAAGGATTTTTTTCGCTCTTTCATCTTCCCGTCAGTTTGTATATCCCAAGTCCCCAAGTTGCGATAAGACAAGTTGCTACTGACTTTACATTACCAGAAAGCACTGTCCTTGTTTACATGAAAGTTATTAATGTTCATGCACTTTAATATGTTTGCTTGTGCAGTGCACGTTTGTTTGTACATTATACAAAGTTTTGGAATAAATGCAAGATCACAGGCATTTTCCTTTTTATGGGTATTTTTTTCTTTTTCAGTCACATATTGTGACGACCCTGTCTCTATATAACTTGTTGTGGCTCCCAGCTGTTTTCCCATTTCTAGGTAGCGGTGGATGTGGGTGTGGCATCTTCCGATGAGGACACCTGTGCCGATGCCCCCCGCAGGATAAAAGGCCGACTGCGTGTGCCGCTCGGTCTCTTCCCCATTCTCCATCCAGCAGCCATGGGCGTCTGGCCGACTCTCAGCTTCTTCTGTTCTGTTTTGCACCTGACAACACCCCACATCCTATTATTCACTCATCCACACTTACATTACTGATGAATACTGACAAACACACACCATATATTTTGTAGGGGAGGAAATATCTAGACACAAATAGTAATATCTCCCCAATACGTATTCCGTCGTTCCGGTGTCAAGGTGAGGATTTCAAAGTAAAATACATAATAATTAATTTAATCTGACTCCATTTGATAATAATAACTTTACTTTTATACATTGATTGAGAGAAAGACTTGATTAACAATTAAGAATATAGACTCAATAATAATAAACTTCTCGTGATCTGACATTAGTCTTCAGTTCAGGGATGGCTTCTATAAATTAACAAAACTATTCAGTTTGTTCATTAAACATGGAAGAATAGCCTGATGTCTGGGTTGGAGTATTCAGAGGTTATTGAACATGATACCCAATCTTATCTGACCAACTCAGAGGTTAAGGGTTTGAATAATGTCCAGTGAAACTTACCATATAACTAAGGTCTTTGGGATTCTGATTAATCCCTATCTTAGTTCAGTGATGGCAGATATAGACAAAGCACTCAGTGACCTTCTTAACATAGAAGAACAGCCCAGACATCTAGGTTGAGATGTTCAGAGGTTTGTATCTTCCAACTCAATAGTTAGAAAAACATGACACTCAATCTTTTCTATTCAACTCAGAGGTAAAGAGTACAAGCATTACTCAAATGAATTTACCATATAACTGAAGACTAAATCAATATCTGATGTCAGATTGCTCTCCACATAGAAACAAAAGTCTCAACAAGTTAATATTGAAGGGGAATGGATAACATACCAGTTTACTGCGATGTCCAGAGTAAAAATGCAGCAAAAATGTAACAGACCGGTTGTGTAAAAATGATGGTAGAAAAAATCAAGAAGTCAAAGAAAAAGAAGAAGAGAGAGAGAGAGTGAAAAAAAGAGAGAGAGAGAGAGAGAGAGTGGGTCCCAGAAAAGGAGAGAGAAGAAAGAAGAGACTTCAGATTCTTGTTCCTTCCCTTAAATATCCTCCCAGAACAGAGACACTGCTAAAATGCATATTTAAAAGATTCAAATCAAATCTACTCTTCCTACTCGGGAACCTTTTGGTCATCAGGGGTAATTTTCCACAGCAACAATAGATCACCAAGACCTTCATACCTCTCGCACTGACACTCACAACATTTCAAAGGAAAGTTCTAAACAAAAGGCAGAGACAGTCCCTGAATGCAAATCCAACAAACACAAGGAGATACCTTTTGGCCCTCGGGGGTTCCTTTCCCGCGACATGTAAATCATGTAAGTTAATTACAATAGGTGAGATTGATACAGTTGTAACCCCTGTCTTTGAAGAACTTCCATTGTTAGAGAAAACACTTCAGGATGTGGATTTGACTGTCTTACAATTTCATTATTTTGCTTACAATTATCTATTTTGTTATAATAAACCTTTTGATTAATTGCAATCCGCAGTGTCCCTTCCGTTATTGTCATAACTCTTGAGCCGGGTTATGACAATATCGTCTGCAAAATTTCGAAGATATCGAAGATATCGTGTGTCGTGATGTTGTCATTATCGTGGGCCAAATATCGTCACAGTATCGAATCGTGGGTTAGCCGTATCGCCCCACCCCTATTATCAACACAAGATCACATATGTACAGTACATGTACAGTTTAATTAGTGTGTTACTTCGTTTATGAATTAATTTCTTTATGTTCTTCCAGATGTCCAGCCTGAGACGTCGATCAGCACGCGTTGCCTCAAAAACCAAAACAAACAAGTGACATGTTGGTATTTGGGATATGTGTATTTCATTGTGTGCATCTTTGTGATAGGACAATAAATGCAGTTCTTTAAACGTTACTTTGTGTCCTTGTATTTGCAGGTGTGGGCAACACGTTCAACTGTCCACATGACTGAGTCTGCCTCCAGCAATGTCACAGCAGTGCAGCAGGTTTGTACTTATTCATTTCCACTTCATCACCTGTGTGTGTTTTCTAGGCTTTACACCGATCTTATCGGCTGTATCGGATCGGCCGATATTTGGCATTTTTTGAAACGTTCATGATCGGGCGTCATGTCATGAATCACCGATCAATGACGTCATGGTCGTGTTGAAACTTTTTTAATCTGTCTCATTTCCTCCAAAGTAGTTTCACAGCATCGACATGTTTATTTGTTTGTATCCGAGAGCTAATGGTTCATGATTCAAAAACCTTCATTTTCGTCTTCGTGCCTCTTCCTGTTTTGAGTACTGTCGCGATGTGACGGACAATAAAGTTTCTTTGAATCTTCACGACAGCAACATCCATGGGTGACACAAACATTCGTGTCGGGGGTGTGGAAGTTTTTCAAAGTGAGAGAAACAGACATAGCACAAGCTATCTGCAATATATGCAACGCTACAGTACCTAGCGGGGGAATTTTGGCAAAAAATTTCAACACCACAAATTTAATCAGGCACTTGGAAAAGATACACACGGAGGAGCATGTCGAGTTCAAGAAACACGCGGAGAAAGAAAAAGAAAAGCAAACTGTGAAACCGATGCTAAAGCAAACAACTTTAGACGGTGCTCGTGAGAAGGCAAGGGGTGTACAGAAACAAGTATTTATTGCCTCTAACGTGATCGGATCGGTGATCGGTGATCGGCACAAAAATCGTGATCATGTAAAGCCTAGTGTTTTCCTTTCTATGTTTATTGGCATAAAATCACATCTTTCTTATTTTAATCAGGTGGAGGCGACGCCACAGATGACCAGAGCTGTGCCCGTGGTTCCTGTGGCTCCCGTGGTTGCCAGCACCAAGCCAGAGGAGGCCAGCACCGTCCAGGAGGCAACACAGAAGATCAACTAAGCTAAGGAGGCTTTTCTTTCTTCTTCTGTTGCCTCTGACTGCTCCGCTCGTTCTACGCCTCGCACATGGGATTTGTGATCCATCATCAGTTAGTACTAGTGAAGATGCAGTGGCAGATCATGGCACTGGTATTAGATTAGCCAAGGTTCTGCATGGTTCTTTTCATCAAGGCGAAACCGGTCACGGTTTAAAATTCCAGCACCAGCTGGCAACAGTGAGTCACTTCAGAAGAGCAAAACTCCTCACTTTGACATGGATAATTCTGACGTAGAGTTTGTCAGTGCTGTGACCAATGAAGAGTGTAACTTCTCTCCCCTTGATGTTGATGTTTGTTTAGACCTTTGCAAAAACTTGAAGATTCATTTGGACCGTGCGAGTTTTCCAATTTCTGATTGCAATGGCCCATTAGGTTCGCCGTGTACAAATGAGAATGTAGAGGCTGATGGAAACTGCTTCTTCAGAGCCATCAGTCAAGCTGTGACTGGTTTATAGACACAGAAGTGGAAATTCAGGTTGCAGCAGATTGTTTACGATTAGATGTGTACACTTTTATCGATGGTCATGGGTTGAAGTACAGCTCTTGCAAGAAACAATTCTCACATTGTATATATTTATGGATGTATTTGTTTTATATGGAAGCAGTTACCATAATCCAAATTAAAATAATAATATAATAACAGAAATGCTTTTTCATTTTAAGAACGAAGCTGCATTATTTGACTCATAATTAAAATCATTAATAAATATTCCTATATGCATTTTCTTTTTCTTATTCGTGTCCCACCTTTTATGACACAATCAAACTTTGAGATTGCGATTTCGTTTTCGAGTTGTGGTCACTCTTGTGCAGGGCAGGACCACGAAAATTAAAAAGCAATGCCCTCAGTTTTCTTTTTGATTGTGTCATAAAAGGTGCGACACGAATAAGAAAATGAAAATGCATATAGGAATATTTATTAATGATTTTAATTATGAGTCAAATAATGCAGCTTTGTTCTTAAAATGAAAAAGCATTCTGCTATTGCTTTTTCATTTTTGAATTTTACATTTCATATTGAATTTTGGTAACTCTTTGCTGGTGCATGTTTTGAAAATTAAATCTCAAATGTGTTTTCCTTCATTTGAATTAAGTACAAGAATGAGCAGTCATGAATAAGAAAATGAAAATGCAGTTTGGATTATTTATTAACGATTTTTTTTATGAGTCAAATAATGCAGCCACGTTCTTAAAATGAAAAAGCATTTCTGCTGTTGCTTTTTCATTTGGATTATGGTAACTGTCTGCTTCCACACTCCAGTGGTTCTGCACATTAGTATAAATAGAGTGATTCTCTATCATGACATCACAGGACGGCGGCACACTGACTCATTCCATGAACCTGGACACTGATGATCCAGACTTTGGACCAGATGAGCCAACAGGCCACAGTGGAAACGGGTCAGAACATGGGACTGGCTGCTGAAAGGATACAGGTAGGTGGCGCTGTCATCCCAAGTTGTGTGGTGTGGAGGATCGGGGCCAAAGTTCCAGATGCTCACAGATGTGACTGTGGATTCAGGAGGAGTGTTTGAAGGCTGGACTCCCAACAGTGATTGGCTGCTGAGGACCTCTCAATCACAATCAGGTTTTTTAGTGGCTGTGAGATTGAAAGTGAGATTGCATTGTCCAGGGAGGAGGACAGCAGTCAGTCATGTTTCACCTCCAGTCAACACGCAGTGGTTCACATGAAGGTCCAAGAGGCCTACAGACCTACACAGAGTCTGGATGTGGCAGCACAGTGGCATCATTGTCTTTGTTGTTTTGTTTGGTCATTGTGATGCCACAATGACACTGAACATCCGATTTGTGTGCCCGAGTTTTAAGAGGATCAGGTGCGGACATTTTAGCATTTAAATTATTATGGCTTATTAGCATAGGTACGTAGTACCTCACCTGTCCGTTCTTTTTACAGTGCTTCCTGAACACCTCACCGGCACACTACAGCCGCCTGCGAGCACAAAGCAGCGCAGAGCCTCCTCGTTGTTCTCCTCACCTGGAGGACGCTTGGTGATCAAGACCTGTGGCCCAAAACTCGGTCCTATAAGATAAGTGCAGGAACACTGCCGCTTCGCCCGCACTTGATTGTGCTAGCCGCCCCGTACAGACGGTGGACGGTGCATGTTGCTTCCGTCCCGCCTTGGTTTTACTTGTTGTTTTTCCGTTCTCGTTGTGTTTTTCTTCGTTTGCTTACGTCGCCACTGCTGACCCTCAGACAGCAGACGTTACACTATCAAGTCGCCGGTCCAGCTACAGTGGTGTGCGTGCGTGTATGCGTGTGCGTGGTTGGTGGGAACTTGGTTGGTGTGTGTGTGTGTGTGTGTGTGCGTGTGCGTGTGCGTGTGTGTGTGTGTGTGTGTGTGTGTGTGTGTGTGTGTGTGTGTGTGTGTGTGTGTGTGTGTGATTGCATTGTTTGTTTGTTTTTCTTGCTATTTCAGTACATGTGACAGATTTTAGGGAACTTTTAGTAACCAACTGTTTATCTTTTCTTTTGTAGTCGCTGAGAGCTGCTGGTGGTGGCGGTGTCCCGGGTGGTGGGCCCCTTCGAGTGCTGTGACCCGGGATTGTGGTTGTTTTCTTCTTTTTTTTTGCACTTCACTTTCTTTGCAGGTGTGTCACGTGTGAGTGGGGTGTTCCTTGTTTTCTTTGGTTCCTCCCCCGTTTGGCCCCCTCATCGGTAAGCCTCAGTTTCTACACCAAGAATAAGGAGCTCAGTAGCTCCGTTTTAAGTGTTGGTCTGTTTGTTCCTTTTATTTTTAAATGTTGAATAAAAGTTGGTTTGATATTGTAGTATCTGAATCTATGCATATGTCCTCATGTGATCTTATGTGTATGGCCTGATGTGAACTCAGCGGTGAACCCGCTGTGGCACTCTTTCCCTAAGGACGTTAGGGTCCATATATGGTCTGGTCGTTGCCAAGGTCCACCAAATTGAAACCAGATGGCCATTGGGGGTGCAACTATGGAATGCATACATCCTCCTCCACTTCCTGTATCTTCCTCCCTGGTTGCTGGGGGTATAAGAGGTGATGTGAACAAAGGATCATCGGAGTTGCTCATATCTGGCCCAGAGACATCCCCAGGCATTCTAGGTGCCTGTCTGACTCTTGACTTCTTTGAAATAAACCAGTTTTTATATACAACTAAGTCTGTGTCAGTGAAGACTCCTTCAACATCTACATCACCTGAATCCACCAGAAGAATTCACCACAATTTTTTAAACATTCTGAACCACATCTCCTACTCCTTCCTCGTAGAACTTACCTGTGTGCCTAATTATTACTTTTGTGTTTAGTAGAACTCCCTGGGTGAAATTCCCAGGGTGGCGTTGTCGGTTCCTTTTCATTTTGTTAAATTCCCAATATTAAATCTTGCTTTATCAGATAGCCATAACCACTCTCATCGCCACAGGATATTTGAGTCAACTGAGTCAAACTGTCGTGTCTACTTCCCAGTCTCAATAAAAATGTTCACTACTGCTTTGTGCGAGCTTCTTAAATGGAGGTTTGTCGGGGTTTTTCCCTTTTTAGAAGCAAGCCACATATTTTGTGTCTTTCCACCACAAGACATTGGCTTTTGTCACTCTCTTCGTCGTATTGGGAAAAAGTGGCATATCGGACTTTCCCGCCGCGAGTCGCTCGTCAACATACTGCTGTGAAAGGGGGGTGACGTCACAGAACGCGAGGTGCATTTAGGTGCTGCTGCGTAAAACGCAAACATTTTCCTGGGCAAATATTCATTTGACAGACGTAAACGAAGTGAAATATGACTTCAATTTAAGTTTGTTTTAGTTTGTTTTTATAAACACACAAAAAAGTTTGAGTTAGTTATCGTTTTTGAAAAAAGTTCTTGACTTCTACTTTAGAGATATTGATGACGAGTTGTTGTTTATAAACAGTGTGACTATGTGGTTCGGCAAGCGGTGGTGCTGTCTGTACATAGCTTAGCACTAGCACCCCTTTTCAATGCCAGAGTGAAAAGATCCACACGGAGTGTTATGACCCACGGGTGGGTCTAGGTGCCTCTATGTTTGTGTCTGTGTGTGTGTGTGTGTGTGTGTGTGTGAGAGAGAGAGAGTGGATGACGCCTTGCAGGTGCGGTCCTGTATGTCGGCTGCTGATTGGACGCGCCACGGCTGAGAAGGAGGAGCAGTCGAGCCAGCCTGACGGTCATCCCTCCTCCGCTCCCAACTCTGCAGTTAGTCACTTCTGAAATGGCGTTAGAGCACGCAGCCGTAGGTAGTGATGGCCGATCAAGGCTTTGTTGAAGCTTCGACACTTGTTTCAAAAAATGGTTCATTACTCGAGGCTTCAATGACACAGTGCTCGAGGAGGTCATCTAGTGCTCAATAAAATGAAGTGCAATGGAAACGTGTTCATTGTTTCATAGGTTGTTTGGGATTTGATTCGCCATGCATTCTTGTTGGACAACACTACATGCTTGTATGGTTCAATGCGGACACAATAAAATAAAAATGAAAAATAAAGACAATGTCTCTTTTTTGGCATAACTGATTGTAGTACACTATAGCTCTTATACTTAGCCTGACAGTTTGTGCAATGAATTATGTTATATCCTAAAACAAGACTAAATAGCCCATAGTTTAAAAATATGTTCAATAGTAAGTGTTCAGTGGGTCAGATGTCAAATGTGATCTATTTAAAATGTAGAATAGATGAGCTAAATAAGACATATATAATACACATTGATGGGAATTGAACCGTCGCCTCAGTCTTGCAAGTCCAAGATTGTCATAATGTACCACAAACCCAAATCACACTCCCTTTTTTCATCGAAGCTGTTTGAGTAGCGTTAGCACACCGTGATTCCTCATCAACTACAGGCCTACACTTCAAATAATTATGAGAAAAATCCAACGTAAAGAGAGCACTTCCATTAGGAAATAGTCAACATGAAATTTCGTCTTCTACTGACACCTGCTGGTCAAATTGAATAGTTGCAAATATTGTGAACAAGTTGTCATCTAATTCTAATCCTAAACAATATGGCCATTCCAAGTCAAGTATTAAGACAATTAATCAGGTTTGTACTGCTTGATTGAACACATTCATCCCGTTCCAGTGCACTAAAACCCACTTCCCTTCAGGACCGTGTCAGCGAAGCCAAAACTTCCTTGAGTGACGCTGTTTCCCAGCATGCAATGCGAGCTAGCGATTCACAATACTATTTCATCACAAACATGGATGTAAAAAATAAAAAGGGAAAAGGGGAAAAATGAAACTTCAGGAACACCAACCATTGCAATACAAGCAGAACTGGGCCGAAGTTTTATATTATGTACACTATAATACAGCCTTCTGGTGGACAAGCCATACTATTTAATCCGTGTCTTCCTATGGCACTTCCGTGGGTGGAAGCTCGTCGTAGAGGTCACGTCCTGGTTGCTGGATGTCTGCTGCTGATTGGACGCGCCACGGCTGAGAAGGAGGAGCAGTCGAGCCAGCTTGACGTCGTCCCTCCTTCGCTCCAAACTCTGCAGTTCGTCACTTCTGAAACGGTGTTAGAGCATGCAGCCGTAGGGGTGGGCTGCCATTTTCTTTGTCCCCTCTTTTCTCCTGTTTATTAAGTATGTAGGGAGGTTAGCCTTTCTGTATTTGGGTTCTCTTTCTTTCTTTCGTTTGTTCTTAAGGCAAGCTAGTTGGACTTTGGTTTATTATTTGCTGCCCACCGGTTAAGTTGTTTTGTTTATTTAATTTACTGATTAATAAAATGTTTTTTGTTGAAACTGCCAACTGCAGTGAAAAATTAATGAGGCTTGGGAGTGGGGGAAGGTGTCCTACACGTTGCGTCTCGGTCCCCCTCGACGGGACGTAACACAGAGTTTTCGCCGTGACAGCAGGTTGAGCTCCTACCGTGTTACAGGTGACGTCGTCACGTTAGCCTGTTCCATCCCTGCTAAATTCTTTAAAGAACTACCGTAAGTAAACTTTTAAATTATAATACGCTCTACACTAATTGTAATTTCCTGCCCGTGGTTCTATATTGCAACAGTTGACGGCTCATATCAGCAGATAAACAGCAACAATCTGGGCATTGCGGGTGATTCATAAATATGTCATTTCTTATTAATTAGCCCATAAGTGTTGTACACCAGTGTGACACCAATTGCTTGTTGCTGACAGCAGTGAAGAAATGACACTCTAGTGGTTCTGCACATTAGTATAAATAGAGTGATTCTCTATCATTACATCACAGGACGGCGGCACTCTGACAGATTCCATGAACCTGGACACTGATGATCCAGACTCCGGTCCAGATGACACAACAGGCCACAGTGGAAACGGGTCAGAGCATGGACTGGCTGCTGAAAGGATCCAGGTAGGTGGCGCTGTCATCCCAAGTTGTGTGGTGTGGAGGATCAGGGCCAAAGTTCCAGATGCTCACAGATGTGACTGTGGATTCAGGAGTGTTTGAAGGCTGGACTCCCAACAGTGATTGGCTGCTGAGGACCTCTCAATCACAATCAGGTTTTTTAGTGGCTGTGAGATTGAAAGTGAGTAAACATCATTAAATAAAGAGCTCCTGCAGGGTCCCAATTTGACAAGTACACTGCTAGGTGTGCTGCTTCGTTTTCGCCAAGGCCCTGTAGCATTCATGACTGACATTGAGGGAACGTTTCATCAAGTAAGAGTTTCCAACCAGGATGTAAACTTCTTACGCTTCCTCTGGTGGCCAGATGGGGACATTACAAAGTACCTACAAGAGCACAGGATGCTGGTCCACATCTTTGGGGCAGTGTCATCCCCAAGCTGTGCTTCATTCGCCCTGCTGAAAGCAGCTGACGACAATCAGCATGACTTCCCAGCCGAGGTTATAAACACTGTTTGTCAAAATTTCTACGTGGATGATTGTCTAAAGGCCGTCAGCACGGTGGAACAAGCAATACATCTGTACCAGCAGCTAACAGACCTCTGCGGTAGAGGTGGATTTAAGCTCAATAAGTGGGTGAGCAATCATTGCTCGGTGCTGGCCGCCATTCCTGAAGAGCAGAGAGCTAAAGAGGTAAAAACAATTAACCTTGACAGAGACCAGCTCCCTATGGAGAGGGCCCTTGGAGCTCAGTGGGATGTACAGCAAGATACATTCACATTCAGCATGAGAACCAAGCTGGGATGGGATGAGGAAATCCCTCAGGTCATGGTACATCCCATATATAGTTTTTCAAGCGCCAAACTACAACAAAGGAACTCATCTATAACAAAACTACAACCTTGTTTTAATTCTGATTAATAAACTAAAGCTTATTCGATTATCATTATGTTGTTTTTTTTTTAAACGCTCATACAAAACAAAAAAAGTGGAGGGAGAGTAGTCTGAATCGGATTCTGGAGCATTGCTCTACCTCATCCATCGCACTCATTAGCGTCACATCCACTTGTAGTGCATCATTTCCGCCAGCAAGCTTCTCCTGTTAGACCTTCCCCGAGGTGGTTGGTGGGGTGACGAGCACCCAGCACGTGACCTCTACGATGAGCTTCTACCCACGGAAGTGCCATAGGAAGACACTGATTAAATAGTATGGCTTGTCCACCAGAAGGCTGTATTATGGTGTACATAATATAAAACTCCGGCCCAGTTCTGCTTGTATTGCAATGGTTGCTGTTCCTGAAGTTTCATTTTTCGTCCCTTTTTATTTTTTACATCCATGTTTGTGATGGAATAGTATTGTGACTCGCTAGCTCGCATTGCATGCTGGGAAACAGCGTCACTCAAGGAAGTTTTGGCTTCGCTGACACGGTCCTGAAGGGAAGTGGGTTTTAGTGCACTGGAACGGGATGAATGTGTTCAATCAAGCAGTACAAACCTGATTAATTGTCTTAATACTTGACTTGGAATGGCCATATTGTTTAGGATTAGAATTAGATGACAACTTGTTCACAATATTTGCAACTATTCAATTTGACCAGCAGGTGTCAGTAGAAGACGAAATTTCATGTTGACTATTTCCTAATGGAAGTGCTCTCCTTACGTTGGATTTTTCTCATAATTATTTGAAGTGTAGGCCTGTATCTGCACACAATTTGGAATTCGTCCCAGCGCCCTGAGCTGTAAATTTGGACGGTGTAAAATGAAAATGGCCATCTGCAGCAGAATGAAAGTGAGATTGCATTGTCCAGGTAGGAGGACAGCAGTCAGTCATGTTTCACCTCCAGTCAACACGCAGTGGTTCACATGAAGGTCCAAGAGGCCTACAGACCTACACTGAGTCTGGACGTGGCAGTACAGTTGGATCATTGTCTTTGTTGTTTTGTTTGGTCATTGTGATCCAATGTAATGTGAGAGAAGGATGAGTGCAGTTATATTGGAGTGAGTTTTTTAGAGTGTAATAGAAGTTATAATGCAGAGTCTTTTTTTATGAAATGTTCTATCACCTGGCATCCATCCATCCATCCATCCATCCATCCATCCATCCATCTTCTACTGCCGTATCCGGAGTCAGGTCTCGGGGGCAGCAGCCTCAGCAGAGACCCCCAGACTTCCCTGGACCCAGTCACCTCCTCCAGCTCCTCCAGTGGGACCCAAAGGCTTCCCGGTCCAGCCCAGAGACCTGGTCAGCACCACTCTGACTCCCTGAGTCCCTGTGAGCTCAGTGTAGATGCTGTTGAGGAGAGTTTGACTTCCTGCTTCTTCACCTTCAGTCACACGTTCACATCTCCTCTCCAGACTGATCTTCCGCTGCTGTAGAAGCTCCTGCAGACCACCAACCTCTGGAGCTGAGAGAAGGTTGGAGAAGAAAACATCAGTGTGACAGTGTGAGCATCATTTTCTGTCCATGACTTGAAGCTGAAAGCATCCAAACTCCATTTTTCAGCTGATGTGGTGAAGCTGCTGTTGTCTGACTGTTTGCTCTAAATGTCCTCCAGTGGATCTTCTCACTGGAGGTCCTGACCACGGTTATAATAGTTAACGAAAACGAACAAAATAACAAAAACTTCAATTGAAAAAAACAATTGTCACGTTCCCAGGGGTTAGGATTTTGGTACCTGCCTCGTTGGGGTTCGAAGCGAGCAGAGCTGAGACCATAAGGGTGACGTAGCAACGTTCAGGACACTGATTGGCCAAAGGCAGTCTTTCACGAAAGACCAAAACCGCCATTTTTAAATGCCTCGCGTGTGGATTTTTACATTAACACGTATTAAAAACTGAAAAGCTTATGAAACTGTACCATGGGTGAACAAAGAACTACAGACCTTTCTGTTCTCTGTGGCCGAAGAAAAAGCACAATGCAGACAGTTGTGCAGAAAGTTTAGTGTTAGCTAAAATATCAGGCACACAGACGTACTTATTATGTATACATTTCTTTCCATTGTAACAGGTCACTGCAAGATCTGCAATCCATTACCGAGAATTGGTTTTCCTTAAACTGATGTACAGGATTACTAATCTGACTTTGATGGGCAAATTTGACAACAGAATACAATTATGAAGCACTAAAACACAGGACCACAAAACAATTAAATGCATGATGAAATAATGATATGCTTTGTTAAATGAAATAAAATGGCATTTTCAACTAAGTAATAAAATAGTCGGTGGTGCAGTGGTTAGCGCTGCCGCCTCACAGCAAGAAGGTCGTGGGTTCGATTCCGGGGCCTGGACCTGGGACCTTTCTGTGTGGAGTTTGCATGTTCTCCCTGTGTCTGCGTGGGTTCTCTCCGGGTTCTCCGGCTTCCTCCCACACTCCAAAAACATGCATGTGAGGTCAATTGAACGTTCTAAATTGTCCGTAGGTGTGCATGTGAGTGTGAATGGTTGTTTGTCTCTATGTGGCCCTGCGATGAACTGGCGACTTGTCCAGGGTGTCACCCTGCCTTCGCCCTAAGACAGCTGGGATAGGCTCCAGCAGACCTCCGTGACCCTGAATAGGAATAAGCGGGTATAGAAGATGAATGAATGAAATCTTTATTGAATGAATGACACATTTTATTTCACTCATGGTTTATGTAATTATTATTTTTTGCTCCATAGCTTTCATGATTCAGCATTACATGTTAAGCGTGATGAATTGCATGAAAAGAGAGAGCACTCGCTGATAAATTAACATGGTGTGCTGTTTAATTCCATGAGGACGACAAAATATTTGCAAATTTGTGTTAGCTACACACATCGACAGGTGCAAGAGAAAGGGAGGAACTTTCAGGGAGGAACTTTAAAGATCGTTGAGTTTTTATTTATTTATTTATTTTTTTAGTTCTGATGAAATAAATAGACCAATCATTTCATTACTTTGTCTGCTTTCCTAAGAGAGTTGCTTCAAAGAATTATCATTTATTATTCAGTGGCACATTGCTCACTTGTTTAATACACAAATAATAGTATATTATTATAATAATACTATTTTATTAATATAATAATAATAATAATAATAATACTAATAATAATAATAATAATACTAATAATAATAATAATAATAATAATAATAATAATAATAATAATAATAATAATCATCATCATCATCATCATCATCATCATCATTATTATTATTTATAAAATTTCCAAACAACAATCGTCAGTTGTTCCGTAAAAAATACATTGATTTCCATGTTGAATTTTGTACGGTTCGTGAGCGCGCACGTCTGTCAGCGACGGTCTCCACACTGACACAACTGCGCATGCTCTATTATCCCATCAATGCGGAAGTCAAAAAGTTTTTGGGAGCCATGCGCTGGGTGAGCAACTTCATTGAAAGGAATGGGACGCCATCTTGGACTCTGGGGGCTTGCCGCACTGTCACGCAGGTTGTGACGTTGCGGGCCGGCGACGCACAGGTATGACGTGAATGATTGACAGCTACCATTCGTTCCCGTTAGCGAGAGGATTAAAAACAAACAGACACCATTATGGCATCAAAAAGGAGTTATCCCAGCGGTGCGGAAAAACGGAAGGAAAAGAAAACTGATCAAGAAAAACTTGCAAAGGGGAAAGGTAAGTTATTTGTTTGTGATGTGGGCTGGAGAGGTGGAGGGGAAACGCCGTTGTCCCCCCCCCCAAGTTTGTTTATTTGTCCTGTTAGCCAGCTAGCTAGCTAGCGTCGGATAAATGTTAGCTGGCTGGCTAATATTTGTTCGTCATGAATCAGCGTTTTTGTTTGTTTTATGAAAGTTGACCATGTCCTGCCATGTTGGCCTATCCTGCCATGGCAATGACTGATTGACTCCACACCCGTTTATTCACATTCTAACAGGGAGGGAGGGAGGGAGGGCATGTTGTAGTTGTTGTTGTAGTCAGTCCCCTGTTATTGTTCAGTGGAAGTTGTCTCTCACATATTTGACTCTTAATGTTATTTTAGCCTTAACTTAGGATGAATTTACTAAGCTTAGTTTGTATTTTGTAGGCCCTTAATTAGAAATGTGCTACTGTTTTAGAATTCAAAGAAGTATTTTATGGAAATACTTTATTTGGCATGGTGTTGACTATTTTAGACTGTTGTGGCAGTGGGTCATTTATCTTAGTTTTATTACTTTAACTAGTACAGTGTGTAAAGTAATGCCAAACACTCTTAAAAATGAGAGTTTTGTAATTGGGTAAAAGCTTTAAAGGGACACTGCAACCATAATGTTTAATTTAAAAACAAATGAATTTTTAATTTTCCTATATTACTGCAACATCACTGTAATAATAAAATAGGGAAATGCGCTTCTGATCATTTTTGCTTGATGATCTAATGAGCTTTGTCTCTGCAGGAGCAATTCTAAAATATGTTGGCGCTCCAGACATTGAGCCAGAGGGATCTCCCGAACATCCTGACCAGGAAGCTCCAGGACCAACACGTTCCTCAGAACCTCCTTCTGTCCAGGTGAATAATGTGTGTTATTCTTAGTAGCTAAGCTGATAAGTGTGGGACGAAACTAAGGCAATTCAGCATTAGTTTGATTGTTGGTTTGCTTTTTAGTGTTGCACTTGTTTTTAAATTTAAAGTAAGCATTTTTTTTTTTATAAATACTCAATCTGTTGTATATATTGAAAATATAGAGGATTCTTTTCCTAGTATTATAGTGTTTGTTTGTTTTTAAATCAGTTTAACTTGCCTGAGTTGCTCAACTGAAGATGTTTAATTTTACCTGTAGCCTGTTTTGCTCACGAGGTGTAATAGATTGTGGAATCTTAGTAGACCTTAGTAGACACACGCTGCTGAGAGTGTCAGCGATCAGCTCCGATGACCGTGGTGCTTGTAAATAAGGCAAATGCGCCATCTAGTGGGATGCAGCATGTTTATTCGTGTTGGAGCAATGACAAGTACTACTAACAAAACAAAAGATGCACAGGGTAAAAAAAAATAATCATAAACTCAAGCCCAACAAAGATAACAGATGGGCATAACTGTAACATTACATAGTAATAATTACTAGTACTACCAAAATTTCTCTATTTTACTTTTCAACTCCAACTTGAACTATTCATCCCCTTTTTTCAGCAGCCATTAAGACAAAAGGATGACACTTATGCATTGCATCAAACTGTGATGTACAAAATAAATTAAATTAAATCAAAACAATAAATAAAGTGTGCATTAAACAGGGGGCAGTGCAATACAGTACAGGACTCAACTGATATAGTGCAGTTAGGCAGTATAGCCTATAACAGCTGTTCAGCATCCATAGTAATCCACAGTCAGTGCCATAATCATCCAGTCAGTGTCATATTCATCCATAGTCAGTATAATATATATGATATCGCGCAGACCCTCGTCCTCCACCACATTAATTGGCCTGCAAGCCGTAGCCACACCCATTTAGCCCCCGCTGTTGAAAGTTGGCGTGTGGTGGACGCGGCCAGTGGTCTCCGTGCCACACCATCCAACGTGGTTTGCTTTACCTCAGAAGGGGGCGGAGGGCTCTCCGCGTCAGCTGTATGCTTCGCAGACAAGTGAAACGTAAGACTGCTCGTACTCCGGTGGAAACTAAATACAGCTTTACAGTAAATGCATATCACTTTTGTCCTGTCAAGACTGCCATCTGGCAGGGTTTTGAAGTGGAACTTTCCATTTACAATTGACGCCTTATCCATGTTAGTCCTTTCTAGTGCTCATCTACGCTCAGTGTCTTTTTCTTTTTTTTGTTGTGCTTACAAGCCGGCTGCAAGCGTGTGACTGTGTGCTGTGAGTCAATTAATTTCCCGTTTCCACAATCTACGGAGCGGCCAAAGGTTCAAAAAGCACTTTAATGAATTAATTGAATTAATTAACTATGTGGCAGGTGGGTTTGCCCCCACCTTCACGTCATCAATCACACCTGCGCCGGAGTGCAATCTTTGCGTCCCTCAGTGCGTTTACATGGTACTAGAGAAATTTGAATTATTGCCTTAGTCCGATTCTGATCGGAGTTTGAGAACTCCGATTGGAATCGGAGAACTCCGATTGAAACACCCAGATAATGCGATTGGAATTCTAATTTCTCGGCCATGTATACGCCTTAGTCGGACTATTAACTGGACAACGCAAGTGCGCACGCGCCACCGCACAACTACGTCGTCTAACAAAACAGACGGCGAGAAACAACCAGCAAACGCGAATAAGAATGTTGACATTTGGAGAGAGGATGAGACCGGGGCGATGCTTTCTCTTCTAAAAGAGATGGACATATTAAAATAACACACAACAGAGACCTTTTTTAAAAGGGTAGCGCAGCAAATGCAGGGCTACGGCTTTGCGCAGCCCTGAACAAATACGTATTCCTTCGTATTTATATTTCTACCTTTTCGTTCACATTTTTTGTAAGTTAGAAGAATTTCAACTTTGTAAATAAAAGCACAGCAAAGAGATGTTTTTCTGATTTGTTTTTATTTCGATAATTTCGCTGTTATTCTGCTGGAAACGGCGTGCAGTGGCACAAGCTTCCTCTACGGTCGGCACTTTAATGAGCATGTGTATAACTGAAGACACCGTTCCTTTGCAAAACCTGTACACAAACTCTCCCACCAGTCTGCTCCGAACCCGCATCCAATAAGAACGAGAGTTTGGGGTCCGTAGCGACGGCACAAAGCGTAGCATCGAAGACATTGTGTTGTTGTAGCCCTCCAACAGCAAACAACGTTCTTGTCTCATGGTTATCTTTTAAGATAACCATGAGCACAAGAAATAGGGTACAGCTTATCTGCAAAGTAAGTAACACGTACATTATGAACTATCATTCTATATCATAATGATGTAATATGTCAACTGAAAGCAGCTGACCAGCTGAAAAGGCTCACTCCAACCCCTACTGTTGGGAGGAGGACACGTTCCCGTCAGTAATTCAAATTTCTCAGCTGCATGTATAGGGGGACAAGGTGAGAACTCCGATTGGACGAGAAAACCGAATTATTGCAAAGTCCGATTAAGCTCTTCCTGCAACTCCCCAGGTGGCATTGTCAGGCAACCCCCCCCCCAATTTTCCTTTATACCCAGCATCTGAATTGTCTCCACCTCCGCCAGACCCTCCCCCTCGCCACATCTAGTCTTTTTTTGATAGGCTGCCCTCGCTATTAACCTCCCTCTCATCACAGCTTTAATTGTGTCCCACAGTATGGTAGTGTCTACTGGACTATCTATGTTCTCCTCCATAGAGCATTTAATCTCTTTCTTAACCTCTTCCAGTGTTTTTGGATTATTTAGCATACCCATATTTAATCTCCAAAGTGTGTTTTTCTTCCTCTTATTTAGACAAATAATAAGGTAATTAATACTGTGTCAGTACAAGTCAGTCGTTCCTATTTTACATTCCTCTATTCTGTATCTGTCTGTAATGTTAATTAAAAAATAGTCTTCTGTAACGGGTGGAGGTCCCTCCAAACATCAAAGATCCCGAGTTCGGCTAGAGAGACGTTGACAAGTTTCGACAGGCGGGTCTGACTTCTGTTGCCATTAGTTGTGTTGAGTTTAGCTTTTAAATCATGTTGATTTAGCTCTTGCTGAGAGAGATGTGTTTCCTGTAGATCAGGCATGGCCAAATTACGGCGTGTCTCTGTCCGGCCCGCGTGAAGGCAGTCAAAAATCTAACCTAACTTAGAAATGACACTTGAACCTGCAATGAGTATTTTAGTCGTTCTAAATGAGTTCAACGTTAGAAAAAAAGGAGCGACCCGGACTTCCCACAGTCTCTTTTCTATTAACATGGGAATTCAATTTTAATAATTTGTCAACTAAAAACACCGGTCATACTAGAACATCCCTACCAGCTTTCTTCCCTGTATTCTCTGAATTTAATCAAAGAATCTTTGAAACTCTTGTAGCTTTTCTCTGGCTCGTGTCGCTGCTGATGCGTAGCCACTCCAGGATCCCTCCTTGCACTGCCACTCCGTCGTAGTGCGGGGCACCGAGTGCCGCAGGCCCCTCCGCACCCGTCGCCAACGCCATCTTCTCCGCCAGGCCGCGTCTCGCCAATTCCTCCTTTACCTCCTCTGCGCTGTTGTAGGTTCGAGTTTCCGTATCCCAGTGGGTCCTCATCTTGGTGAATGGCGTCTGGAACCGGATGCCCTTCTCCTTCAGGATTCTTTTAGCAGTGTTGTACTCCTTTCTCTTTTGGACCATCTCTGTCGCGTAATCGTGATGGAATGAGGGTACTTTATTCCCCAGTTCTATTTTCTTTCTCCATAGCTCTCTCAGGACCCTCTCTTTGGTAGTAAATTCCAGAAAGTTAACAATGATGGGTCTCGGTTGGGCACCGTCCGCTGGCTTCTGTGCAAATGAGCGGTGTGCTCTCTGAATTTGGAAATTAAAATCTGCTGGCAGGTGCAGTTCGCTTTTCAGCAGGTCTTCCACAAACTTGGCCACAGATTCTCCCTCCTCTCCTTCAGTGACTCCATAGATACGTAGGTTGTTTCTCCTCGGCCTGGACTCCAGGTCAGTTAACTTGTCCTGAAGAGCTTTTTGTTCTCTCAGTGATATGACCAGAGCGTCATTAGCTTCCTGTGCCCAACGTTCTAGCTTTTCAATCCGCGACTCAGCCTCGTTGATCTTGCCGGTCTGGAGCTCCTGTTCGGTGATGACTTTCGCAAGTTGTTGATTTATTTCGTCTTTGAAGTCGTCCAAGTCTTTTTCCACGTCGTTCCTCAGTGTTTCTCCAAACGTGCGAAGGACTTCTTTTGATTCCGTTTTTAAATCCCGTATCTCCTTGCTAATAATTTCTATGTCTGAGCCCTTTTTCGCGTCGTTAGTCACGAGGAGTTCGTTTCGCCATCTCCCTCTGTTTCAGAGCAAGCTGGTAGTTCTGCCATATTGTCTGTTACCGTGTTTCTGTTTTGGTTCAATCGAGTTTTCCTTCCCATTCCAACGTTCCCCTGATCACTTTGTAGTTAATATGATATCTGACAATAGTCATTCAAGTTTTCGGGGAGTTTTTACCCTAGACGGTCGAGAGCCCTGGTGTCGCGCAGTCTACCGCTTTATGGCCAAACCAGAAGTCCCTTCCCTCTAGCCTTTTCAAGGGGGTGGTGGCTAGACTCGGCTCTTGTGGGACGAGAAGCAGAAGGCCTGTCTGATCGGGGGGGAAGATGAGATGACATTTTTGTGGGTCAACACAAACTCATCTGCGAGGACAGCAGCCTTGGACAATGACGACACTTTCTGTTCATTCAAGAACATTACCACCTTCTCTGGCAAAGAGTCTTTAAAATCTTCTAAAAGAACGAGCTCACGGAGTGACTCAAAGTCATTTTTGACATCATTAGCTGCACACCATTTATCAAAGAGGTTGCTTTTCTCCCATGCAAACTCGACAAAGGTTTGACCACTAGATTTTCTATGGTTCCTAAATTTTTGCCGGTAGGGCTCAGGAACAAGCTCATAAGCAGGAAAAATTGCTTCCTTTACAACATCATATTGCAGGCTGTCTTCTAAGAAAAGAGCAGACACCAACTCCTGTGCTTTTCCCACCCGCTTGCATTGGAGAAGGACAGGCCACATGTCTCTTGGCCAGTTGAGTGGCGAAGCTATTCGCTCCAAGGCACTGAATTATGAATTCTGTACCTACCTACAACCCCCCCTTCCGTGGCCCGCCGACTCGATGCAGGTCTGTCATGTGGCCCGTTGCTGAAAAAGTTTGCCCACCCTCTATACAGACAGTGAGTTGGAGCAAGCTCGTAAGCACTACTTCCAGATGGCCCGCACTGCCAGTGAGGGGAAATGTGTCATGTTCAAAGAGCTGAGATGCAGGCTGGTGAGAAACACTGTCACCAGCATGATTTCTATCTTGAGAGCCAGTCAGCAAGGAGAGGGGGTCCGGTACCCTTCTAAGCATGAAGTCACTGCAATGGCTAAAAGACTAGTGGAGTATTATCCCATGCTGAAGGATTAAGACAAAACAATGAAACATGTAAGTGATTATATTATTTTGCGCACTTTTTGTGAAAAAAGTGTGAAGATTTTGAAGCGTGTGGTTATTTTTGGCTGATACTTTTTTTTATCTGTGCATGTTCACTTTCC
The DNA here is from genome assembly GCF_046127955.1 of Nelusetta ayraudi. Lineage (NCBI taxonomy): Eukaryota > Metazoa > Chordata > Actinopteri > Tetraodontiformes > Monacanthidae > Nelusetta > Nelusetta ayraudi. Next base: position 1,115,758 of record NW_027466093.1, read on the forward strand.
ATCTTTATTTGTTCTTTCAATGAGTGAAATTTTATTTACCACAGGCGAGCACTTACAAGAATCTTCACAAGAGATTCACCAGAGAGGGGCTACAAGAAGAAAAGGCATCGCATTGACTTCTCAGCAAGTGACCAAGAAGAAGATCATGATGCAGACTCAATTGGTGGATCAACAATTATTTTGTGTCACACACCAGGGCGCAGTTCTGATAATGGCCACACTTCACGTAAGTAGAAACATGTCCATTTTAATAATAATGATAATGTATGAAAGCTAGGCAATGTTATGATAGTTTTGGATATCATGATATATCACAGGCATTTTTACATTTGAATTGTCATTTGATATATTTTGATGCTCCAAACAATTTCATCCATTTGACTGATTTACTGATTTGTCTCCTCCATTTCATCAGCCAAAGATGGTCTGACAGCACAGGCCAGACATTATCAGACCCTGCAGGAGCTGTACAAGAAACCAAAACCCAACCAAGATGCTGTCTCCCAAATTCTTGACCTGCAGTTTCAAGCAAGAAGATCCTTCATCGATAGTGATGTTCTGAAAGAACAGGACAAGGCCAACAAAGATCCTGGATGCATATCCATGTGTCAAGGATCTTTATCATGTAAGTGATTAACTTGTTTTGGTTTATGATGAAAAGCAAGCATTTTTGCAGATTTTAACATTGACTTGCATTATAGGCGATGAATGAGCTGCGGCGCATTCTGGATAAGGGCAACAGAAAATTCATTGATGAACTAAAAAAAGAGATGGGAAGACTTCTGCACCAATGTGTAATTTTATGGTGTTTGGAAAAAAAATGAAGTGATGAAGCCACGCATAACGCTGGTTGTAGTTCAGTAGAGTCATTTTGCTGTGTCTCTAATTGACTGTGTAGCTGTTTCCTTGGACATAGGATGGTTTATGTTGCGCTGAATGAATAGATGCAGAATGGTAATACTCTTCATGCTGAAAAAATACGATTTTTTTGTGATCAACACAAACCTAATAAGACTCATTTTTAGGAAGACTAACTTTGAACTCAAAGTTGATTTGTTCTATTCCAGTGGAATATTCCATCGCGCTGCTCAGGGCACTCCCCACACTCTTTCCTTCACCAAGTCCACCACCGAAGAAGCTGGGACATGCCAGTGAGGCACTGCTTCATGTCATTCAGGTGAAAGTTTGTTTGCATTTTCTCACATTCAACACTTCATAGTTCCATGCATGGATGTGGCGTTTCCTTCTTCTTTTTCTTTAGCCAACAGAAGATCCCACAATGTACTCGCTGAAGAGGTCTTTCTGCAAGCCTGTGTTGCTGTTTGATGGGACCCGCTGTCTCATCTGTCTTGGAGCCACTCCCGCCACCACGCTTGCCAAGGAAGACTTGAGTGACGGTCTGCTTCATCTGATTGATTACTACTATGCCCTGCACCTCACATATCCAAAAGTGTGTGGCAACCCTTCTCTCTGTCATTCAGACAGAAGTGCTACAGGACACTATCCATGAGTGAGACACCACAGCCTCATACAAAAAAGACCATGGCAGAATGGAAAGATTTTATTGGGGAGTAGAGCTGTGTACTAGGCATAGGTAGTGATACACTCCCCTAAACATGTTATCAGTGGTGATAGGAACACAACACTATATGCTGTCCCCATACTGTTTTTGTTTTTTTTGTGTAACTGAGTGTCAGGGAATCTGAATCAATATTCAATAATGATGACGGTGAATATTGTAACAATTGTTACTTGCGTTCTAGAAATGATTGCTTGAGATTGTTTTAAGATGCAATGCCTTTGTGACGTTTTTATTACAAGGCAGTGAAGGCACTGTCAGCAATTTAAGTGAATAAATAGTTGTTGACAATATTAATTCTGTTTGATTAATTATTTTTTTGGGGGGGGGAGTGGGCGTGGGGGGGGTGGATGCTTTGTCTCATTTTGAGAAAAAAAAAGCTCATATTGTGAACACTTAAATTAAGAAGAATTGCACTGTTAGTAGGTCTGGTTTTAAGATCTTTTCATTCAAATTAAGAAAGAAGCAAACGTGAAAAAAGAATTGAGAAGCTAGTATCAAGTTTATTTGACTTAGTACAGTCCTTGGAATGAGTGCTTTACTGTTTATTTCAAGAGTTTTTCCATTCTTCAAATGCCTAGATATATCGTCTTATTTTAAGAAATCTTACCAAGTCTAAATATCTTACTGCATTGGCAGATAATTTGACTTGTTTCTAGCCTGTTCTTTCTCAATTTAAGTGTTTGTTTCTTAGATATATTTTGCAGTGTGTGGACACCGAGGGGAGCTCTAGAATTGTCTCATTCAACCAACCAACGAGCCAATCAGCAGTGGCGTCACAGGCCCTCCTCCTTCTTTGTTCTCTCTCTCACTTTGACTTCTGCACTGGACAGCCAGGTTTGTGGAGGGAAGGTTGGAACAAAGTAAGGACGGGGTACCCCATACATTCATGTACGTAGAGTCACTAAGTCTTAAACTCACCAGGTTTGTATCGCATATCGATAGCCCTAATGCCACACAAGTCTATGAGAGTCCAAGGTCAACTTTGTCCGAGAGACATGGGGCCACTTTCAGGTTCATCAGGATCCTTCAGGACACACCCACGCCAAATTTGGGGCTTCTAGCCCATGAGGAACCCCAAAACCCTCACTCTAATTCCAGCCTTATCGCTAACCCTAATGACAAGTCTATGAGGGTCAAAGGTCAACTTTGTCCTAGAGACATGGGGCCACTTGCTTTTTCATCAGCAGCCCCCAAGAAGCGCACACGCCAAATTTGGGGCTTCTAGTTCTTGAGGAACCCCAAAACCCTAACCCTAGTTTCAGCCTTATCGTTAACCCTAATTCAATGCAAGTCCATGGAGGTCAAAGGTCAAATTTGTCCCAGAGACATGGGGCCACTTTCAGGTTCATCAGGATCCTCCAGGACACACCCATGCCAAATTTGGGGCTTCTAGCCCATGAGGAACCCCGAAACCCTCACTCTAATTCCAGCCTTATCGCTAAACCCTAATGCAGTGCAAGTCTATGAAGGTCAAAGCTCAACTTTGTCCGAGAGACATCAAGTGTTTTTTTCATGAATCATTCATAAATGTTAAGAGTTTGCTTTGTGGCGAATTCACAATAAAAATACATTGACACTGTCAAGATGGACTCAAGCACTATTATTGAACTATACTGTATTTTTTGAGTGATGTGAAGCTTTTGACAAGCGCTGCGCACAGGAGGCCCATTTGTTTTTGTTTTTTTGAAGGGGGCCCAAAATTCCTGGCGGCGCCCCTGAGCGGGCATCTCCAGCACCAAGGCAGTGGAGCTGCCGGCCACGAGAGAAGAATTAACCAGTCCATTGAAACCATTTGTTTGGTCTAGTGAGTGGCAACAGTCCTTTGAGGATCTTAAGTGCCTTCTCAGCTGTAACCCTTTCGTGTCTGCTCCAAATTTTTCCTCATTGGCTAGAAGCCCCAAATCTAGCGTGGGCGCTTCTTGGGGGCTCCTGATGAAAAAGCAAGTGGCCCCATGTCTCTAGGACAAAGTTGAAAATTCACCCCATAGACTTGCATTGAATGAGGGTTAACAATAAGGCTGAAACTAGGGTTAGGGTTAGGCTTAGCTGAAATTAGGGTTAGGGTTTTGGGGTTCCTCAAGTACTAGAAGCCCCAAATTTGGCGTGGGCGCTTCTTGGGGGCTCCTGATGAAAAAGCAAGTGGCCCCAAGTCTCTAGGACATAGTTGAAAATTCACCCCATAGACTTGCATTGAATTAGGGTTAACAATAAGGCTGAAACTAGGGTTAGGGTTAGGCTTAGCTGAAATTAGGGTTAGGGTTTCAGGGTTCCTCAAGTACTAGAAGCCCCAAATTTGGCGTGGGTGCTTCTTGGGGGCTCTTGATGAAAAAGCAAGTGGCCCCATATCTGTAGGACAAAGTTGAAATTTCACCCCATAGACTTGTATGGCATTAGGGTTAGGGTCCAAGAGTACACATACACATTTTCTTTTGCTTTATTGATTTAAGCTCATCGTCTCCAGCTGCAAAGGTACAGAAACCTTTCTGTGTTTTGATGTTGTGTGTGAGAAAACATCACTTTTTTCTGTAAACTTGTGTTATCATTGTCCTTCATTGAAAATGACACAATCTTTCATTTCATTGTTCAGATGCCGAACACCAAGGCATTCCGTCGCTCTCTGGCCATGAAACGACGCCTGGAGCAAAAACGGGATTGGACACCTTTTCCACCTCGGAAGGACTTTGAACGTCGTGAGTACTTCCACGTTCATGATTTCATGTTCTGCCTGTGTTGTTATGTTGTATTCCAAGTAAATCTTACAAAAACATATTTAGATTTTTCTTTTTTGTCAATTTACACAGGGCGCGGTACTGGTCAGCGACCTGGGTGCGAAGATGGCCCGTTTTGCTCCTGACTGACAAAACAGTGCAAGTTCGTTCTTAAGGCCCAGCAACCAGACAAGAAGGTATGGGTCGTGATTTTGTCAAGCCACGAGTTTCTTTATGTTTTTGTTCTGGTGGTGGGAGACTCACATCTCTGTCCACTTGTGGATGGTTTTGTGTTCTCGCCCCGGGCAACAACCTTGAACACGGGCTTGTAACAGACTCCGCCCAGGATTTTGCTGTGCTACTGGCAACTGTGTTGGACCGCTGGCCCAAGGTTTGTTTATCTGCTGTGACAAACAAATTTGAACACATGAATGTCATCGCCACTTTGTTTTATCAATATCAAGTAATTCCATGATCCATAGTTCAATAACAACAATATTCATGAATTTATTTTGCATTTTTATGTTTGTTTGGGTTTGTTTTTTTTTATACAACTATTTTGTAGGTGTTTGTGCTTGACTTTCCACCTCGCCTGACTGTCAAGCCAGAACTACAAACAGCGCTACGTCAAGTATATCATCGTGTTGCTGCACGCATGGGTGTGTAAAATACATATTTTTGTTGTATTTTTTTCTCTTCAGTGACACTGTGCTAACAGATATTTCTTAGAATTGTGTGATTACATAATTGATTATGTGACACTTCTTCCAGGTTTAACATTTGTGTATATGGCCGATCACCTCCCCCTTCGTCAGCTGTACATGGTGGTGTTATGATGGTGTAAGTTTTGCCTTCTTCAGCCTTACTTGCTCTTCATTTGATTTGACAAATATGTGTTAACATGTTGTTTTCTGTTCAGGTGCACCTCAGGACTGATTTTGGTGGAGCGTCTGCATGCTGCATGCTCCATCAGCTCGCACCCCCTTCACCTAGGCCAGGGGTGTTGTGCCACAACCAATCATCGCCCAGGGTGTCTCCCAGAGTGGTTGTGACAGGTCCTGTCCACATGCCAGTGTATGGACCTGCTCCTGAATGGACTCTTGTTGGACAGGAGGTTGAGGTAACCTGTTCATCCCTCTTTTTTTTTTTTCCCCCAATCGTGTATTTGTCAAACTGTGCAACTTTTTATTTTAAAAATGAACACTTATCCTAAGTTGACTCTGATTTCCTCTCCTCTTTTTTTTATAGACAGTACCAACAGCTGTTGAGACTGCATTTCACACAGACATCCCGTCCAATCCCGTGTGGTTCAGTGAGGCTAAGGCTTAATCTCTCCTGTCCTGTTTGTGGGGGCGCTAATCCCGTAAGAGTCAAGTAGGCGTAAGCAGCGGCCGGTGAATAAGACGAGTTAACAACGGAAGAGCACATGCAAGAACGGCGGAAAATACCAACAACGGAAAACAAATCAAAGACCCACCCGCAAGTTACCGCTCTAAAGTGTGGACCCACTTTGGCTTTTACGAGGCGGATGACGGGAGGAAACTTCATAAAGAATATGCAATCTGCAACAACTGTTTTGCGAAGGTAAAATACAATGGCAACACTACGAATCTGCAGAGCTGCCTCGTTCGCTATCACCCGTCCCGTTTTTCCCATAATTGTTTTCTTTTTTCACCACCTGTCCCGGGAAAGATAAGATCTCTCCCGGGACACAATTTGTCCCGTTTTTTATGGAAAATGACAAAACCTCATTTAATTTCCGTCTGTGGTCTAGATAGGGTTGCCAACCCTCCCGTAAAATACGCGATTGTCCCATATTTGGCAACTAAAAAGCCTGTCCCGTAATGAACTGATGGGGGACGCACTTCACTTTGTCCCGTATATTTTGGGGACGCGTTTATTTATTTATTTATTTTGTCTACATCATTTTTTTTTAATTGATTTTCAGAATCGGGGCAGTGAAAGGAATTTTTTCCCTCTCTCATCTTCCCGTCGGTTTGTATATCCCAAGTCCCCAAGTTGAGATAAAACAAGTTGCTACTGACTTTACATTACCAGAAAGCACTGTCCTTGTTTACATGAAAGTTATTAATGTTCATGCACTTTAATATGTTTGCTTGTGCAGTGCACGTTTGTTTGTACATTATACAAAGTTTTGGAATAAATGCAAGATCACAGGCATTTTCCTTTTTATGGGTATTTTTTTCTTTTTCAGTCACATATTGTGACGACCCTGTCTCTATATAACTTGTTGTGGCTCCCAGCTGTTTTCCCATTTCTAGGTAGCGGTGGATGTGGGTGTGGCATCTTCCGATTAGGACACCTGTGCCGATGCCCCCCGCAGGATAAAAGGCCGACTGCGTGTGCCGCTCGGTCTCTTCCCCATTCTCCATCCAGCAGCCATGGGCGTCTGGCCGACTCTCAGCTTCTTCTGTTCTGTTTTGCACCTGACAACACCCCACATTCTATTATTCACTCATCCACACTTACATTACTGATGAATACTGACAAACACACACCATATATTTCATTATTTTGCTTACAATTATCTATTTTGTTATAATAAACCTTTTGATTAATTGCAATCCGCAGTGTCCCTTCCGTTATTGTCATAACTCTTGAGCCGGGTTTTGACAATATCGTCTGCAAAATTTCGAAGATATCGAAGATATCGTGTGTCGTGATGTTGTCATTATCGTGGGCCAAATATCGTCACAGTATCGAATCGTGGGTTAGCCGTATCGCCCCACCCCTATTATCAACACAAGATCACATATGTACAGTACATGTACAGTTTAATTAGTGTGTTACTTTGTTTATGAATTAATTTCTTTATGTTCTTCCAGATGTCCAGCCTGAGACGTGGATCAGCACGCGTTGCCTCAAAAACCAAAACAAACAAGTGACATGTTGGTATTTGGGATATGTGTATTTCATTGTGTGCATCTTTGTGATAGGACAATAAATGCAGTTCTTTAAACGTTACTTTGTGTCCTTGTATTTGCAGGTGTGGGCAACACGTTCAACTGTCCACATGACTGAGTCTGCCTCCAGCAATGTCACAGCAGTGCAGCAGGTTTGTACTTATTCATTTCCACTTCATCACCTGTGTGTGTTTTCTAGGCTTTACACCGATCTTATCGGCTGTATCGGATCGGCCGATATTTGGCATTTTTAGAAACGTTCATGATCGGGCGTCATGTCATGAATCACCGATCAATGACGTCATGGTCGTGTTGAAACTTTTTTAATCTGTCTCATTTCCTCCAAAGTAGTTTCACAGCATCGACATGTTTATTTGTTTGTATCCAAGAGCTAATGATTCATGATTCAAAAACCTTCATTTTCGTCTTCGTGCCTCTTCCTGTTTTGAGTACTGTCGCTATGTGACGGACAATAAAGTTTCTTTGAATCTTCACGACAGCAACATCCATGGGCGACACAAACAAACGTGTCGGGGGTGTGGAAGTTTTTCAAAGTGAGAGAAACAGACATAGCACAAGCTATCTGCAATATATGCAACGCTACAGTACCTAGCGGGGGAACTTTGGCAAAAAATTTCAACACCACAAATTTAATCAGGCGCTTGGAAAAGATACACACGGAGGAGCATGTCTAGTTCAAGAAACGCAGCGCGGAGAAAGAAAAAGAAAAGCAAACTCTGAAACGGATGCTAAAGCAAACAACTTTAGACGGTGCTCGTGAGAAGGCAAGGGGTGTACAGAAACAAGTATTTATTGCCCCTAACGTGATCGGATCGGTGATCGGTGATCGGTTTATTTAAACTCACTGATCGGTGATCGGCACAAAAATCGTGATCGTGTAAAGCCTAGTGTTTTCCTTTCTTTGTTTATTGGCATAAAATCACATCTTTCTTATTTTAATCAGGTGGAGGCGACGCCACAGATGACCAGAGCTGTGCCCGTGGTTCCTGTGGCTCCCGTGGTTGCCAGCACCAAGCCAGAGGAGGCCAGCACCGTCCAGGAGGCAACACAGAAGATCAACTAAGCTAAGGAGGCTTTTCTTTCTTCTTCTGTTGCCTCTGACTGCTCCGCTCGTTCTACGCCTCGCACATGTGATTTGTGATCCATCATCAGTTAGTACTAGTGAAGATGCAGTGGCAGATCATGGCACTGGTATTAGATTAGCCAAGGTTCTGCATGGTTCTTTTCATCAAGGCGAAACCGGTCACGGTTTAAAATTCCAGCATCAGCTGGCAACAGTGAGTCACTTCAGAAGAGCAAAACTCCTCACTTTGACGTGGATAATTCTGACGTAGAGTTTGTCAGTGCTGTGACCAATGAAGAGTGTAACTTCTCTCCCCTTGATGTTGATGTTTGTTTAGACCTTTGCAAAAACTTGAAGATTCATTTGGACCGTGCGAGTTTTCCAATTTCTGATTGCAAAGGCCCATTAGGTTCGCCGTGTACAAATGAGAATGTAGAGGCTGATGGAAACTGCTTCTTCAGAGCCATCAGTCAAGCTGTGACTGGTTTATAGACACAGAAGTGGAAATTCAGGTTGCAGCAGATTGTTTACGATTAGATGTGTACACTTTTATCGATGGTCATGGGTTGAAGTACAGCTCTTGCAAGAAACAATTCTCACATTGTATATATTTATGGATGTATTTGTTTTATATGGAAGCAGTTACCATAATCCAAATTAAAATAAGAATATAATAGCAGAAATGCTTTTAAATTTTAAGAACGAAGCTGCATTATTTGACTCATAATTAAAATGGTTAATAAGTCATTCAATCTGCATTTTCATTTTCTTCTTCAAGACTGCTCATTCTTGTACTTAATTCAAATGAAAAAGGAAAACACATTTGAGATTTAATTTTCAAAACATGCACCAGCAAAGAGTTACCAAGATTCAATATGAAATGTAAAATTCAAAAATGAAAAAGCAATAGCAGAATGCTTTTTCATTTTAAGAACGAAACTGCATTATTTGACTCATAATTAAAATCATTAATAAATATTCCTATATGCATTTTCATTTTCTTATGATGTGTGCATTCCACACCTGTGCAGTGTCATCCAACTCATCCTGTAGAAAATGTATACATTTAGGAAGAGCTGTGCCAGCAGAACATAAATAAAACACTAAATTACAGCATTCACACATGAGCAACCCCACCCTCTCCCTCCCTCCCTGTCACTGTTCACCCCCCCCCCTTTCTCCCCATCTCTTATCCTCTCTGTTTCTACCCTTCTGTTCCATCTCTCTCCCCTTTCATCTCTGTTCCTTTCCCTTTTCTACCCCTTCTCTTTAGCATTCTTTTTCCTTTCCTCCCGTCTCTGTCTGTCTGTCTTCCCAACACCCACTTTCCCGTTTCTGTCCTCCCTCCCCTCTCTCTCACTCACATACACATGCGCACAAAATGAAAATAAAACATTATTCATGAACTCACCTGTATGGAGGCCCATACAACAAAACTGCAGGAGACTTTTGTCCAGAAACTCGCCATCAAAATGCCCGTTGTCTCTGAGGTCTGATAACAAGGCTAACCAGAACTCCATGCGCTGGCCACGCAGGAAACCCCACCAATATTCAATTCTTTGATTGGCGGTGCTGGCCCCCTCCAAGTAACTATCGAGGGTGTCGTCTGGTTGAACAGGGACGAGGAAACGCTGGAAGCCTCTAACATGGCCATTTTCGGTTCCAAGACAACTCTAGGGCACCTCCCAAAACGCTGTACCGCTTCTATGTAGCACCCTCCAATTACTTTTGAGTCACTACTTGTTGTGTAAGCTGGGCCACTTACTAGAAATTAGGTATACAGCCTTAACTTTAGTGTTTTAAAGTTAGAAAAATCAATTAAAAGTGGTCAAATATGTTACACTGTTGAATATAATCAAAGACAAAACTGCCTTCATCACAGCTTTCCATAAATGGATCTTTATTGATTTATTCAGAAAAAGCTTTGGTAGCTCATTCTCAGAACAGCAGCCTCAGATTTCTTCTTAGACATAAGATTTACAGGACAGAGAAAAAACAATAAAGGGAAAAATGGGACGGGTAAATTTCAAGCTTGTTATTTAAGTTATTAGGCTTAGCAATACAGCTATTGTACTGTGTGTGGGGGGTGGAGGGGGCCGGTTGATGCGCCATACTGGGTCCGTAGGGGGGGGGCCTCTGGGTGCCCGGGCCTGCCTTGGGTACCAATCCTCCCGGTGGGTGAAGGGGCTGGGTCCTGTCATGGGGATGAGTCTGGTCTCGCTTGCCCTGGGGGGCCACCGTCCGGGGGCCGGGCTCTGCTGCCTGTCCGCCCTGGGTGGTGTCCCTTCTCCTTGGGGTATCTGCCTCCCTGTCATCCTGCCCTGGCTCCTCGTGGGGCGGGTGCCCTCCGGCCTGGGGGCCTGCTGCTCCGGGCCTCTTCCTGGCCGGCTTTGCGGTGGGTATGCCGTGTCCGGGCCCCCCCCCCCCGGCTCGTCACTGGCTTGGGGCGGTTGCGGCCTCGGAGACTGCACTAATTGGCAGCCTACTTCCAGTGACGTACTTAAACACACCCACTCCCACATTCAGGTACACACACCACCACATCCATACACACACCACCACATCCATACACACACACACACACACACACACACACACACACACACGCACACACACACGTATACACAGATGCAAACATGCACACACACACAAGTATACACACATGCAAATATACACACACACCCGCACACACGCACACACACAGCGCGAGTACACTGTTTTACACTATTGCATAGCTTATTGTCTTATTGATCCATGAGTAGATTATTATCATCGTTATTATTACTATCAACATTATTATTATTATTATTATTATTATTATTATCATAACTATTATTATTATTATTACTATTAACGTTGCTATTATTATCATCGCTATTATTATTAACATCACTGTATGAACTCGCATGTATGTTTGTATGGGTATATATGCACTATCTGACAATTAGCTATGCATATTTACGATCTGTTTTGTTCTCTTTTAACACAATTGTATATTGTTGCCAGTTGCCTCCTCTACTCCTCTATCTCTATCCCTCTCATCATCTCATCATCCCCCCCCCCCCCACACTCATTTCCCCTCTCTACTCACCCCCCTATCTGTCCCCCTCAGTCCGGTCATGGCCAGAATGTCACCAAGAACATTATAATAAAACCACTGAAGAGGTAGCTCCTGAAACCACCCACGTGGCTCACACTCTCAAGATCTACCTCTGAGAATAAAATCTGTCAGCCATCATAGACATTCAGAGACACTTCTGCTTGTCATTATGGCCAGACCGGACAAGGGGAAAAAAAAAAAAAAAAAAAAAAAAGCAATACAGCTATTAACGTTTGTTTGAAACGGTTGTCAACATTAACAGACTGAACTGGACTTGATAACAGGAGTGCTGCATTATTCTGGTGAGTGTCAGCTGCGCTGGGCGTGTAAACCGGGCCATCCAGCTGCGGTGCTGATCCGACGCCACTCGTGTCAAAAATCCGGACAAATGTCACTTGATCAAGGAGGAAATCTGCATCAGATGAGATCAGCTGACTTTGCGTGTGCAGTGTGTACGCTGTGCACAGCGGTGTGCACTCTGTGTTAACAAGAAAAACGCATCTAAGAAAGTGGTGCGCAAAAGCAGGGTAGTGACAGAATTGATGCGCATTATTGATATCTGTCGCGTGTGTACCTGCACATGCATGCTTATTAACACACGGGTACTGTGGAATATATTTTTTACTCACTTAAAGTGGGAACTGCATTGCACTCAGTGTTGAACTGCTCCCCCTGGTGTTAAACTGAAGAAGTGCAATACACTAAGGCAAATGTTGAAGTGCGGGCCATATTCTATTCTATTTATAACATTTGTTGCGGGCCAATTAAAAATGGACTGCGGGCCGGAGTTGGCACGTGGGCCGTAGTTTGGACACCCCTGCTCTAAAGCATCGTATTAAGGGGACAGTGTCATTGTATGGGCATTGCGTATGACAATGTCCATTGTTTGTAGACTAATTTCCTGTACTACTGTGCTGAGGTGGTAGGCCAAGTGCTAAATCTGGCCTCCAACATGCTTTTTACTCTTTCACAGATGACATACTCATCATTTCGGTTCTGAACAGTATTTATTGACTGAAAAACAGGACCCCGTTTACTTGTGTACAAGCAGAGTAGTCAAGAAAGTTGTAATCATTTACATGTCCATTCTACAGTGTATCACTGGACGTGTTTACGTTTGACTATCTCCTTTAATATAGAACCACCACAAATGTGTTAATGACTTTTATAATTTCCTTTATATAATATACAAAAGTATTAGTATGATCCAGGGAAAATTCCATGTTTGTTTGCGAAACTCATTGGAAGAATGAAGAAAATCTGTTTGATTGTTATTGTCATGAACATGAATCACAAAACATATTTTGTTTTTTGTTTTTGTTTTTTTCATGTGTCACTTTAACAGAGACAACACCATCTGTAATTACTATGTTTGGTTGCATTTCCCTGGCAGGCAAAGATAGATGGAAGAGACATCCTTCTGGGTGGAAGATGGGACTGGCTTGTCTGTGGATGGTGGAGGCTCACTGGGCTCATCAATCCATCCATCCATTCACCTTGTTCGTCTCATCTTGACTGCAGCACGCCACTGTGGAGGCTTGACATAACACACATTAGATTAATAACAGAAAAGCAAAATGTGACTTATGGTGTATTATTTAGTGTGCTTCAGTTGTAATTCTCATAATAATGACTGTTTTGCTGGCTTCACACAATATATATAATTGGCCTGTCTTAGTTAAAAGCCCACTCACCACGACAAGGTGAAGGCCAAGAGTGGGAACACAAACACAGACCAGAAACGAACAGGACAAATCCAGACAAGACTACAAAAAACACAAACACAAATATCAATCACTTTGACCACTATCTTTTTTCACAAAAACTTTTATTTCTTTACAAATTGAACCTTAGATTGTGTCACAACAAACTAAATAAACCCTTGAAACAGCCAACAAAACATGAAACAACAACACTTCATCAATATTATAATGAGTATCCTCATAAATGATTTCAAGATAACTTTCAACACTTTCTTACAAAAACATTTTTACGTCTGCCGTAACGATTTTCAGGTTTTTTTCATGTGAATATTTTAACATTGAACATGTTAACTGAACAGTCAATCCCTTCATTGTTGCTCTGACCTCTTCATCATTTGTGACCTCCACATCTACATTAGACACAATATGGCTGTCACATGGCTCCTGAATCACTAGAAAACTGTCTTTTTCCAAGATCTCTGACACCTCTTTACATTTTTTTAGAATATGTGTGGTCAAAGATTTGTTCAAAATCACGTGTGTGTGTGTGTGTGTGTGTGTGTGTGTGTGTGTGTGTGTGTGTGTGTGTGTGTGTGTGTGACTCATTTACCTTTTGTTTGGTAGACATGCTCTTACCTGATTTGAAGAAACTAAAAATGGTTGGGGGCGACACTCACAGCAAGAAGCTTGTGGGTTCGATTCCGGGGCCTGGACCTGGGACCTTTCTGTGTGGAGTTTGCATGTTCTCCCTGTGTCTGCGTGGGTTCTCTCCGGGTTCTCCGGCTTCCTCCCACACTCCAAAAACATGCATGTGAGGTCAATTGAACGTTCTAAATTGTCCGTAGGTGTGCATGTGAGTGTGAATGGTTGTTTGTCTCTATGTGGCCCTGCGATGAACTGGCGACTTGTCCAGGGTGTCACCCTGCCTTCGCCCTAAGACAGCTGGGATAGGCTCCAGCAGACCCCCGTGACCCTGAATAAGAATAAGCGGGTATAGAAGATGAATGAATGAAATCTTTATTGAATGAATGACACATTTTATTTCACTCGTGGTTTATGTAATTATTATTTTTTGCTCCATGGCTTTCATGATTCAGCATTACATGTTAAGCGTGATGAATTGCATGAAAAGAGAGAGCACTCGCTGATAAATTAACATGGTGTGCTGTTTAATTCCATGAGGACGACAAAATATTTGCAAATTTGTGTTAGCTACACACACACGGACGTACGTACGTAAAAACGTCAGTGGCATAAAAGTGCCTTACAGTCATTTCATTAATCATTCTTACCGAAGTAACGTGGGTCATTTGCACCCTTTGCCTGTTGATCGGGTGACACAGTTAATTGCAGCACAGGTCGGCATTTTCTCGACCACTGCAGATAAGCCAAAAGTTGACCGGTCGACAGGTGCAAGAGAAAGGGAGGAACTTTCAAGATCGTTCAGTTTTTATTTTTTATTTTTTAGTTCTGATGAAATAAATAGACCAATCATTTCATTACTTTGTCTGCTTTTCAAAGAGGTTATTAATTAAAAAATATGTGTGGCAGTGCTGTTATGGTCCATAGAGAGTTGCTTCAAAGAATTATCATTTATTATTCAGTGGCACATTGCTCACTTGTTTAATACACAAATAATAGTATATTATTATAATAATACTATTTTATTATTATTATTATTATTATCAATAATAATAATAATAATAATCATCATCATCATCATCATCATCATTATTATTTCTAAAATTTCCAAACAACAATCGTCAGTTGTTCCGTAAAAAATACATTGATTTCCATGTGGAATTTTGTACTGTTCGTGAGCGCGCACGTCTGTCAGTGACGGTCTCCACACTGACACAACTGCGCATGCTCTATTATCTCATCAATGCGGAAGTCAAAAAGTTTTTGGGAGCCATGCGCTGGGTGAGCAACTTCATTGAAATGAATGGGACGCCATCTGGGGGCTTGCCGCACTGTCACGCAGTTAGTGACGTAGCGGGCCGGCGACGCCGACAGTTATGACGTGAATGATTGACAGCTACCATTCGTTCCCGTTTGCAAGAGGATTAAAAACAAAAACCGTAATGGCATCAAAAAGGAGTTATCCCAGCGGTGCGGAGAAACGGAAGGAAAAGAAAACCGATCAAGAAAAACTTGCAAAGGGGAAAGGTAAGTTATTTGTTTGTGATGTGGGCTGGAGAGGTGGAGGTGAAACGCCCCCCCCCTCCCAAGTTTGTTTATTTGTCCTGCTAGCCAGCTAGCTAGCGTCGGATAAATGTTAGCTGGCTGGCTAATATTTGTTCGTCATGAATCAGCGTTTTTGTTTGTTTTATGAAAGTTGACCATATCCTGCCATGGGAATGACTGATTGACTCCACACCCGTTCATTCACATTCTAACAGGGAGGGAGGGCATGTTGTTGTCGTTGTTGTTGTCGTCAGTCCGCTGTTATTGTTCAGTGGAAGTTGTCTCTCACACATTTGACTCTTAATGTTATTTTAGCCTTAACTTAGGATGAATTTACTGAGTTTGTATTTTGTAGGCCCTTCATTAGAAATGTGCTACTGTTTTATAATTCAAAGAAATATTTTATGCAAATACTTTATTTGGCATGGTGTTGACTATTTTAGACTGTTGTGGCAGTGGGTCATTTATCTTAGTTTTATTACTTTAACTAGTACAGTGTGTAAAGTAATGCCAAAAACTCTTAAAAATGACAGTTTTGTAATTGGGTAAAAGCTTTAAAGGGACACTGCAATCATAATGTTTAATTTAAAAACAAATGAATTTTTAATTTTCCTATATTACTGCAACATCACTGTAATAATAAAATAGGAAAATGCGCTTCTGATCTGTTTTGCTTGATGATCTAATGAGCTTTGTCTCTGCAGGAGCAATTCT
Organism: Nelusetta ayraudi; assembly: GCF_046127955.1. NCBI lineage: Eukaryota > Metazoa > Chordata > Actinopteri > Tetraodontiformes > Monacanthidae > Nelusetta > Nelusetta ayraudi. The sequence continues at coordinate 1,131,760 of NW_027466093.1, forward strand.
AAAATATGTTGGCGCTCCAGACATTGAGCCAGAGGGATCTCCCGAACATCCTGAACAGGAAACTACCTGGACCAACACGTTCCTCAGAACCTCCTTCTGTCCAGGTGAATAATGTGTGTTATTCTGAGGAGCTAAGCTGATAAGTGTGGGACGAAACTAAGGCAATTAAGCATTATTTTGATTGTTGGTTTGCTTTTTAGTGTTGCACTTGTTGGTTTGTTGGATTTTCTTATTTAAAGTAAGCATTTTTTTTTTATGAATACTTAATCTGTTGTATTTATTGACATATAGAGGATTCTTTTCCTAGTATTATAGTGTTTGTTTGTTTTTAAATCAGTTTAACTTGCCTGAGTTGCTCAACTGAAGATGTTTAATTTTACCTGTAGCCTGTTTTGCTCACGAGGTGTAATAGATTGTGGAATCTTAGTAGACCTTAGTAGACGCACGCTGCAGAGAGTGGCAGCGATCAGCTCCGATGACCGTGGTGCTTGTAAATAAGGCAAATGCGCCATCTAGTGGGATGCAGCATGTTTATTCGTGTTGGAGCAATGACAAGTACTACTAACAAAACAAAAGATGCACAGGGTAAAAAAAAAATAATCATAAACTCAAGCCCAACAAAGATAACAGATGGGCATAACTGTAACATTACATAGTAATGATTACTAGTACTACCAAAATTTCTCTATTTTACTTTTCAACTCCAACTATTCATCCCCTTTTTTCAGCAGCCATTAAGACAAAAGGATGACACTTATGCATTGCATCAAACTGTGATCCACAAAATCAATTAAATTAAATCAAAACAATAAATAAAGTGTGCATTAAACAGGGGGCAGTGCAATACAGTACAGGACTCAACTGATATAGTGCAGTTAGGCAGTATAGCCTATAACAGCTGTTCAGCATCCATAGTAATCCACAGTCAGTGCCATAATCATCCAGTCAGTGTCATATTCATCCATAGTCAGTATAATATATATGATATCGCGCAGACCCTCGTCCTCCACCACATTAATTGGCCTGCAAGCCGTAGCCACACCCATTTAGCCCCCGCTGTTGAAAGTTGGCGTGTGGTGGACGCGGCCAGTGGTCTCCGTGCCACACCATCCAACGTGGTTTGCTTTACCTCAGAAGGGGGCGGAGGGCTCTCCGCGTCAGCTGTATGCTTCGCAGACAAGTGAAATGTAAGACTGCTCGTACTCCGGTGGAAACTAAATACAGCTTTACAGTAAATGCATATCACTTTTGTCCTGTCAAGACTGCCATCTGGCAGGGTTTTGAAGTGGAACTTTCCATTTACAATTGACGCCTTATCCATGTTAGTCCTTCCTAGTGCTCATCTACGCTCAGTGTCTTTTTCTTTTTTTTTGTTGTGCTTACAAGCCGGCTGCAAGCGTGTGACTGTGTGCTGTGAGTCAATTCATTTCCCGTTTCCACAATCTACGGAGCGGCCAAAGGTTCAAAAAGCACTTTAATGAATTAATTGAATTAATTAACTATGTGGCAGGTGGGTTTGCCCCCACCTTCGCGTCATCAATCACACCTGCGCCGGAGTGCAATCTTTGCGTCCCTCAGTGCGTTTACATGGTACTTGAGAAATTTTAATTATTGCCTTCGGCGCGAAACAACCTGGCAAACGCGAATAAGAATGTTGACATTTGGAGAGAGGATGAGACCGGGGCGATGCTTTCTCTTCTAAAAGAGATGGACATATTAAAATAACGCGCAACAGAGACCTTTTTAAAAAGAGTAGCGCAGCAAATGCAGGGCTCCGGCTTTGCGCACCCCTGAACAAATACGTATTCCTTCGTATTTATATTTCTACCTTTTCGTTCACATTTTTTGTAAGTTAGAAGAATTTCAACTTTGTAAATAAAAGCACAGCAAAGAGATGTTTTTCTGATTTGTTTTTATTTCGATAATTTCGCTGTTATTCTGCTGGAAACGGCGTGCAGCGGCACAAGCTTCCTCCACGGTCGGCACTTTAATGAGCGTGTGTATAACTGAAGACACCGTTCCTTTGCAAAACCTGTACACAAACTCTCCCACCAGTCTGCTCCGAACCCACATCCAACAAGAACGAGTTTCGGGTCCGTGGCAACGGCACAAAGCGTAGCATCGAAGACATTGTGTTGTTGTAGCCCTCCAACAGTAAACAATGTTCTTGTCTCATGGTTATCTTTTAAGGTAACCATGAGCACAAGAAATAGGGTACAGCTTATCTGCAAAGTAAGTAACACGTACATTATGAACTATCATTCTATATCATAATGATGTAATATGTCAACCGAAAGCAGCTGACCAGCTGAAAAGGCTCACTCCACCCCCTACTGTTGGGAGGAGGACACGTTCCCGTCAGTAATTCAAATTTCTCAGCTGCATGTATAGGGGGACAAGGTGAGAACTCCGATTGGATTAAGATTCCATTAAGCTCTTCCTGCAACTCCCCAGGTGGCATTGTCAGGCACCCCCCCCGCCCAATTTTCCTTTATACCCACCATCTGAATTGTCTCCACCTCCGCCAGACCCTCCCCCTCGCCACATCTCGTCTTTTTTTGATAGGCTGCTATTGACCTCCCTCTCATCACAGCTTTAATTGTGTCCCACAGTATGGTAGTGTCTACTGGACTATCTATGTTCTCCTCCATAGAGCATTTAATCTCTTTCTTAACCTCCTCCAGTGTTTTTGGATTATTTAGCATACCCACATTTAATCTCCAAAGTGTGTTTTTCTTCCTCTTATTTAGACAAATAATTAGGTAATTAATACTGTGTCAGTACAAGTCAGTCGTTCCTATTTTACATTCCTCTATTCTGTATCTGTCTGTAATGTTAATAAAAAAAAATAGTCCTCTGTAACAGGTGGAGGTCCCTCCAAACATCAAACATCCCGAGTTCGGCTAGAGAGACGTTGACAAGTTTCGACAGGCGGGTCTGACTTCTGTTGCCATTAGTTGTGTCGAGTTTAGCTTTTAAATCATGTTGATTTAGCTCTTGCTGAGAGAGATGTGTTTCCTGTAGATCAGGCATGGCCAAACTACGGCGTGTCTCTGTCCGGCCCGCGTGAAGGCAGTCAAAAATCTAACCTAACTTAGAAATAACACTTGAACCTGCAATGAGTATTTTAGTCGTTCTAAATGAGTCCAACGTTAGAAAAAAAGGAGCGACCCGGACTTCCCACAGTCTCTTTTCTATTAACATGGGAATTCAATTTGAATAATTTGTCAACTAAAAACACCGGTCATACTAGAACATCCCTACCAGCTTTCTTCCCTTTATTCTCTGAATTTAATCAAAGAATCTTTGAAACTCTTGTAGCTTTTCTCTGTCTCGTGTCGCTGCTGATGCGTAGCCCCTCCAGGATCCCTCCTTGCACTGCCACTCCGTCGTAGTGTGGGGCACCGAGTGCCGCAGGCCCCTCCGCACCCGTCGCCACCGCCGTCTTCTCCGCCAGGCCGCGTCTCGCCAATTCCTCCTTTACCTCCTCTGCGCTGTTGTAGGTTCGAGTTCCCGTATCCCAGTGGGTCCTCATCTTGGTGAATGGCGTCTGGAACCGGATGCCCTTCTCCTTCAGGATTCTTTTAGCAGTGTTGTACTCCTTTCTCTTTTGGACCATCTCTGTCGCGTAATTGTGATGGAATGACGGTACTTTATTCCCCAGTTCTATTTTCTTTCTCCATAGCTCTCTCAGGACCCTCTCTTTGGTAGTAAATTCCAGAAAGTTAACAATGATGGGTCTCGGTTGGGGACCGTCCGCTGGTTTCTGTGCAAGTGAGCGGTGTGCTCTCTGAATTTGGACATTAAAATCTGCTGGCAGGTGCAGTTTGCTTTTCAGCAGGTCTTCCACAAACTTGGCCACAGATTCTCCCTCCTCTCCTTCAGTGACTCCATAGATACGTAGGTTGTTTCACCTCGGCCTGGACTCCAGGTCAGTTAACTTGTCCTGAAGAGCTTTTTGTTCTCTCAGTGATATGACCAGAGCGTCATTAGCTTCCTGTGCCCAACGTTCTAGCTATTCAATCCGCAACTCAGCCTCGTTGATCTTGCCGGTCTGGAGCTCCTGTTCGGTGATGACTTTCGCAAGTTGTTGATTTATTTCGTCTTTGAAGTCGTCCAAGTCTTTTTCCACATCGTTCCTCAGTGTTTCTCCAAACGTGCGAAGGACTTCTTTTGATTCCGTTTTTAAATCCCGTATCTCCTTGCTAATAATTTCTATGTCTGAGCCCTTTTTCGCGTCGTTAGTCACGAGGAGTTTGTTTCGCCATCTCCCTCTGTTTCAGAGCAAGCTGGTAGTTCCGCCATATTGTCTGTTACCGTGTTTCTCTTTTGGTTGAATCAAGTTTTCCTTCCCATTCCAACGTTCCCCTGATCACTTTGTAGTTAATATGATATCTGACAATAGTTATTCAAGTTTTCGGGGAGTTTTTACCCTAGACGGTCGAGAGCCCTGGTGTTGCGCAGTCTACCACTTTATGGCCAAACCAGAAATCCCTTCCCTCTAGCCTTTTCAAGGGGGAGGTGGCTAGACTCGGCTCTTGTGGGACGAGAAGCAGAAGGCGTGTCCGATCGGGGGGGAAGATGAGATGACATTTTTGTGGGTCAACACAAACTCATCTGCGAGGACAGCAGCCTTGGACAATGACAACACTTTCTGTTCATTCAAGAACATTACCACCTTCTCTGGCAAAGAGTCTTTAAAATCTTCTAAAAGAACGAGCTCACGGAGTGACTCAAAGTCATTTTTGACATCATTAGCTGCACACCATTTATCAAAGAGGTTGCTTTTCTCCCATGCAAACTCGACAAAGGTTTGACCACTAGATTTTCTATGGTTCCTAAATTTTTGCCGGTAGGGCTCAGGAGCAAGCTCATAAGCAGGAAAAATTGCTTCCTTTCCAACATCATATTGCAGGCTGTCTTCTAAGAAAAGAGCAGACACCAACTCCTGTGCTTTTCCCACCCGCTTGCATTGGAGAAGGACAGGCCACATGTCTCTTGGCCAGTTGAGTGGCGAAGCTATTCGCTCCAAGGCACTGAAGTATGAATCAACTTCTGCCTCACGAAATGCTGGCACCAGAAAAATGTTTTTACTGGGGCTGGGCAACGATTAAAAATTTTAATCGCAATTAATCGCATGATTTACCTGATCAATCACGATTATTCACGTCGTATACGCAAAAGCCAATAATGAATTTAAAAGAAGTCTTTCATACACTTTAATTTAAATGTTCTGCCATATAAACGAAAGCACCATAACATTTATCGTGCAAACACTTAACATCAGCACTTTACACAGAAACATTTTTAATGTAAATCTAAAGTTAAAAAAAATGCAAATACAAAATTAAAGCTTATTGCCAATGCCAGGGTATTACTGTTATCCTGTTCCTTATGAAAAATAAAAAAAATCTACCTCCAAAATCCTGAGCCACAATAATAACGGGCCATTTCTGAGGTAACAGCAGAAACATTTTTCTTTTATCAGGGAGCAGCATAACCAGTCTGCGTTCCCTTGCAAATGTCCCAGTTAGAAAGGGTGAGGCACAAAAACGTTCACTTTTGGGTTTTTCTTCACAGGGGACTAGAATGTAAAGTCCACATTTATACTGGAGTTCCTTTGGAGAATCTCACTCAACTCAGTGCAGTTTGTCAGTTCCTGGAACTTGACGGCCAGTTATTTTAAATGTACTGCCATATGAATTAAAGTGCCATAACATTTACTGTGCAAACACACTTTTAACATCAGCATTTTTAAACAATTAGCAGCTAAGAAAAAAAAAATAGTGTAAATTTAAACTCAACTTAAACAATGTTATCAAAGCAATACAAAATTAAAGCTGTAAGCAGCGTTTGCGGGACTGAGCCCACCTGGCCACTGCCTGCTGTGACGTCCGCCACCTGGCCACAAGCCCCCGACACCCGCCGACGCTTCCCAACGCCTGGCGATTCCGCCCTGAAACCCGCCGATGCCCCCATTACTGACGCCGACGCCTGCTGATGACACATCAAGCACTGACTTGACATTACTGACTTGACATTTAGAAACATTTGATTTCTAAATGTGATTGATTACTGTATCATTTTGGAGATAATAAGCCTTAAAGTTGGCTTTTTGTTTTGTTTTGCGACAGCTCCAATATTCCATTTTTACTGTACAATAACATCAAATTGCTCCATAAGCTCTGTCAATGGTTGGTACAGTTGACCTCAGTTGACCTTGAATATATCTTCTCTTAATATTCTTGAATATTCTCACTTAATGTACCAGCTCCTTCCTGTAGACATGATATGTACAGTTAGTTATTCTTTGTTTGACGCAAGTGTTATATTAAGTTCCTCCTATCTGTACCGGTACTTCTTGTTAATTTGAAATAAACACTAACAGCATAATGTCAAAACAAAAACCGAACAAGTCAAAGATCATAAAACAAGGAGGCTTTGTACTAAAATATGGATAAAATATAAACAGGGAGTTGTCTAATGTCATCAAGGAAGCCAACATTACGTTACCTGTTGATCAGCATGTTGACTCAGAAAATCCTCAGGCTCCTGCTGCGACATTTCATGTGGGGCGACGGTTGTGACTTCACTGCTGGTCCCGTGAGAAACTCAAATCGGTTCTTCACGTTTGTTGCGTGGCATGGGTTAAGACATTGAGAGGCATTATAGTGTGGTTGTGTGCACCAAATCGGACTCGGCTTCTAGCTCGATAGCCGTGCATAATTTATGCAAACGCAATGCTCTGTTTACGTGAACTCACGGAGTCCGACTCCTTGCACGTGCTCATCTTGACTCGATGGATTTATGAGCTTGATGACAAGTGTGTATTTTGTATTGGATTGATGTACTGCAATTCTAGTCATGTGAACAAGCAATTAGTATTCCTAGTTATATGTGGCATGACGAAATACTGTACTACCAAGTTTGTATTGCAGTATCTTCAGTTTATGGGGTAGAGGGTGCTCAAATTGGATTGATTGAAGATGTAGTTTAGGTACAATTTGCTTGTTTTTATCAATATTTAAGTTGATTGCAGTTCAAGGTGGCACAATCCTATCAGATGTTGTCATTTTGTCACGAAGAACACTGGTATTTGTTGATTATTACCATAAGTACCACCATGTTGCAGGCATTGTGGTTACAAGTTTCACTCCAATTTTGATTGTTGTCTGTATGACTAGCAATCCGTTGAGCTGTCTAGGGTTATCATTCAGATAAGGTGTCACAACTTTTAATTGCATGGGAACTTTGGGATCCATGGCAGATGGGCATTGTAAAAAAACGGATCTTGAGTCGGAAGGCTAGCTTGTCCTAATTGTGACCTTAATATGATGATTTTTTTTTCCCTGCCAGATTGAGGAGAAATGAAATGGACATCCAAACCGGGGCCAATAATGGATGAGCTGGATGATGTCACAGTATCAATTTTAAATGTTATGTCATGTGTAGGTATGAAAAAATTTCCATGACTTTGATTGGTCCGCTAAGTAATTAAAATAACTGTATGCTGACACTGATTTCAAAAAGAAGTATTTTACAAATTTGAGACAAAATGTCTAAACTGAATTGCATTTACAATTATTTCTGATAACAGAAATTGGCACAAAACAAACTTGGTTTGACTTGTCAAGTTGAATTAAATTCATTAGTGAAAAAATGTATGAGTTGTTAAGTGTAAAAGGTTTGTTAATGATTGGACTGTCTTTATAGCTGCCAACATCGATGAAGTCTTGCTCCACACCCTCAGTCGTGATGATTTGAGAGACCTTTTTCCTGGACCAGAACACTTTCTCAGGAGGAAACGGATTTGGGCCCTTATTAGTGTAGATGTGATTGGTTACCTACTTTGCTCTGAAAACATCGAGCATAACACTTTTTTTTTCTTTTTTCCTAATTGTGTCTATTGTTTCTCTCTTGTTCATAATGTTTTGGATCTGGTTTCCTCTCGGCTGAGAATTCCACCGTACCAGACAAGGCTGCCCCGAATGAAGCCAGGAACTGTGTCTTCACCAGGAGGAACATCTCCAATCTGTCCTCAGACATCCACTCCTTTGGTGAAAAGCAGCCCAAAGAGGACCCTACAGCTTCCTGCTCCTCCACAATATGTTGTCTATACTAGACATGGGCAAACCCCGGCCCGCGGGCCACATCCGGCCCGCTGCGTGTCTCTGTCCGGCCCGCGTGAAGCCAGTCATAACCCCCCAACACCGCACCCCCCAACGAAACTTTGTTGGCACGTAACTTTGCCGAGTTAGTGTAGCGCGATAGCGATAGCGTGCTTCCCCCCCGTCAACGAGGTGTAGGTACAGAATTAGTCCGGGTGCAGAATCGTTCCGGGCAGAAGTGACTGCCGATACGGCAACTCCATTGGGACATACCTCTACATCGCGTTCGAACGTGATATATGGATAGATCGCGGTACGTTTATAGAGTTGCCGTATGTGATGTAATTGGCAGTCGCCTCTGTCCAGTGGGCGAATGCCAACAACGTCACATACGGCAACTCTATTAGGACAAACTACATCGGTTGATTAAGGTTATCTTTTTTTTTCTGTCAATCCCTGCCGTATTTACAGTACTTTGTATTATATTGTATACACGAAATTCTCTCTCTCTCTCTCTCTCTCTCTCTCTCTCTCTCTCTCTCTCTCTCTCTCTCTTTCTCTCTCTCTCTCTCTCTCTCTTCACAAGCTCGTAAGCACTACTTCCAGATGGCCCGCACTGCCAGTGAGGGGAAATGTGTCATGTTCAAAGAGCTGAGACGCAGGCTGGTGAGAAACACTGTCACCAGCATGATTTCTATCTTGAGAGCCAGTCAGCAAGGAGAGGGGGTCCGGTACCCTTCTAAGCATGAAGTCACTGCAATGTCTCAAAGACTAGTGGAGTATTATCCCATGCTGAAGGATTAAGACAAAACAATGAAACATGTAAGTGATTATATTATTTTGCGCACTTAGATTTTGAAGCGTGTGGTTATTTTTGGCTGATACTTTTTTTATCTGTGCATGTTCACTTTCCATCTTTATTTGTTCTTTCAATGAGTGAAATTTTATTTACCAAGCGAGCACTTACAAGAATCTTCACAAGAGATTCACCAGAGAGGGGCCACAAGAAGAAAAGGCATCGCATTGACTTCTCAGCAAGTGACCAAGAAGAAGATCATGATGCAGACTCAATTGGTGGATCAACAATTATTTTGTGTCACACACCAGGGCGCAGTTCTGATAATGGCCACACTTCACATAAGTAGAAACATGTCCATTTTAATAATAATGATAATGTATGAAAGCTAGGCAATGTTTTGATAGTTTTGGATATCATGATATATCACAGGCATTTTTACATTTGAATTGTCATTTGATATATTTTGATGCTCCAAACAATTTCATCCATTTGACTGATTTACTGATTTGTCTGCTCCATTTCATCAGCCAAAGATGGTCTGACAGCACAGGCCAGACATTATCAGACCCTGCAGGAGCTGTACAAGAAACCAAAAGCCAACCAAGATGCTGTCTCCCAAATTCTTGACCTGCAGTTTCAAGCAAGAAGATCCTTCATTGATAGTGATGTTCTGAAAGAACAGGACAAGGCCAACAAAGATCCTGGATGCATATCCATGTGTCAAGGATCTTTATCGTGTAAGTGATTAACTTGTTTTGGTTTATGATGAAAAGCAAGCATTTTTGCAGATTTTAACACTGACTTGCAATATAGGCGATGAATGAGCTGCGGCGCATTCTGGATAAGGGCAACAGAAAATTCATTGATGAACTAAAAAAAGAGATGGGAAGACTTCTGCACCAATGTGTAATTTTATGGTGTTTGGAAAAAAAATGAAGTGATGAAGCCACGCATAACGCTGGATGTAGGTGAGTGGGACATGCCAGTGAGGCACTGCTTCATGTCATTCAGGTGAAAGTTTGTTCGTATTTTCTCACATTCAACACTTCATAGTTCCATGCATGGATGTGGCGTTTCCTTCTTCTTTTTCTTTAGCCAACAGAAGATCCCACAATGTACTCGCAGAAGAGGTCTTTCTGCACCTCTGTGTTGCTGTTTGATGGGACCCGCTGTCTCATCTGGCTTGGAGCCACTCCCGCCACCACGCTTGCCAAGGAAGACTTGAGTGACGGTCTGCTTCATCTGATGGATTACTACTATGCCCTGCACCTCACATATCCAAAAGTGTGTGGCAACCCTTCTCTCTGTCATTCAGACAGAAGTGCTACAGGACACTATCCATGAGTGAGACACCACAGCCTCATACAAAAAAGACCATGGCAGAATGGAAAGATTTTATTGGGGAGTAGAGCTGTGTACTAGGCATAGGTAGTGATACATTCCCCTGGTAGTTGTAACTTGAGGGTGGGTGGGAGTCTGTTGGAACAAACATGTTATCAGTGGTGATAGGAACACAACACTATATGCTGTCCCCATACTGTTTTTGTTTTTTTTGTGTCAGGGAATCTGAATCAATATTCAATAATGATGACGGTGAATATTGTAACAACACAACATTACTTGCGTTCTAGAAATGATTGCTTGAGATTGTTTTAAGATGCAATGCCTTAGTGACGTTTTTATTACAAGGCAGTGAAGGCACTGTCAGCAATTTAAGTGAATAAATAGTTGTTGACAATATTAATTCTGTTTGCTGAATTATCTTTTTTTGGGGTGGGGGGAATGGGCGTAGGGGGGGTGGATGCTTTGTCTCATTTTGAGAAAAAAAAGCTAATATTGTGAACACTTAAATTAAGAAGAATTGCACTGTTAGTAGGTCTGGTTTTAAGATCTTTTCATTCAAATTAAGAAAGAAGCAAACGTGAAAAAAGAATTGAGAAGCTAGTATCAAGTTTATTTGACTTAGTACAGTCCTTGGAATGAGTGCTTTACTGTTTATTTCAAGAGTTTTTCCATTCTTCAAATGCCTAGATATATCGTCTTATTTTAAGAAATCTTACCAAGTCTAAATATCTTACTGCATTGGCAGATAATTTGACTTGTTTCTAGCCTGTTCTTTCTCAATTTAAGTGTTTATTTCTTAGATATATTTTGCAGTGTGTGGACACCGAGGGGAGCTCTAGAATTGGCTCATTCAACCGACCAACGAGCCAATCAGCAGCGGCGTCACAGGCCCTCCTCCTTCTTTGTTCTCTCTCTCACTTTGACTTCGGCACTGGACAGCCAGGTTTGTGGAGGGAAGGTTGGAACAAAGTAAGGACGGGGTACCCCATACATTCATGTACGTAGAGTCACTAAGTCTTAAACTCACCAGGTTTGTATCGCTTATCGATAACCCTAATGCCATACAAGTCTATGAGGGTCAAAGGTCAACTTTGTCATAGGGACATGGGGCCACTTTCAGGTTCATCAGGATCCTCCTGGACACACCCACACCAAATTTGGGGCTTCAAGCCCATGAGGAACCCCGAAACCCTCACTCTAATTCCAGCCTTATCGCTAACCCTAATTCAATGCAAGTCTATGGGGTGAATTTTCAACTTTGTCCTAGAGACATGGAGCCACTTGCTTTTTCATCAGGAGCCCCCAAGAAGCGCACACGCCAAATTTGGGGCTTCTAGTTCTTGAGGAACCCCGAAACCCTAACCCTAATTTCAGCTAACCCTAGTTTCAGCCTTATCGTTAACCCTAATTCAATGCAAGTCTATGGAGGTCAAAGGTCAAATTTGTCCTAGAGACATGGGGCCACTTTCTGGTTCATCAGGATCCTCCTGGACACACCCATGCCAAATTTGGGGCTTCTAGCCCATGAGGAACCCCGAAACCCTCACTCTAATTCCAGCCTTATCGCTAAACCCTAATGCAGTGCAAGTCTATGAAGGTCAAAGCTCAACTTTGTCCGAGAAACATCAAGTGTTTTTTTCATGAATCATTCATCAATGTTAAAAGTTTGCTTTTTAGGAGAATTCACAATAAAAATACATTGACACTGTCAAAGATGGACTCAAGCACTATTATTGAACTATACTGTATTTTATGAGTGATGTGCTTTTGACAAGCGCTGCGCAAAGGAGGCCCATTTGTTTTTGTTTTTTTGAAGGGGGCCCAAAATTCCTGGCGGCACCCCTGAGCGTTCATCTCCAGCACTAAGGCAGTGGAGCTGCCGGCCACGAGAGAAGAATTAACCAGTCCATTGAAACCATTTGTTTGGTCTAGTGAGTGGCAACAGTCCTTTGAGGATCTTAAGTGCCTTCTCAGCTGTAACCCTTTCGTGTCTGCTCCAAATTTTTCCTCATTGGCTAGAAGCCCCAAATCTAGCGTGGGCACTTCTTGGGGGCTCCTGATGAAAAAGCAAGTGTCCCCATGTTTCTAGGACAAAGTTGAAAATTCACCCCATAGACTTGCATTGAATTAGGGTTAACAATAAGGCTGAAACTAGGGTTAGGGTTAGGGTTAGGGTTAGCTGAAATTAGGGTTAGGATTTCGGGGTTCCTCAAGTACTAGAAGCCCCAAATTTGGTGTGGGCGCTTCTTGGGGGCTCCTGATGAAAAAGCAAGTGGCCCCATGTCTCTAGGACAAAGTTGAAAATTCACCCCATAGACTTGCATTGAATTAGGGTTAACAATAAGGCTGAAACTAGGGTTAGGGTTAGGCTTAGCTGAAATTAGGGTTAGGGTTTCGGGGTTCCTCAAGTACTAGAAGCCCCAAATTTGGCGTGGGCGCTTCTTGGGGGCTCCTGATGAAAAAGCAAGTGGCCCCATATCTGTAGGACAAAGTTGAGATTTCACCCCATAGACTTGTATGGCATTAGGGTTAGGGTCCAAGAGTACACATACACATTTTCTTTTGCTTTTTTGATTTAAGCTCATCGTCTCCAGCTGCAAAGGTACAGAAACCTTTCTGTGTTTTTATGTCGTGTGTGAGAAAACATCACTTTTTTCTGTAAACTTGTGTTATCATTGTCCTTCATTGAAAATGACACAATCTTTCATTTCATTGTTCAGATGCCGAACACCAAGGCATTCCGTCGCTCTCTGGCCATGAAACGACGCCTGGAGCAAAAACGGGATTGGACACCTTTTCCACCTCGGAAGGACTTTGAACGTCGTGAGTACTTCCACGTTCATGATTTCATGTTCTGCCTGTGTTATGTTGTATTCCAAATAAATCTTACAAAAACATATTTAGATTTTTCTTTTTTGTCAATTTACACAGGGCGCGGTACTGGTCAGCGACCTGGGTGCGAAGATGGCCCGTTTTGCTCCTGACTGACAAAACAGTGCAAGTTCGTTCTTAAGGCCCAGCAACCAGACAAGAAGGTATGGGTCGTGATTTTGTCAAGCCACGAGTTTCTTTATGTTTTTGTTCTGGTGGTGGGAGACTCACATCTCTGTCCACTTGTGGATGGTTTTGTGTTCTCGCCCTGGGCAACAACCTTGAACACGGGCTTGTAACAGACTCCGCCCAGGATTTTGCTGCGCGACTGGCAACTGTGTTGGACCGCTGGCCCAAGGTTTGTTTATCTGCTGTGACAAACAAATTTGAACACATGAATGTCATCACCACTTTGTTTTATCAATATCAAGTAATTCCATGATCCATAGTTCAATAACAAGAATATTCATGAATTTATTTTGCATTTTTATGTTTGTTTGGGTTTTTTTATTTTATACAACTATTTTGTATGTGTTTGTGCTTGACTTTCCACCTCGCCTGACTGTCAAGCCAGAACTACAAACAGCGCTACGTCAAGTATATCATCGTGTTGCTGCACGCATGGGTGTGTAAAATACATATTTTTGTTGTATTTTTTTCTCTTCAGTGACACTGTGCTAACAGATATTTCTTAGAATTGTGTGATTACATAATTGATTATGTGACACTTCTTCCAGGTTTAACATTTGTGTATATGGCCGATCACCTCCCCCTTCGTCAGCTGTACATGGTGGTGTTATGATGGTGTAAGTTTTGCCTTCTTCAGCCTTACTTGCTCTTCATTTGATATGACAAATATGTGTTAACATGTTGTTTTCTGTTTACGTGCACCTCAGGACTGATTTTGGTGGAGCGTCTGCATGCTGCAGTGCTCCATCAGCTCGCACCCCCTTCACCTAGGCCAGGGGTGTTGTGCCACAACCAATCATCGCCCAGGGTGTCTCCCAGAGTGGTTGTGACAGGTCCTGTCTACATGCCAGTGTATGGACCTGCTCCTGAATGGACTCTTGTTGGACAGGAGGTTGAGGTAACCTGTTCATCCCTCTTTTTTTTTTTTTTCCCCCAATCGTGTATTTGTCAAACAGTGCAACTTTTTATTTTAAAAATGAACACTTATCCTAAGTTGACTCTGATTGCCTCTCCTCTTTTTTTATAGACAGTACCAACAGCTGTTGAGACTGCATTTCACACAGACATCCCGTCCAATCCCGTGTGGTTCAGTGAGGCTGTGCTGCTGGACCACATGGAGACCGTCGTGGAGTCATCTGGCAGGGTTTCCCCAGCTGCCACGGTAACATTCACACAATTATTCATACACTTATCAACTAGGGGTGGGTGAAAAAAAAAATCAATATTGCAATATATTGTTGTGCTTTCTGTCGCAATAAATAATCGATACACTGACGGCAAATATCAATATTTTTTTCCAAACACCACCTGTCCACCTGTCCCGGGAAAGATAAAATCTCTCCCAGGACACAATTTGTCCCGTTTTTTATGGAAAATGACAAAACCTCATTTAATTTCCGTCTGTGGTCTAGATAGGGTTGCCAACCCTCCCGTAAAATACGCGATTGTCCCATATTTGGCAACTAAAAAGCCTGTCCCGTAATGAACTGATGGGGGACGCACTTCACTTTTTCCCGTATATTTTGGGGACGCGGTTATTTATTTCTTTATTTTGTCTGCATCATTTTTTTTTAATTGATTTTCAGAATCGGGGCAGTGAAAGGATTTTTTTCCCTCTTTCATCTTCCCGTCGGTTTGTATATCCCAAGTCCCCAAGTTGCGATAAGACAAGTTGCTACTGACTTTACATTACCAGAAAGCACTGTCCTTGTTTACATGAAAGTTATTAATGTTCATGCACTTTAATATGTTTGCTTGTGCAGTGCACGTTTGTTTGTACATTATACAAAGTTTTGGAATAAATGCAAGATCACAGGCATTTTCCTTTTTATGGGTATTTTTTTCTTTTTCAGTCACATATTGTGACGACCCTGTCTCTATATAACTTGTTGTGGCTCCCAGCTGTTTTCCCATTTCTAGGTAGCGGTGCATGTGGGAGTGGCATATTCCGATTAGGACACCTGTGCCGATGCCCCCCGCAGGATAAAAGGCCGACTGCGTGTGCCGCTCGGTCTCTTCCCCATTCTCCATCCAGCAGCCATGGGCGTCTGGCCGACTCTCAGCTTCTTCTGTTCTGTTTTGCACCTGACAACACCCCACATCCTATTATTCACTCATCCACACTTACATTACTGATGAATACTGACAAACACACACCATATATTTCATTATTTTGCTTACAATTATCTATTTTGTTATAATAAACCTTTTGATTAATTGCAATCCGCAGTGTCCCTTCCGTTATTGTCATAACTCTTGAGCCGGGTTATGACAATATCGTCTGCAAAATTTCGAAGATATCGTGTGTCGTGATGTTGTCATTATCGTGGGCCAAATATCGTCACAGTATCGAATCGTGGGTTAGCCGTATCGCCCCACCCCTATTATCAACACAAGATCACATATGTACAGTACATGTACAGTTTAATTAGTGTGTTACTTTGTTTATGAATTCATTTCTTTATGTTCTTCCAGATGTCCAGCCTGAGACGTCGATCAGCACGCGTTGCCTCAAAAACCAAAACAAACAAGTGACATGTTGGTATTTGGGATATGTGTATTTCATTGTGTGCATCTTTGTGATAGCACAATAAATGCAGTTCTTTAAACGTTACTTTGTGTCCTTGTATTTGCAGGTGTGGGCAACACGTTCAACTGTCCACATGACTGAGTTTGCCTCCAGCAATGTCACAGCAGTGCAGCAGGTTTGTACTTATTCATTTCCACTTCATCACCTGTGTGTGTTTTCTAGGCTTTACACCGATCTTATCGGCTGTATCGGATCGGCCGATATTTGGCATTTTTTGAAACGTTCGTGATCGGGCGTCATGTCATGAATCACCGATCAATGACGTCATGGTCGTGTTGAAACTTTTTTAATCTGTCTCATTTCCTCCAAAGTAGTTTCACAGCATTGACATGTTTATTTGTTTGTATCCGAGACATAATGATTCATGATTCAAAGGCCTTCATTTTCGTCTTCGTGCCTCTTCCTGTTTTGAGTACTGTCGCTATGTGACGGACAATAAAGTTTCTTTGAATCTTCACGACAGCAACATCCATGGGCGACACAAACAAACGTGTCGGGAGTGTGGAAGTTTTTCAAAGTGAGAGAAACAGACATAGCACAAGCTATCTGCAATATATGCAACGCTACAGTACTTAGCGGGGGAACTTTGGCAAAAAATTTCAACACCACAAATTTAATCAGGCGCTTGGAAAAGATACACACGGAGGAGCATGTCGAGTTCAAGAAACGCAGCGCGGAGAAAGAAAAAGAAAAGCAAACTCTGAAACGGATGCTAAAGCAAACAACTTTAGACGGTGCTCGTGAGAAGGCAAGGGGTGTACAGAAACAAGTATTTATTGCCCCTAACGTGATCGGATCGGTGATCGGTGATCGGTGATCGGTTTATTTAAACTCACTGATCGGTGATCGGCACAAAAATCGTGATCGTGTAAAGCCTAGTGTTTTCCTTTCTATGTTTATTGGCATAAAATCACATCTTTCTTATTTTAATCAGGTGGAGGCGACGCCACAGATGACCAGAGCTGTGCCCGTGGTTCCTGTGGCTCCCGTGGTTGCCAGCACCCAGCCAGAGGAGGCCAGCACCGTCCAGGAGGCAACACAGAAGATCAACTAAGCTAAGGAGGCTTTTCTTTCTTCTTCTGTTGCCTCTGACTGCTCCGCTCGTTCTACGCCTCGCACATGTGATTTGTGATCCATCATCAGTTAGTACTAGTGAAGATGCAGTGGCAGATCATGGCACTGGTATTAGATTAGCCAAGGTTCTGCATGGTTCTTTTCATCAAGGCGAAACCGGTCACGGTTTAAAATTCCAGCACCAGCTGGCAACAGTGAGTCACTTCAGAAGAGCAAAACTCCTCACTTTGACATGGATAATTCTGACGTAGAGTTTGTCAGTGCTGTGACCAATGAAGAGTGTAACTTCTCTCCCCTTGATGTTGATGTTTGTTTAGACCTTTGCAAAAACTTGAAGGTTCATTTGGACTGTGCGAGTTTTCCAATTTCTGATTGCAAAGGCCCATTAGGTTCGCCGTGTACAAATGAGAATGTAGAGGCTGATGGAAACTGCTTCTTCAGAGCCATCAGTCAAGCTGTGACTGGTTTATAGACACAGAAGTGGAAATTCAGGTTGCAGCAGATTGTTTACGATTAGATGTGTACACTTTTATCGATGGTCATGGGTTGAAGTACAGCTCTTGGAAGAAACAATTCTCACATTGTATATATTTATGGATGTATTTGTTTTATATGGAAGCAGTTACCATAATCCAAATTAAAATAAGAATATAATAACAGAAATGCTTTTTCATTTTAAGAACGAAGCTGCATTATTTGACTCATAATTAAAATGGTTAATAAGTCATTCAATCTGCATTTTCATTTTCTTCTTCAAGACTGCTCATTCTTGTACTTAATTCAAATGAAGGAAAACACATTTGAGATTTAATTTTCAAAACATGCACCAGCAAAGAGTTACCAAAATTCAATATGAAATGTAAAATTCAAAAATGAAAAAGCAATAGCAGAATGCTTTTTCATTTTAAGAACAAAGCTGCATTATTTGACTCATAATTAAAATCATTAATAAATATTCCTATATGCATTTTCATTTTCTTATTCGTGTCGCACCTTTTATGACACAATCAAAAAGAAAACTGAGGGCATTGCTTTTTAATTTTCATGGTCCTGCCCTGCACAAGAGTTACCACAACTCGAAAACGAAATCGCAATCTCAAAGTAAGCGCGCGGCGCAGGAAAGTGACGTCAGCAGCTCTCCACCTCCGCTGTGGGTATGGCGGTATGACGCCAAGTGTCATTTGCCTCCTGTTATGTGTAAATTCTAATGTTTAATTCTGCTATTGCTTTTTCATTTTTGAATTTTACATTTCATATTGAATTTTGGTAACTCTTTGCTGCTGCATGTTTTGAAAATTAAATCTCAAATGTGTTTTCCTTCATTTGAATTAAGTACAAGAATGAGCAGTCATGAATAAGAAAATGAAAATGCAGTTTGGATTATTTATTAACGATTTTTTTTTTTATGAGTCAAATAATGCAGCCACGTTCTTAAAATGAAAAAGCATTTCTGCTGTTGCTTTTTCATTTGGATTATGGTAACTGTCTGCTTCCACACTCCAGTGGTTCTGCACATTAGTATAAATAGAGTGATTCTCTATCATGACATCACAGGACGGCGGCACACTGACTCATTCCATGAACCTGGACACTGATGATCCAGACTTTGGACCAGATGAGCCAACAGGCCACAGTGGAAACGGGTCAGAACATGGGAGTGGCTGCTGAAAGTATACAGGTAGGTGGCGCTGTCATCCCAAGTTGTGTGGTGTGGAGGATCAGGGCCAAAGTTCCAGATGCTCACAGATGTGACTGTGGATTCAGGAGGAGTGTTTGAAGGCTGGACTCCCAACAGTGATTGGCTGCTGAGGACCTCTCAATCACAATCAGGTTTTTTAGTGGCTGTGAGATTGAAAGTGAGATTGCATTGTCCAGGGAGGAGGACAGCAGTCAGTCATGTTTCACCTCCAGTCAACACGCAGTGGTTCACATGAAGGTCCAAGAGGCCTACAGACCTACACAGAGTCTGGATGTGGCAGCACAGTGGCATCATTGTCTTTGTTGTGTTGTTTGGTCATTGTGATTCAATGTAATGTGAGAGAAGGACGAGTGCAGTTCTATTGGAGTGAGTTGCTTACAAATACAGATCGCACGATTCGGCTGCTTTGCGGGTTGGTGGGGGGTCGGGGGTTGGGTGGGTGGTGCTCCGGGGGTGGTGCTCCGGGGGGGGGCGGTCCCTGGCTCTGGTCTGGGGGCCCCCTTGTTGGTGGGAGGGCTGGTCCGTCCCTGCGTCTGGGGACTGGCACTGGATCGTACGCGGTGGGATGGGCCCTGTGCAGTCCGGTGCCCCTGGGGTGCGAGACCGGCTGGGCCTATGGGGACCTCGCCACTTGCGGCGATGCGCCATACTGGGTCCGTTGGAGGGGGGGGGGGGCATCTGGGTGCCCGGGCCTGCCTTGGGTACCGATCCTCCCGGTGGGTGAAGGGGCTGGGTCCTGATGACAATAAATAGAAACTCGCACTCAGGTGTCCATCTCAAGACAAGACCTCTTTCATAATGATCATTGACCGGCATCTCTAGGATCAAACAGACGTATTTTGATCAAGTCTTCCTCTGTGTGTGTGTGTGTGTGTGTGTGTGTGTGTGTGTGTGTGTCTGTGTGTGTGTGTGTGTGTGTGTTTAATCTCTCTCGCACTCTGATACAATGTACTGACAAATATAACATACAAATATGATATATGATCGAATTTATCATTCGGTTTTTATTTTGAAATTAGTTTATTTTGAAAATTCACCGGATTTTCTCGTTTTTATTGAGCGACTTCCTGTACTGTAGACGAAGATCGCTCGCAGCCCGCGTACGAAATAGAGCAGACGCCGAAACAACAAATGCATGCCGCGAGCCGCGCAACCACCACATTGATTAACGTGGGCGCCGAATGGAAGCGCTCGGCGGCGCTTCGCTTCCACGTCCAGTGAACTGACGTTAAATGCATGACGCGATCCGCGAGGGGAGTCACGCGCCTGTTCGTGTCTGGTGTGAACTACTACATTGATTAACATGGGCGCCGAAAGGAAGCGCTCGGCGCTTCGTGGCGCTTCGTGGCGCTTCCCCGTCCAGTGTGAACCGGGCGTTACGTTGCTCGGAAAAATGTGTCGCCTGAGCCTCCGCCCCCTCCGTGCCCATTGGCGGAGGGAGGGCTCATTGAAAAAAAAAAATAAAAAATCGGTGTTCCTTCGGCGCGCCTGGGAAACTCTGAAATTATGAATAACTTAAGCTCGTTTTTGTCCCATTTGCCTGCATCAGCCCGTCATGATATTGTTCAATTAATTGAGAGCCACCCACTATTGTTTTCTGACCACCCCCGCCGTACGTCAGTTTTGCACCATGACATAGAAGTAGAGGGACATGCCACAACTAAGCAAGCACGCACACAGAGTCAATATTGGGAAGTTAAGAAAGAAGCTTTGGCTCTCCTTCTGACAATGCCCATCTTGATGTTAATTTGGGGTCAGGTTTTTACAGACTATAATGCCCTCGTGGTCCTGGATAGGATGCGCAATCAAACCAGCCGTAGATGCGGTGGTCTCTGCTCCTGCATGACTTCAATCTCCAGATTTGCCACAGGAAGGGGGGTTGATAATGTGTTGGTGTAACAGAGTTAAAAAAAAGAAAAGAAACAAAGAAAATGATTAAATTCATTTAATCATATGTGGGGACTTTACTTGTTATTTGTTTATTTTGATATATATTGTGAATTTTATTTCAATGTTATTTTATTTTATTATTATTTTATTTAAGTTTGTCTCTAATCTCTTGCCGTATTTTCCGGGTTTGAGGAGCGAAGCGGAACTATCCCTCAGTTCTACGTTGTATGAGTGAGGAGACAACAAAGCCAGAAGACTTTAAAAACCTTTGTTTACTGTCTTCTGCAGAAAATAAAGAGGTGAAAAACTCAACTCTCCAGTCTGCACATCCGTTACACTGGTGCCGTGACCCTTTGGATCTCCAGATCAGCTAGATGCTCATCGCCGTGGATGCTCTGCTGCTCTCCTGGTCGACATTCAGCAGGGTCTTTGTGTGGTCAGATTTATAATGGATGTGTAAACCTGGGAGTACAGTTGGAGTTTGTTTTGTTTTTCTTGGGAAAGTAAGGGAAGTAAGAAAAAAAAAATACACACAACGCAAGTACTTTTGACGATTGGTAGAAGAAGAAGTTATAATGGATGAGTTTAACACCTTTTCATTGTCAAGAGGTAGGGGTGTTCGGTTTGATAATGATTCTGTTAATAGGGGTGTAGGCCATTCTCAGTTCATGGCTGAATGTCGTACTGTTGCAGGGTTGGGTCTGAGCCCAGATAGTTCACCTGTTCGTGGGTCCACGAGATCGGTTCCTCATACTTCCACGCCCAACAGTGAACATAATGCCATCCACCAGCTCACTGACATCATGGGACAATTAGGTGCGCAGATTGGGGAATCTATTGTTGCGAAGCTATTGTCAGCTGGTGTTGTGAATACGAGTGGTATTTCTCAGACATCCTCTACCGCCCAGAACGTGCATAGCAATGTAGAAGGTCTTCAAACCCCTCATGTAACTGTTCATGTTAAACCTGATAAGGGACTCCAGACGTTCAGGGGTGACGGAACTGACAAATACTCAGTCCAGGACTGGATTGACCTGACCAGGACTCATCTTAGAAAACAAGACGTACCTGTACATGACCAAGCTGAAGAAATTATGAGCCATCTAATGGGGAAAGCCAAAGATGTTGTCAAGATTGCCTTACGTAGTGATCCTACTATTGATGTGAAACGGAAGCCTGAACTGATTTACAGTGTCCTTCTCCACTATTTTAGTGAAGCGCCCTCGTGTCTCCCACTCGCAGATTTCTATGCCACTCTGCCCAGACACAGGGAGAACCCTGTCGACTACTGGATAAGACTGAACAAAGCAGCAGATTTGGCTCTTGAGGGCCTGCACAGACAAGGCAAGAGGACGGAGAACATGAGTGATGAGGTAGCCCTCATGTTTGTCAAACACTGTCCTGACCAGGAGTTATCCTACACTCTCAAGTGTAAGCCGATCCACGAGTGGACCTCACATGATGTTCAGCTGAGGATTGATGATTATCAGAGTGAGTTGAGGGCTCGTGGCAGGTCTGGTGGAGCTGCGGAGCTGAAGAGTCACATTGCATCCATCACGTCTGAACGACCTAGCCCGCCATCACCTTGCCTGGCAGCGTTTGAACAGCATCATGACCTGAAGCCCTCACCCTCTCCTCTGCAGACACAGCATCCTGTGTGTCTCCCTCCCTGTCCCTCTCCTGCAGCCGCCCCAGCTCAAGGTCAGTCTCACCATGCTCTGGACTACTCCTCTGTACCTGCTGTGGCGCAGAACCTCCAACAATCGGAAGAGAGGCTTCTGGCTCGTATGGTCGACATGTTTCAGGATATGATGGAGAGAATGCAGCATCGCGATGCGTCTCGCCCGACCCGAGGTGGGAGATTCCAGCGTCCTATTCGTGACAGACGTCCCCGAGAAGCAAGTTGTAGAGTGTGTAATGACGCAAGCCACACCACCATCTCACACTGCATGTCTGAGAGACTCTGTTTCGCCTGCTTCAACCCAGGCCACGTCAGACTGGATTGCCCTGCTCTTCCCAGCCCCAGTCTGAGGGAAACTAGCCGACCTGTATTCGGAGGGGGGCAGTACAGGTCTCATGACAAACTCCCAAACTGATGACATGTCTGATGCTGAGACAATCTACACCTCTGTGAGAGACTCTTGTAGTGACGCTGAGGTTGTGTATCAGAATATTCACAGAATTGGCAATAGTGACAGTCTTTTTTACACTCCAGTGGGATTGGGTGGGACGATGGTGATGGGAGGAATGTTGGACAGTGGCTCTATGGCATGCAGCATCAGTGAAGTTGCCGAGATGAAGATGAGAGCGGCTGGGGTAATAACTGATCAAAGGCGGCTTGATGTCAATGTGGTCCTCGTGGGATGTGGGGGTCTTTGTGTTAAACCAAAATGTGCTGTTGAAGTGGAGATGGAAGTGTATGGCTGTAAAATGGTGGTCCCCACTCTTGTTGTCCCAGGGCAACATGATGAGCTGATCCTGGGGACTAATGTGATCAAACACGTCTTACGTCAGTCTAAGCTGTGTGAGTCATACTGGAAGACCGTGTCAGGCCCCTGCCCAGTCAGAGACCCAGAGGTTGAACATTTCTTGTCTATGCTGTCTGGTCTGTGCCCCTGGAAAGGTGATGATGCTCCTGACAAGGTTGGCACAGTCAAGTGCAATTCGGCCACCTACCTTGAGCCGGGCCGTGAGTATCTTCTCTGGGGAAAATTGCCCAAGACCTCCACTCTCTCCCCAGGAAGCACTGTTATGACGGAGCCCACATCTTCCCGTTCTGCCCCCAGAAATGTTTTGGTCGCAAGGATTGTCACGCCGCTGTGGGGAGACCGGTGGGTTCCACTGAAGCTGATCAATACGTCGGACAAACCAGTGCTGTTGAGACGTAATGCGAAGCTGGCTGATGTCTATTCTTGCGTGGCCATTGAAGATATGGATGTTGCTGATCGCTCACAGCTCCATCTGGTCAGCTGCCCCCAATCTGCTGTGCCACCTGCTGCTGCTGCCGGCTCTGCCCAGGCCGGGCTCAGTTCGGTTTTGCTCGGTGCTGTTGACATTGAGTCGTGTGAGGTGTCGAAGGACTGTAAGGGGAGACTCGCCGACCTTATTTTACGGTATGAGGATGTCTTTTCGCGCCACCATCTCGATTGTGGGGAGGCGAAGGGCTTTTTACACCGCATACAGCTGTCAGACAGCAGACCGTTCAGGCTCCCATACGGGAGAGTGCCCCCTAGCCAGTACCACAAGCTTCGTCAGGTTCTTGATGCGATGGAGGAAAAGGAGATCATCAGAAAGTCAACCAGTGAATATGCATCACCATTGGTGCTTGTGTGGAAGAAAAATGGAGACCTTCGCATTTGCACAGACTTCCGCTGGCTGAACAAGAGGACCTTTAAGGATGCTCACCCTCTTCCTCATCAAGCTGATTGTCTGGCGGCGCTCGGAGGCAACTGTCTCTTCAGCACGATGGACTTAACGTCAGGCTTTTACAACATGCCGCTTCATGAGGATGACAGGAAGTACTCAGCCTTTACTACTCCCATGGGCCTTTATGAGTACAATCGTCTTCCACAAGGTCTCTGCAACAGCCCTGGGAGCTTTATGCGCATGATGACCAGCATTTTTGGAGATCAAAACTACCTGAGCCTGTTGTGTTACTTGGATGACCTGCTGGTGTTTGCACCTGATGAAGAGACTGCTTTGATGCGTCTGGAGATGGTGTTTGACAGGCTGCGTGGCCACAACTTGAAGTTGGCCCCTAAAAAGTGCTTTTTCCTCAGAAGATCAGTTAGGTTCCTAGGCCACATTGTGGATGAGGCTGGTGTATCAACTGATCCCAGTAAGGTCGAGAACATCGCCAACATGTCCAGTGCTGACCTCATGGAGTCTGATGGCGCGACTCCATCCCAGAAACGTGTGAGGTCCTTTTTGGGTATGGTTAATTACTATCAGCACTTTGTGCCCAGGTACTCTGCAATTGCCAAACCACTTTTTGATCTTTTGAAGGGTGCACAATGGAAACGTGGCCAGCGCAAAAGGAAACTGTCTGGCAGGAAGCTATGTGCGTGTAAAATATTTGCTTTGTAGATGTAAGGCTAGTTAACAGTCTGGTTCCAGGGGGTGATCAACTCAATGGGTCTGTCTATTAAAACAGTCAGATGGAGGCAGATGAGGTGATGATCCAATAGTTTATTGTAAAGGGTATTGTTTGTACAGGTTTTTCTGATGGAAGGAAATAAAATAAAGGGTAAATATTGAGCCAATCAACACAGGGCCTCTATTCTAAACAAACATTCTTGAAAATAAGGAATAACGCTCTGAACATAAACAGGCCGCACATAATCAGTTTCTAAATACAGAAATATAACATAAACTCACATTTCACGGACTCAGTACAGACATCTACGCTGTGGCTCCTGACATGCGGCCAGCCAGCTCCTTTGTTCTCAGGGAAAAGGGGTGTGACATTGTCGAGCTGGCTTCCTATATAACTTAAGCTCCGCCCTCCTTGGCCATGATGGATGCAGGTAGAGGAGGGGGAAGTATGAAGGTGCAAGGAGGAGGTCGGGGATTTTCCACAGTGCGTCTGACTGGACATCAGAGCAGGAACGGGCCTTTGAAAGCCTCAAATCCTCGCTTGTTCACAGTGTTGTTTTAGCTCATCCTGACTTCACCCGTCCCTTTACGCTGTCAACTGATGCATCTCTGGATGGCATAGGGGCTGTTTTGTCTCAAGTCCAGGAGGGCGAGACACGAGCCAGGCCCATTGCCTTTGCTAGCAAGTCATTGTCTCAGTCACAGAAGAATTATCCAGCTCACCGCCTAGAATTTCTGGCTCTGAAGTGGTCGGTCTGTGACAAGTTCAGTCACTGGCTGAAAGGCCACAAATTCACAGTCTGGACAGACAATAATCCGTTGACTCACATCTTGACAAAACCAAAACTCGACTGTTGTGAGCAGCGCTGGGTTGCCAAATTGGCCAGCTACGACTTTGATATCAAGTATGTCCCAGGTCAGCAGAATGTTGTGGCTGATGCTTTAAGTCGCTCGCACGCCTTTTGTCAAGGAGCGTGTTGGTCGGCGGCTGCTTGCAGAGCCATATGCAAGTCTGCTTGCTGAGATCACAAATGTGTCCACTGATTCAGTGCAAGGTGCTTTCCGGTCATCCAGTGGTCACAAAATCAACTCTCCGGCGAGTGACGTTGCCCAGTCTTCGTGCAGTCCACTAATTATGCAGGCACAGTCTGTTGCGTCGGAGGATGTGTCTGCTGTGCACCAGTCACACATTGATTGGGAAACTGGTCCACGCACCCGTGCTGTTGCAGTGCTGCCGTTCCTACCTCAGTTGGTCCAGCCTGGCCAGGACACCTTGCCTGTCTACTCTGAAAGGGACCTCCGTGATAAACAGCTGGAAGATAGATGTCTCTCTCGAGTCCTGTTCTATGTTGAGAGGCATCGGAAACCTTCAAGAAGAGAGAGATTTAAGGAGGCTGTCTCTGTCGCACGGTACATTAAGCACTGGGACAGGCTCACTGTGCTTGATGGTGTGTTGTACAGGATTTCGAGAGACCACAAAAACAGAATGAAGCGCTTCCAATATGTCGTCCCTGACTCACTGAAAGCTGAGGTTATGCAGGGAGTCCATGACAAAGCTGGCCACCAAGCTCAGGCCAGGACGCTTAACTCAACCAGACAGAGGTTTTTCTGGCCAGACCTTGACAGGGATGTGAGAGATTATGTACGTAAATGTCAGCAAGACTGTTGAGCCTGAGGGGCGGGCTCCCCTTGAGAGCATTACATCGACCAGGCCACTGGAGCTTGTCTGTATAGACTTTTGGTCTGCTGAGGACTCCAGGAACAAATCTGTTGATGTTTTGGTGATAACAGACCATTTCACAAGGATGGCGCAAGCTTTTCCTTGTAAAGACCAGACGGCTAAACAGGTGGCCAGGGTTCTTTGGGACCGATACTTCTGTGTGTTTGGATTCCCAGAGAGGATCCACAGCGACCAGGGTGCCAACTTTGAGAGTTAGCTGATTAGAGAGCTTCTCAGGGTCTCTGGTGTCAAGAAATCTCATACGACGCCCTACCACCCAATGGGAAATGGGAGTGTGGAGAGGTTCAATCGGACCTTGGGTGGCATGATCCGTGCATTGTCTCCTGAAGAAAAAGCTGATTGGCCAAGGCGTTTGCAGACTCTGACGTTTATGTACAACTGTACGGCACATGAGACAACTGGTTACGCCCCGTTTTATCTCATGTACGACCGGGTTCCCCGCCTGCCGGTCGATATCATCTTTCGTGCTGTCCTCCATGATTCTAGTGTGACGTGTTTTGACAAATATGTTGCCCGCCTTGCCGATGATTTGAAAGCAGCAATGGAGGTTGCTCAGGAACATGCTGCGAAGGAGCAAAACAGGCATGCTCTATTATACAACAGAAGAGTGAAAGGGTCCAAGGTCGAGGTGGGTGACAGGGTGCTCCTGGCCAACAGGAAGGACAGGGGTAAGAAGAAGCTTGCAGATAGGTGGGAGTCAACGATCTACACTGTTGTGGATGTGACCCCGGCGACACACACATACAGGATTCGTGACACACTCACTGGACGGAAAAAGGTGGTTCACAGAAACCTGTTGATGCTGGTCAATTTCCTTCCTCTGGAGGGCACAGTTAACATGTCCGACCTTGCTTCATCCCCGTCTGGCTCGGGTCACCAAACTCTCACAACGTCTAATGTTGAGGAGGCAGGAGAGGCCCTGCTTGGGAGAGGGAGTGTGGCTCTTTGTGGACCTAGTGCCTGCCCTGAGGCTGTGAGCAATGATGACTCGCCTGTGGATGTGGAAAGTGACCGGGTCCCCTTAACTGGCCTTGGACCTGTGGACTCTGAAGAGAGGACAATTGATTGGATCACGCAGCTATCCACGCCAGCTCTGTCTGAAACGTCTGGTGATGATGTGACTAGTTCGACCTATGACTCTCAGACGTCTGCAGTCTTGCCTGCAAGTGCCTTGACTGACCAAGCTGAGACTCTAGTAGGGGGTGTGAGACGGGCAGTCCCTGCTCTTGATGCTGTGACCATGACAGACACCACACCGGACTCTAACACTGCTGGTCGATCCTCGAATGCGCTCTGTAGTCATGCTGATGCACGTTCACGGGTTAGGTCTAGATTTGGTCGTTTTGTCAATCCTGTGAACAGACTCATACAAACCATGTCTAGGCAGGATGTTGTTCAGGACAAGTTCGATGTTAAAGCTGTTTGCAAGTCTGTGTTCCAGGCTCTAACTAACTGAAGCCTCAGGCTGTACGCCTATGTTTTTTTTTTTCCGATGTTGTGGTATAGTGTGGCCTGTGGCACAATTTTGTTTTCTTTTTCTCTGTCGTGTATCTGCCCTTCGTAATGTGTTTGGGTCTGGTGGGGTGTACAGGGTGCCCTGCTACCAGTTGTTGGATTGAGGGTTTAGCGCTGCTCTCATCCCACTTTTTCCCCGTGGGGAGCATTTAGTGTTGGTTTTATTATTGACCCTTTTTGGTTTATCTGCTTTGTTACTTTGCAATGTATTCTTGCGGTGGATAGTGTGTTGTCGGGAGTCCATTTCGATAAAATTCAGAGTTAAAAAAAAGAAAAGAAACAAAGAAAATGATTAAATTCATTTAATCATATGTGGGGACTTTACTTGTTATTTGTTTATTTTGATATATATTGTGAATTTTATTTCAATGTTATTTTATTTTATTATTATTTTATTTAAGTTTGTCTCTAATCTCTTGCCGTATTTTCCGGGTTTGAGGAGCGAAGCGGAACTATCCCTCAGTTCTACGTTGTATGAGTGAGGAGACAACAAAGCCAGAAGACTTTAAAAACCTTTGTTTACTGTCTTCTGCAGAAAATAAAGAGGTGAAAAACTCAACTCTCCAGTCTGCACATCCGTTACATTGGCAGGTGCATTATCACGTGTACATGTGGAGTAGCTGCGGAATTCTTATTTCGGGGGAACTGAGGTTTTTCTTGTTTAGTTTTGTTTGTAGGTATGTTAATAGGGTTTAGTTCTTAAGAGAGGGGGTGTTATGACCCACAGGTGGGTCTAGGTGCCTCTATGTTTGTGTGTGTGTGTGTGTGTGTGTGTGTGTGTGTGTGTGTGTGTGTGTGTGTGTGTGTGTGTGTGTGTGTGTGTGAGAGAGTGGATGACGCTTTGCAGGTGCGGTCCTGGATGTCGGCTGCTGATGTGGACGCGCCACGGCTGACAAGGAGGAGCAGTCGAGCCAGCCTGACGGTCATCCCTCCTCCGCTCCCAACTCTGCAGTTAGTCACTTCTGAAATGGTGTTAGAGCACGCAGCTGTAGGTAGTGATGGCCGATCGAGGCTTTGTTGACACTTGTTTCAAAAAATGGTTCATTACTCGAGGCTTCAATGACACAGTGCTCGAGGAGGTCATCTAGTGCTCAATAAAATGAAGTGCAATGGAAACGTGTTCATTGTTTCATAGGTTGTTTGGGATTTGATTCGCCATGCATTCTTGTTGGACAACACTACATGCTTGTATGGTTCAATGCTGACACAATAAAATAAAAATGAAAAATAAAGACAATGTCTCTTTTTTGGCACGACTGATTGTAGTAGACTATAGCTCTTATACTTAGCCTGACAGTTTGTGCAATGAATTATATTATATCCTAAAACAAGACTAAATAGCCCATAGTTTAAAAATATGTTCAATAGTAAGTGTTCAGTGGGTCAGATGTCAAATGTGATCTATTTAAAATGTAGAATAGATGAGCTAAATAACACGTATATAATACACATTGATGGGAATTGAACCATCGCCTCAGTCTTGCAAGTCCAAGATTGTCATAATGTACCACAAACCCAAATCACACTCCCTTTTTTCATCTAAGCTGTTTGAGTAGCGTTAGCACACCGTGATTCCTCATCAACTACAGGCCTACACTTCAAATAATTATGAGAAAAATCCAACGTAAAGAGAGCACTTCCATTAGGAAATAGTCAACATGAAATTTCGTCTTCTACTGACACCTGCTGGTCAAATTGAATAGTTGCAAATATTGTGAACAAGTTGTCATCTAATTCTAATCCTAAACAATATGGCCATTCCAAGTGAAGTATTAAGACAATTAATCAGGTTTGTACTGCTTGATTGAACACATTCATCCCGTTCCAGTGCACTAAAACCCACTTCCCTTCAGGACCGTGTCAGCGAAGCCAAAACTTCCTTGAGTGACGCTGTTTCCCAGCATGCAATGCGAGCTAGCGATTCACAATACTATTTCATCACAAACATGGATGTAAAAAATAAAAAGGGACGAAAAATGAAACTTCAGGAACACCAACCATTGCAATACAAGCAGAACTGGGCCGAAGTTTTATATAAGTTTTATATTATGAACACCATAATACAGCCTTCTGGTGGACAAGCCATACTATTTAAGCCGTGTCCTCCTATGGCACTTCCGTGGGTGGAAGTTCATCGTAGAGGTCACGTGCTGGTTCCGCGTCATTCCAGCGATCGTTGCCCTTGCAGGGTATCTGATTCAGGTGAGTATATGGAAAACATAGGTCAATGTGGTCAGTCGTAACAAGAGAAGCTTGCTGGCGAAAATAATGCACTACAAGTGGATGTCACACTTTTTTTTTGTTTTGTATGAGTATTTAAAAAAAACAACAACATAATAATATGGATTTGATTTTGACCATGTATGTTTTGGAGTTCATTGAAAGAGGTTAATATATACATATATATATATATATATATATATATATATATATATATATATATATATATGTGCGTGCGTGTGTGTGTGTGTAACTTTAACTAACTTATCTATTTCTATCCATCTATCAAACTTACTATCTCGGGATCTATCTACTACTAACTCTACTACTCTACTAACGGACAACCAAGAGCAACAAAACCAACCTACTGCAATTCGTATATTTTAGTGTGTGTGTTGTGTGTGTGTGTGTGTGTGTGTGTGGGGGGGGGGGGGGTGGTTAAAATGAGCACAGTGATGGTTCCGCAGCATAAAGTGTATCTTCAGTCGTCGATTGTATGTGTGGGAGTCCCTCGGGTTCAGCCCAGCTGATTTAGTGTTCGGTGAGAGGACCCTCGCGTCTGTTAAGGGGTAAGTGGCTTTCCGATGTTAAATGAGTAGTAAATGTGTTAGATTACGTCTTTTTTTTTTCGTGAATGCTTGCATCGTGCTTGTGAAACTGCTCACAAAACTCTTGTCGCCAGCCAGTCTAAAATGAAGCGGCAGTTTGACAAGAAAGCTGTGGCTCGAGTTTTTGAGACAGGCGACCGAGTGTTGGTATTGTTGCCGTTACCCGGTTCCCGTTTGCAGGCTCATTTTTCTGGTCCGTATGTCGTGGAGCGCAAACTTTCCGATACAGATTATGTAGTGCACACTGCTGATAGAAAACGATCGTCCCGCGTCTGCCACGTCAAAATGTTGAAAAGTTAGCTGCAGAATTCTTATTTCGGGGGAACTGAGCTGTTTTTCTTGTTTAGTTTTGTTTGTAGGTATGTTAATAGGGTTTAGGTCTTAAGAGAGGGGGTGATATGACCCACAGGTGGGTCTAGATGCCTCTATCTTTGTGTCTGTGTGTGTGTGTGTGAGAGAGTGGATGACGCCTTGCAGGTGCGGTCCTGGATGTCGGCTGCTGATTGGACGCGCCACGGCTGAGAAGGAGGAGCAGTCGAGCCAGCCTGACGGTCATCCCTCCTCCGCTCCCAACTCTGCAGTTAGTCACTTCTGAAATGGCGTTAGAGCACGCTGCCGTAGGGGTGGGCTGCCATTTTCTTTGTCCCCTCTTTTCTCCTGTTTAATAAGTATGTAGGGAGGTTAGCCTTTCTGTATTTGGGTTCTCTTTCTTTCTTTAGTTAGTTCTTAAGGCGAGGTAGTTGGAGTTTGGTTTATTATATTGGCCTGGGCCCACCCTGAAGCCTTTGCTGCCCACCGGTTAAGTTGTTTTGTTTATTTCATTTACTGGTTTATAAAATGTTTTTTGTTGAAACTGCCAACTGCAGTGAAAAATTAATGAGGCTTGGGAGTGGGGGAAGGTGTCCCACATGTTGCGTCTCGGTCCCCCTAGACGGGACGTAACACAGAGTTTTCGCCGTGACAGCAGGTTGAGCTCCTACCGTGTTAGAGGTGACGTCGTCACATTAGCCTGTTCCATCCCTGCTAAATTATTTAAAGAACTACCGTAAGTAAACTTTTAAATTATAATACACTCTACACTAATTGTAATTTCCTGCCCGTGGTTCTATATTGCAACAGTTGACGGCTCATATCAGCAGATAAGCAGCAACAATCTGGGCATTGCGGGTGATTCATAAATATGTCATTTCTTATTAATTAGCCCATAAGTGTTGTACACCAGTGTGACACCAAATGCTTGTTGCTGACAGCAGTGAAGAAATGACACTCTAGTGGTTCTGCACATTAGTATAAATAGAGTGATTCGCTATCATTACATCACAGGACGGCGGCACTCTGACAGATTCCATGAACCTGGACACTGATGATCCAGACTCCGGTCCAGATGACACAACAGGCCACAGTGGAAACGGGTCAGAGCATGGACTGGCTGCTGAAAGGATACAGGTAGGTGGCGCTGTCATCCCAAGTTGTGTGGTGTGGAGGATCAGGGCCAAAGTTCCAGATGCTCACAGATGTGACTGTGGATTCAGGAGGAGTGTTTGAAGGCTGGACTCCCAACAGTGATTGGCTGCTGAGGACCTCTCAATCACAATCAGGTTTTTTAGTGGCTGTGAGATTGAAAGTAAGTGAACAACATTAAATAAAGAGCTCCTGCAGGGTCCCAATTTGACAAGTACACTGCTAGGTGTGCTGCTTCGTTTTCGCCAAGGCCCTGTAGCATTCATGACTGACATTGAGGGAACGTTTCATCAAGTAAGAGTTTCCAACCAGGATGTAAACTTCTTACGCTTCCTCTGGTGGCCAGATGGGGACATTACAAAGGACCTACAAGAGCACAGGATGCTGGTCCACATCTTTGGGGCAGTGTCATCCCCAAGCTGTGCTTCATTCGACGACAATCAGCATGACTTCCCAGCCGAGGTTATAAACACTGTTTGTCAAAATTTCTACGTGGATGATTGTCTAAAGGCCGTCAGCACGGTGGAACAAGCAATACATCTGTACCAGCAGCTAACAGACCTGTGCGGTAGAGGTGGATTTAAGCTCAATAAGTGGGTGAGCAATCATCGCTCGGTGCTGGCCGCCATTCCTGAAGAGCAGAGAGCTAAAGAGGTAAAAACAATTAACCTTGACAGAGACCAGCTCCCTATGGAGAGGGCCCTTGGAGCTCAGTGGGATGTACAGCAAGATACATTCACATTCAGTATCAGAACCAAGCTGGGATGGGATGAGGAAATCCCTCAGGTCGTGGTACATCCCATATATAGTTTTTCAAGCGCCAAACTACAACAAAGGAACTCATCTATAACAAAACTACAACCTTGTAAGGGCAAAACCTACTTGTTTTAATTCTGATTAATAAACTAAAGCTTATTCGATTATCATTATGTTGTTTTTTTTTAAACGCTCACACAAAATAAAAAAAGTGGAGGGAGAGTAGTCTGAATCGGGTTCTGGAGCATTGCTCTACCTCATCCATCGCACTCATGAGCGTCACATCCACTTGTAGTGCATCATTTCCGCCAGCAAGCTTCTCCTGTTAGACCTTCCCCGAGGTGGTTGGTGGGGTGACGAGCACCCAGCACGTGACCTCTACGATGAGCTTCTACCCACGGAAGTGCCATAGGAGGACACGGATTAAATAGTATGGCTTGTCCACCAGAAGGCTGTATTATGGTGTACATAATATAAAACTTCGGCCCAGTTCTGCTTGTATTGCAATGGTTGGTGTTCCTGAAGTTTCATTTTTCGTCCCTTTTTATTTTTTACATCCATGTTTGTGATGAAATAGTATTGTGAATCGCTAGCTCGCATTGCATGCTGGGAAACAGCGTCACTCAAGGAAGTTTTGGCTTCGCTGACACGGTCCTGAAGGGAAGTGGGTTTTAGTGCACTGGAACGGGATGAATGTGTTCAATCAAGCAGTACAAACCTGATTAATTGTCTGAATACTTGACTTGGAATGGCCATATTGTTTAGGATTAGAATTAGATGACAACTTGTTCACAATATTTGCAACTATTCAATTTGACCAG
Source organism: Nelusetta ayraudi (assembly GCF_046127955.1). Taxonomy (NCBI): domain Eukaryota; kingdom Metazoa; phylum Chordata; class Actinopteri; order Tetraodontiformes; family Monacanthidae; genus Nelusetta; species Nelusetta ayraudi. Next base: position 1,165,541 of record NW_027466093.1, read on the forward strand.
CAGGTGTCAGTAGAAGATTTGAAGAAATTTCATGTTGACTATTTCCTAATGGAAGTGCTCTCTTTACGTTGGATTTTTCTCATAATTATTTGAAATGTAGGCCTGTATCTGCACACAATTTGGAATTCGTCCCAGCGCCCTGAGCTGTAAATTTGGACGGTGTAAAATGAAAATGGCCATCTGCAGCAGAATGAAAGTGAGATTGCATTGTCCAGGTATGAGGACAGCAGTCAGTCATGTTTCACCTCCAGTCAACACGCAGTGGTTCACATGAAGGTCCAAGAGGCCTACAGACCTACACAGAGTCTGGACGTGGCAGCACAGTGGCATCATTGTCTTTGTTGTGTTGTTTGGTCATTGTGATCCAATGTAATGTGAGAGAAGGACGAGTGCAGTTATATTGGAGTGAGTTTTTTAGAGTGTAATAGAAGTTATAATGCAGAGTCTGTTTTTATGAAATGTTCTATCACCTGGCATCCATCCATCCATCCATCCATCTTCTACTGCCGTATCTGGAGTCAGGTCTCGGGGGCAGCAGCCTCAGCAGAGACCCCCAGAGACAGCACCACTCTGACTCCCTGAGTCCCTGCTGCTCAGGTGAGGCTTCAAAGATCTGGCTGCACCTGATTGGACGGTCGTGGAGGATCTCCTTGGTCTTCTTGGTCTTCTTGGTCTCCAGCTGTTTGACCTCATGCTCTCTGTTGACCTCCTCACTCAGTCCCTCAGTGATGTAGAGCTCAGTGTAGATGCTGTTGAGGAGAGTTTGACTTCCTGCTTCTTCACCTTCAGTCACACGTTCACATCTCCTCTCCAGACTGATCTTCTGCTGCTGTAGAAGCTCCTGCAGACCACCAACCTCTGGAGCTGAGAGAAGGTTGGAGAAGAAAACATCAGTGTGACAGTGTGAGCATCATTTTCTGTCCACGACTTGAAGCTGAAAGCATCCAAACTCCATTTTTCAGCTGATGTGGTGAAGCTGCTGTTGTCTGACTGTTTGCTCTAAATGTCCTCCAATGGATCTTCTCACTGGAGGTCCTGACCACGGTTATAATAGTTAACGAAAACGAACAAAATAACAAAAACTTAAATTGAAAAAAACAATTGTCACGTTCCCAGGGGTTAGGATTTTGGTACCTGCCTCGTTGGGGTTTTGAAGCGAGCAGAGCTGAGACCATAAGGGTGACGTAGCAACGTTCAGGACACTGATTGGCCAAAGGCAGTCTTTCACGAAAGACCAAAACCGCCATTTTTAAATGCCTCGCGTGTGGATTTTTACATTAACACGTATTAAAAACTGAAAAGCTTATGAAACTGTACCATGGGTGAACAAAGAACTACAGACGTTTCTGTTCTCTGTGGCCGAAGAAAAAGCACAATGCAGACAGTTGTGCAGAAAGTTTAGTGTTAGCTAAAATATCGGGCACACAGACGTACTTATTATGTATACATTTCTTTCCATTGTAACAGGTCACTACAAGATCTGCAATCCATTACCTAGAATTGGTTTTCCTTAAACTGATGTACAGGATTACTAATCTGACTTTGATGGGCAAATTTGACAACAGAATACAATTATGAAGCACTAAAACACAGGACCACAAAACAATTAAATGCATGATGAAATAATGATATGCTTTGTTAAATAAAATAAAATGTCATTTTCAACTAAGTAATAAAATAGTCGGTGGTGCAGTGGTTAGCGCTGCCGCCTCACAGCAAGAAGGTCGTGGGTTCGATTCTGGGGCCTGGACCTGGGACCTTTCTGTGTGGAGTTTGCATGTTCTCCCTGTGTCTGCGTGGGTTCTCTCCGGCTTCCTCCCACACTCCAAAAACATGCATGTGAGGTCAATTGAACGTTCTAAATTGTCCGTAGGTGTGCATGTGAGTGTGAATGGTTGTTTGTCTCTATGTGGCCCTGCGATGAACTGGCGACTTGTCCAGGGTGTCACCCTGCCTTCGCCCTAAGACAGCTGGGATAGGCTCCAGCAGACCCCCGTGACCCTGAATAGGAATAAGCGGGTATAGAAGATGAATGAATGAAATCTTTATTGAATGAATGACACATTTTATTTCACTCGTGGTTTATGTAATTATTATTTTTTGCTCCATAGCTTTCATGATTCAGCATTACATGTTAAGCGTGATGAATTGCATGAAAAGAGAGAGCACTCGCTGATAAATTAACATGGTGTGCTGTTTAATTCCATGAGAACGACAAAATATTTGCAGATTTGTGTTAGCTACACACATCGACAGGTGCAAGAGAAAGGGAGGAACTTTCAGGGAGGAACTTTCAAGATCGTTCAGTTTTTGTTTTTTATTTTTTTTTAGTTCTGATGAAATAAATAGACCAATCATTTCATTCCTTTGTCTGCTTTCCAAAGAGGTTATTAATTAAAAAAAATATGTGTGGCAGTGCTGTTATGGTCCATAGAGAGTTGCTTCAAAGAATTATCATTTATTATTCAGTGGCACATTGCTCACTTGTTTAATACACAAATAATAGTATATTATTATAATAATACTATTTTATTAATTTAATAATAATAATAATAATAATAATAATAATCATCATCATCATCATCATCATTATTATTTATAAAATTTCCAAACAACAATCGTCAGTTGTTCCGTAAAAAATACATTGATTTCCATGTTGAATTTTGTACGGTTCTTGAGCGCGCACGTCTGTCAGTGACGGTCTCCACACTGACACAACTGCGCATGCTCTATTATCTCATCAATGCGGAAGTCAAAAAGTTTTTGGGAGCCATGCGCTGGGTGAGCAACTTCATTGAAAGCAATGGGACGCCATCTTGGACTCTGGGGGCTTGCCGCACTGTCACGCAGGTTGTGACGTAGCGGGCCGGCGACGCACAGGTATGACGTGAATGATTGACAGCTACCATTCGTTCCCGTTAGCGAGAGGATTAAAAACAAACAGACACCATAATGGCATCAAAAAGGAGTTATCCCAGCGGTGCGGAAAAACGGAAGGAAAAGAAAACTGATCAAGAAAAACTTGCAAAGGGGAAAGGTAAGTTATTTGTTTGTGATGTGGGCTGGAGAGGTGGAGGGGAAACGCTGTTGTCGCCCCCCCAAGTTTGTTTATTTGTCCTGCTAGCTAGCGTCGGATAAATGTTAGCTGGCTGGCTAATATTTGTTCGTCATGAATCAGCGTTTTTGTTTGTTTTATGAAAGTTGACCATGTCCTGCCAAGTTGGCCTATCCTGCCATGGGAATGAGTGATTGACTCCACACCCGTTTATTCACATTCTAACAGGGAGGGAGGGAGTGAAGGAGGGCATTTTGTTGTTGTAGTCAGTCCCCTGTTATCGTTCAGTGGAAGGTGTCTCTCACATATTTGACTCTTAATGTTATTTTAGCCTTAACTTAGGATGAATTTACTAAGCTTAGTTTGTATTTTGTAGGCCCTTAATTAGAAATGTGCTACTGTTTTATAATTCAAAGAAATATTTTATGGAAATACTTTATTTGGCATGGTGTTGACTATTTTAGACTGTTGTGGCAGTGGGTCATTTATCTTAGTTTTATTACTTTAACTAGTACAGTGTGTAAAGTAATGCCAAAAACTCTTAAAAATGACAGTTTTGTAATTGGGTAAAAGCTTTAAAGGGACACTGCAACCATAATGTTTAATTTAAAAACAAATGAATTTTTAATTTTCCTATATTACTGCAACATCACTGTAATAATAAAATAGGAAAATGCGCTTCTGATCTGTTTTGCTTGATGATCTAATGAGCTTTGTCTCTGCAGGAGCAATTCTAAAATATGTTGGCGCTCCAGACATTGAGCCAGAGGGATCTCCCGAACATCCTGACCAGGAAGCTCCAGGACCAACACGTTCCTCAGAACCTCCTTCTGTCCAGGTGAATAATGTGAGTTATTCTTAGTAGCTAAGCTGATAAGTGTGGGACGAAACTAAGGCAATTCAGCATTATTTTGATTGTTGGTTTGCTTTTCAGTGTTGCACTTGTTGGTTTGTTGGATTTTCTTATTTAAAGTAAGCATTTTTTTTTTTTTATGAATACTCAATCTGTTGTATTTATTGACATATAGAGGATTCTTTTCCGAGTATTATAGTGTTTGTTTGTTTTTAAATCAGTTTAACTTGCCTGAGTTGCTCAACTGAAGATGTTTAATTTTACCTGTAGCCTGTTTTGCTCACGAGGTGTAATAGATTGTGGAATCTTAGTAGACCTTAGTAGACGCACGCTGCTGAGAGTGGCAGCAATCAGCTCCGATGACCATGGTGCTTGTAAATAAGGCAAATGCGCCATCTAGTGGGATGCAGCATGTTTATTCGTGTTGGAGCAATGACAAGTACTACTAACAAAACAAAAGATGCACAGGGTAAAAAAAATAATCATAAACTCAAGCCCAACAAAGATAACAGATGGGCATAACTGTAACATTACATAGTAATGATTACTAGTACTACCAAAATTTCTCTATTTTACTTTTCAACTCCAACTTGAACTATTCATCCCATTTTTTCAGCAGCCATTAAGACAAAAGGATGACACTTATGCATTGCATCAAACTGTGATGCACAAAATAAATTAAATTAAATTAAATCAAAACAATAAATAAAGTGTGCATTAAACAGGGGGCAGTGCAATACAGTACAGGACTCAACTGATCTTGTGCAGTTAGGCAGTATAGCCTATAACAGCTGTTCAGCATCCATAGTAATCCACAGTCAGTGCCATAATCATCCAGTCAGTGTCATATTCATCCATAGTCCGTATAATATATATGATATCGCGCAGACCCTCGTCCTCCACCATATTAATTGGCCTGCAAGCCGTAGCCACACCCATTTAGCCCCCGCTGTTGAAAGTTGGCGTGTGGTGGACGCGGCCAGTGGTCTCCGTGCCACACCATCCAACGTGGTTTGCTTTACCTCAGAAGGGGGCGGAGAGCTCTCCGCGTCAGCTGTTTGCTTCGCAGACAAGTGAAACGTAAGACTGCTCGTACTCCGGTGGAAACTAAATACAGCTTTACAGTAAATGCATATCACTTTTGTCCTGTCAAGACTGCCATCTGGCAGGGTTTTGAAGTGGAACTTTCCATTTACAATTGACGCCTTAGCCATGTTAGTCCTTCCTAGTGCTCATCTACGCTCAGTGTCTTTTTCTTTTTTTTGTTGTGCTTACAAGCCGGCCTCAAGCGTGTGACTGTGTACTGTGAGTCAATTCATTTCCCGTTTCCACAATCTACGGAGCGGCCAAAGGTTCAAAAAGCACTTTAATTAATTAATTGAATTAATTAACTATGTGGCAGGTGGGTTTGCCCCCACCTTCGCGTCATCAATCACACCTGCGCCGGAGTGCAATCTTTGCGTCCCTCAGTGCGTTTACATGGTACTAGAGAAATTTGAATTATTGCCTTCGTCCGATTCTGATCGGAGTTTGAGAACTCCGATTGGAATCGGAGAACTCCGATTGAGACACCCAGATAATGCGATTGGAATTCTAATTTCTCGGCCATGTATACGCCTTAGTCGGATTATTAACTGGACAACGCAAGTGCGCACGCGCCACCGCACAACTACGTCGTCTTGTTAGACGAAACAGACAAAACAGACGGCGCAAAACAACCAGCAAACGCGAATACGAATGTTGACATTTGGAGAGAGGATGAGACCGGGGCGATGCTTTCTCTTCTAAAAGAGATGGACATATTAAAATAACACGCAACGGAGACCTTTTTAAAAAGGGTAGCGCAGCAAATGCACGGCTTTGCGCAGCCCTGAACAAATACGTATTCCATTGTATTTATATTTCTACCTTTTCGTTCACATTTTTTGTAAGTTAGAAGAATTTCAACTTTGTAAATAAAAGCACAGCAAAGAGATGTTTTTCTGATTTGTTTTCATTTCGATAATTTCGCTGTTATTCTGCTGGAAACGGCGTGCAGCGGCACAAGCTTCCTCCACGGTCGGCACTTTAATGAGCGTGTGTATAACTGAAGACACCGTTCCTTTGCAAAACCTGTACACAAACTCTCCCACCAGTCTGCTCCGAACCCGCATCCAACAAGAACGAGAGTTTGGGGTCCGTGGCGACGGCACAAAGCGTAGCATCGAAGACATTGTGTTGTTTTAGCCCTCCAACAGCAAACAACGTTCTTGTCTCATGGTTATCTTTTAAAATAACCATGAGCACAAGAAATAGGGTACAGCTTATCTGCAAAGTAAGTAACACGTACATTATGAACTGTCATTCTATATTGTAATGATGTAATATGTCAACCGAAAGCAGCTGACCAGCTGAAAAGGCTCACTCCACCCCCTACTGTTGGGAGGAGGACACGTTCCCGTCAGTAATTCAAATTTCTCAGCTGCATGTATAGGGGGACAAGGTGTGAACTCCGATTGGACGAGAAAACCAAATTATTGCTTAGTCCGATTAAGCTCTTCCTGCAACTCCCCAGGTGGCATTGTCAGGCACCCCCCCCCCAATTTTCCTTTATACCCACCATCTGAATTGTCTCCACCTCTGCCAGACCCTCCCCCTCGCCACATCTAGTCTTTTTTTGATAGGCTGCCCTCGCTATTAACCTCCCTCTCATCACAGCTTTAATTGTGTCCCACAGTATGGAAGTGTCTACTGGACTATCTATGTTCTCCTCCATAGAGCATTTAATCTCTTTCTTAACCTCCTCCAGTGTTTTTGGATTATTTAGCATACACACATTTAATCTCCAAAGTGTGTTTTTCTTCCTCTTATTTAGACAAATAATAAGGTAATTAATACTGTGTCAGTACAAGTCAGTCATTCCTATTTTACATTCCTCTATTCTGTATCTGTCTGTAATGTTAATAAAAAAAATAGTCCTCTGTAACGGGTGGAGGTCCCTCCAAACATCAAACATCCCTAGTTCGGCTAGAGAGACGTTGACAAGTTTCGACAGGCGGGTCTGACTTCTGTTGCCATTAGTTGTGTCGAGTTTAGCTTTTAAATCATGTTGATTTAGCTCTTGTTGAGAGAGATGTGTTTCCTGTAGATCAGGCATGGCCAAACTACGGCGTGTCTCTCTCCGGCCCGCGTGAAGGCAGTCAAAAATCTAACCTAACTTAGAAATGACACTTGAACCTGCAATGAGTATTTTAGTCGTTCTAAATGAGTCCAACGTTAGAAAAAAAGGAGCGACCCGGACTTCCCACAGTCTCTTTTCTATTAACATGGGAATTCAATTTTAATAATTTGTCAACTAAAAACACCGGTCATACTAGAACGTCCCTACCAGCTTTCTTCCCTTTATTCTCTGAATTTAATCAAAGAATCTTTGAAACTCTTGTAGCTTTTCTCTGGCTCGTGTCGCTGCTGATGCGTAGCCCCTCCAGGATCCCTCCTTGCACTGCCACTCAATCGTAGTGCGGGGCACCGAGTGCCGCAGGCCCCTCCGCACCCGTCGCCACCGCCGTCTTCTCCGCCAGGCCGCGTCTCGCCAATTCCTCCTTTACCTCCTCTGCGCTGTTGTAGGTTCGAGTTTCCGTATCCCAGTGGGTCCTCATCTTGGTGAATGGCGTCTGGAAGCGGATGCCCTTCTCCTTCAGGATTCTTTTAGCAGTGTTGTACTCCTTTCTCTTTTGGACCATCTCTGTCGCGTAATCGTGATGGAATGACGGTACTTTATTCCCCAGTTCTATTTTCTTTCTCCATAGCTCTCTCAGGACCCTCTCTTTGGTAGTAAATTCCAGAAAGTTAACATTGATTGGTCTCGGTTGGGCACCGTCCGCTGGCTTCTGTGCAAATGAGCGGTGTGCTCTCTGAATTTGGAAATTAAAATCTGCTGACAGGTGAAGTTCGCTTTTCAGCAGGTCTTCCACAAACTTGGCCACAGATTCTCCCTCCTCTCCTTCAGTGACTCCATAGATACGTAGGTTGTTTCTCCTCGGCCTGGACTCCAGGTCAGTTAACTTGTCCTGAAGAGCTTTTTGTTCTCTCAGTGATATGACCAGAGCGTCATTAGCTTCCTGTACCCAACGTTCTAGCTTTTCAATCCGCGACTCAGCCTCGTTGATTTTGCCGGTTTGGAGCTCCTGTTCGGTGACGACTTTCGCAAGTTGTTGATTTATTTTGTGTTTGAAGTCGTCCAAGTCTTTTTCCACGTTGTTCCTTAGTGTTTCTCCAAACGTGCAAAGGACTTCTTTTGATTCAATTTTTAAATCCTGTATCTCCTTGCCAATAATTTCTATGTCCGAGGCCTTTTTTGCGTCGTTAGTCACGAGGAGTTTGTTTCGCCATCTCCCTCTGTTTCAGAGCAAGCTGGTAGTTCCGCCATATTGTCTGTTACCGTGTTTCTGTTTTGGTTGAATGGAGTTTTCCTTCCCATTCCAACGTTCCCCTGATCACTTTGTAGTTAATATGATATCTGACAATAGTTATTCAAGTTTTCGGGGAGTTTTTACCCTAGACGGTCGAGAGCCCTGGTGTTGCGCAGTCTACCGCTTTATGGCCAAACCAGAAGTCCCTTCCCTCTAGCCTTTTCAAGGGGGAGGTGGCTAGACTCGGCTCTTGTGGGACGAGAAGCAGAAGGCCTGTCCGATCGGGGGGGAAGATGAGATGACATTTTTGTGGGTCAACACAAACTCATCTGCGAGGACAGCAGCCTTGGACAATGACGACACTTTCTGTTCATTCAAGAACATTACCACCTTCTCTGGCAAAGAGTCTTTAAAATCTTCTAAAAGAACGAGCTCACGGAGTGACTCAAAGTCATTTTTGACATCATTAGCTGCACACCATTTATCAAAGAGGTTGCTTTTCTCCCATGCAAACTCGACAAAGGTTTGACCACTAGATTTTCTATGGTTCCTAAATTTTTGCCGGTAGGGCTCAGGAACAAGCTCATAAGCAGGAAAATTGCTTCCTTTACAACATCATATTGCAGGCTGTCTTCTAAGAAAAGAGCAGACACCAACTCCTGTGCTTTTCCCACCCGCTTGCATTGGAGAAGGACAGGCCACATGTCTCTTGGCCAGTTGAGTGGCGAAGCTATTCGCTCCAAGGCACTGAAGTCTGAATCAACTTCTGCCTCACGAAATGCTGGCACCAGAAAAATGTTTTTACTGGGGCTGGGCAATGTAGTGGAGGGAGGAGGATTGTTGAATTTGAACGATCAAACTCCCTAAGGAATGAAACGGAATGCCAAATATATAAACATGGATTTTACATGCAATTCTTACTCTGACCGCTAGAGGGACTCCGAGGGGACAGGGACGACGCGTGACGCCGTCCCTGCTCCCACGGACGGACCGACTCGGAACAGAGGAAAGAATATTTGATATGAAAATTTACGGAGCACCACCTGCTCTTGGTTGTTAGTGTGAGCAAGAAACACTAGAATCAGTCTCAGTACCGTTTCACCTTAATGGTGAGTTCTTGGCCGGTACGCAGGGATTTGAACTTCACTTTAATAACCCAGTCAAACAACGACGTCAGGCTCAATATGCATTTATTTCAACAAACACCAAACAGTTTAAACGAGGCAGTATGACACAAAATGACCACAAAACACCACCAGCAACGAAAGGTATCTATGTGTGTTGTGCGTGTGTGTTGTGTGGGCATGTGGGTGCGTGTGTGACTGGAAACGGACCCTAAACTGAGACCTAAAGTAGCAAAATAAAAGGGAAAGAAAAATTATGACCTATCGGCTGTTGGAACAGCCAACCAGACTGTTTACGGGCTTTAGAATTTAAGACTAAATTTATTATGATGCATACCAGACTTCAGAACAAAAGCGAGTGACGAGGCTTACGTTGGATGAGCGTCGGCCCGCAGGTGATTGGGAGATCGATGCTTGATGGTCCTCCAAGGTGGTCCTGGGAGATCGTACCGGGCCGTTCGGGTCCGGCAGCGCGCAGGGAGCTCAGATGGACGCACCAAGCTCAGACGCTGGAAGCCCGCTCTGCTGTTGTCTGGGAGATGTCTACACTGGCAGTTCAACATCGACGTGCGCTCTTCTTTGCGTAATCCGAGATAAGTGCGGTGATCAAACAAACTACTCGGTTACTTCGATGGTGCGACGTTGAGCCAATTAAAAACAGAAAAAGGAAAAATGACAAAAATCGGTCTCGAGATTGTGGAAGGAAAAATTGAAAAAGGTAAAAATTAAAATGAAAGTAGCGGTCTCGGAGCGAGTCTCAGGGCTGTCAGCTGCCGCTTAAATTGAGCAAAGAGTTGGCTTAATGCCGACGCAAAAATGATTTAAACAAAAATGAACAATTACGACAAAAACGAACTAAGTACGAGAGGGAAAACAAACGAAAACAAGGCCTTCACAAAACGAGGGATGAGAAATTTCTGAACGGCAGAGTGAAATTCACTAGCTTAAAGTTTCGGGACGGGGGTGGTATCCCGCTCTCCGAGAGCCAATGAAGAGGCCGTTCAGACCCTAAAACTGGTAGGTCCGCCTATACCAGTTGCGTATGATGAGCATGTATGTAGTGTAGGTTTCGTTGCTGATAAATCAATAAACCAATAAAACCGACAATGACTGAAACAAGCACAGGATGAATAAACACAATCACATAGCCCCTTTTTTTTGAACTGGGACAACCTTAAGAAGAAGGGAAGAACGAAAACGAAATAACTAAGCAGATAGAAACGACATTATCTTTACAAGCATATTGAACCGTCTTAATTATAAAGTACCAAATATATCAACATATGTATAAACCTAATCTAAACACACATACCTGAAAATGAGATTTTAATGAAACAGGGTAACAAAGGCATAAACAAATCTTTATTTTATTTTTGCCGACATAACTATAGACATATGAAACACAGATTACCAACGTATATGAGTGTATGTATCTATATTATATATATATATATATATATATATACATATATATATATATATATATATATATATATATATATATATATGTATATATATATATGTATATATATATATATATATATATATATATACATATATATATATACACATATATATATATATGTGCATATGTGCATATGTATATGTGTGCATATGTATATGTGTGTAATGCTAGAGATAGCTAAGACACGAGTGTGCCATAGTTGTAACCCTAATGAGAGTGAAAGTTGTTAGAGTGTAGCATGGGGCATGTAAGAGAAATGTGGGAAGGAAAGAATTAACTGTGTAACGCAGAGGGAGATAAACTGATGAAACGTTTGTCCAAGTCTACATCAACCCCCCAGAGGCACTTCCTATTCCTGCCTCTTGAAGGCACTGTGGCTCCACCTGAAGTTCCATTGTACATCTCCTTCAGGATGGAATCCTGGGTTGGCCAAACCTTGAGCTAGGGAAACCATTCAAAGTCCATTTGTGCTTTAATTTTGACAACAATTGTGAATACGTGAGTTTGAAGTGTCCCTGTGGAGAAGAAAATACAGTTTTTAACATTTTAACATTTTGCAAATGTGAGTCCTTCATGAACATCTGGTGTTGTTGTTCAAAGCTGAGGAATGTCCTGGAGCAGATAAGAGTCGTAAACTTTGGGGATAGTTCCAAGCAGGACCCCTCGTTCCTGGCGCCAGGTCCCCTTGGACTGACTCCCCCCTGTGATTTGTGGGGAAAGTGTTTTCCTAAAGTGGGTATTTTACGGTCTCTCCTGACCCCAAATGAGATCTGATCATCAGAAGAGTCGCATCACAGCCAATCGGGTACCACCTCTGCGTCCTCCCAACGTGGTTCATCGGAAGGCCGTGCTGCAATAAATTCCTATTGTCCTGTGAAAAGAAGATTAGGCCCAGATGCGGCACTACAGCAACGATTAAAAATTTTAATCGCAATTAATCGCATGATTTACCTGATCAATCACGATTAATCACGTTGTATACGCAAAAGCCAATAATGAATTTAAAAGAAGTCTTTCATACACTTTAATTTAAATGTTCTGCCATATAAACAAAAGCACCATAACATTTATCGTGCAAACACTTAACATCAGCACTTTACACAGAAACATTTTTAATGTAAATCTAAAGTTAAAAAAAATGCAAATACAAAATTAAAGCTTATTGCCAATGCCAGGGCATTACTGTTATCCTGTTCCTTATGAAAAATAAAAAAAATCTACCTACAAAATCCTGAGCCACAATAATAACGGGCAATTTCTGAGGTAACAGCAGAAACATTTTTCTTTTATCAGGACGACACAAAAACTTGTTTCTCACCGATCTCTCACTAAAGGCAGGAATATTCAATATGCATAACCAGTCTGCGTTCCCTTGCAAATGTCCCAGTTAGAAAGGGTGAGGCACAAAAACGTTCACTTTTGGGTTTTTCTTCACAGGGGACTAGAATGTAAAGTCCACATTTATACTGGAGTTCCTTTGGAGAATCTCACTCAACTCAGTGCAGTTTGTCAGTTCCTGGAACTTGACGGCCAGTTATTTTAAATGTACTGCCATATGAATTAAAGTGCCATAACATTTACTGTGCAAACACACTATTAACATCAGCATTTTTGAACAATTAGCAGATAAGAAAAAAAAAAGTGTAAATTTAAACTCAACTTAAACAATGTTATCAAAGCAATACAAAATTAAAGCTGTAAGCAGCGTTTGCGGGACTGAGCCCACCTGGCCACTGCCTGCCGTGACGTCCGCCACCTGGCCACGAGCCCCCGACACCCGCCAACGCTTCCCAACGCCTGGCGATTCCGCCCGAAACCCGCCGATGCCCCATTACTGACGCCGACGCCTGCTGATGACACATCAAGCACTGACTTGACATTACTGACTTGACATTTAGAAACATTTGATTTCTAAATGTGATTGATTACTGTATCATTTTGGAGATAATAAACCTTAAAGTTGGCTTTTTGTTTTGTTTTGCGACAGCTCCAATATTCCATTTTTACTGTACAATAACATCAAATTGCTCCATAAGCTCTGTCAATGGTTGGTACAGTTGACCTCAGGACAACCTTGAATATATCTTCAATCATTATAAGGCATATTTAATGTACCATTTTGGAGATATTAAGCCTCAAAGTTGTTGTTTTCCTTTTTTTTTTTTAGCTTTTCAAACAGGCAAAAAGGGCCCAGTACTCAATTTTTTACTGTACAGTAACATTGCTTTGCTCCATAATTTCTGTCAGTGGTTGGTACAGTTGACCTGAGGAACACCCTGACTATATCCTCAGTCATTATCAAGCATATGTACAGTATCATTTTGGAGATATTAAGCCTTAAAGTTGGCTTTTTTTTTTTTTTTTTTTCCAACAGCTCCAATATTCCATTTTTACTGTACAATAACATCAAATTGCTCCATAAGCTCTGGCAATGGTTGGTACAGTTGACCTCAGGACAACCTTGAATATATCTTCTCTTAATATTCTTGAATATTCTCACTTAATGTACCAGCTCCTTCCTGTAGACATGATATGTACAGTTAGTTATTCTTTGTTTGACGCAAGTGTTATATTAATTTCCTACTATCCGTACCGGTACTTCTTGTTAATTTGAAATAAACACTAACAGCATAATGTCAAAACAAAAACCGAACAAGTCAAACAGGAGCAGATCAGAAAACAAGGAGGCTTTGTACTAAAATATGGATAAAATATAAACAGGGAGTTGTCTAATGTCGTCAAGGAAGCCAACATTACGTTACCTGATGATCAGCATGTTGAGTCAGAAAATCCTCAGGCTCCTACTGCGACATTTCATTTGGGGCGACGGTTGTGACTTCACTGCTGGTCCCGTGAGAAACTCAAATCGGTCCCTCACATTTGTGTTGCGTGGCATGGGTTAGGACATTGAGAGGCATTATAGTGTGGTTGTGTGCACCAAATCGGACTCGGCTTCTAGCTCGATAGCCGTGCATAATTTATGCAAACGCAATGCTCTGTTTACATGAACTCACGGAGTCCGACTCCTTGCACGTGCTCATCTCGACTCGATGGATTTATGAGCTTGATGACAAGTGTCACAAGTGTGTATTTTGTATTGGATTGATGTACTGCAATTCTAGTCATGTGAACAAGCAATTATCATTCCTAGTTATATGTGGCATGACGAAATACTGTACTACCAAGTTTGTATTGCAGTTTCTTCAATTTATGGGGTAGAGGGTGCTCAAATTGGATTGATTGAAGATGTAGTTTAGGTACAATTTGCTTGTTTTTATCAAAATTTAAGTTGATTGCAGTTCAAGGTGGCACAATCCTATCAGATGTTGTCATTTGGTCACAAAGAACACTGGTATTTGATGATTATTACCATAAGTACCACCATGTTGCAGGCATTGTGGTTACAAGTTTCACTCCAATTTTGATTGTTGTCTGTATGACTAGCAATCCGTTGAGCTGTCTAGGGTTATCATTCAGATAAGGTGTCACAACTTTTAATTGCATGGGAACTTTGGGATCCATGGCAGATGGGCATTGTAAAAAAACGGATCTTGAGCCGGAAGGCCAGCTTGTCCTAATTGTGACCTTAATATGATGATTTTTTTTCCCTGCCAGATTGAGGAGAAATTAAATGGACATCCAAACCGGGGCCAATAATGGATGAGCTGGATGATGTCACAGTATCAATTTTAAATGGTATGTCATGTGTAGGTATGAAAAAATTTCCATTACTGTGATTTGTCCACTAAGTAATTAAAATAACTGTATGCTGACACTGATTTCAAAAAGAAGTATTTTACAAATTTGAGACAAAATGTCTAAACTGAATTGCATTTACAATTAATTCTGATAACAGAAATTGGCACAAAACAAACTTGGTTTGACTTGTCAAGTTGAATTAAATTCATTAGTTAAAAAAATGTATGAGTTGTTAAGTGTAAAAGGTTTGTTAATGATTGGACTGTCTTTATAGCTGCCAACATCGATGAAGTCTTGCTCCACACCCTCCATCGTGATGATTTGAGAGACCTTTTTCCTGGACCAGAACACTTTCTCAGGAGGAAATGGATTTGGGCCCTTATTAGTGTAGATGTGATTGGTTACCTACTTTGCTCTGAAAACATCGAGCATAACACTTTTTTTTTCTTTTTTCCTAATTGGGTCTATTGTTTCTCTCTTGTTCATAATGTTTTGGATCTGGTTTCCTCTCGGCTGAGAATTCCACCGTACCAAGACTGCACCGAATGAAGCCAGGAACTGTGTCTTCATTCTGCATCCATTTGACTGATTTACTGATTTGTCTCCTCCATTTCATCAGCCAAAGATGGTCTGACAGCACAGGCCAGACATTATCAGACCCTGCAGGAGCTGTACAAGAAACCAAAAGCCAACCAAGATGCTGTCTCCCAAATTCTTGACCTGCAGTTTCAAGCAAGAAGATCCTTCATTGATAGTGATGTTCTGAAAGAACAGGACAAGGCCAACAAAGATCCTGGATGCATATTCATGTGTCAAGGATCTTTATCGTGTAAGTGATTAACTTGTTTTGGTTTATGATGAAAAGCAAGCATTTTTGCAGATTTTAACATTGACTTGCATTATAGGCGATGAATGAGCTGCGGCGCATTCTGGATAAGGGCAACAGAAAATTCATTGATGAACTAAAAAAAGAGATGGGAAGACTTCTGCACCAATGTGTAATTTTATGGTGTTTGGAAAAAAAATGAAGTGATGAAGCCACGCATAACGCTGGATGTAGGTGAGTCATTTTGCTGTGTCTCTAATTGACTGTGTAGCTGTTTCCTTGGACATAGGATGGTTTATGTTGCGCTGAATGAATAGATGCAGAATGGTAATACTCTTCATGCTGAAAAAATAAGATTTTTTTTGTGATCAACACAAACCTAATAAGACTCATTTTTAGGAAGACTAACTTTGAACTCAAAGTTGATTTGTTCTATTCCAGTGGAATATTCCATTGCGCTGCTCAGGCCACTCCCCACACTCTTTCCTTCACCAAGTCCACCACCGAAGAAGCTGGGACATGCCAGTGAGGCACTGCTTCATGTCATTCAGGTGAAAGTTTGTTCGCATTTTCTCACATTCAACACTTCATAGTTCCATGCATGGATGTGGCGTTTCCTTCTTCTTTTTCTTTAGCCAACAGAAGATCCCACAATGTACTCGCAGAAGAGGTCTTTCTGCACCCCTGTGTTGCTGTTTGATGGGACCCGCTGTCTCATCTGTCTTGGAGCCACTCCCGCCACCACGCTTGCCAAGGAAGACTTGAGTGACGGTCTGCTTCATCTGATGGGTTACTACTATGCCCTGCACCTCACATATTCAAAAGTGTGTGGCAACCCTTCTCTCTGTCATTCAGACAGAAGTGCTACAGGACACTATCCATGAGTGAGACACCACAGCCTCATACAAAAAAGACCATGGCAGAATGGAAAGATTTTATTGGGGAGTAGAGCTGTGTACTAGGCATAGGTAGTGATACACTCCCCTGGTAGTTGTAACTTGAGGGTGGGTGGGAGTCTGTTGGAACAAACATGTTATCAGTGGTGATAGGAACACAACACTATATGCTGTCCCCATACTGTTTTTTTTTTTTTTTTGTGTAACTGAGTGTCAGGGAATCTGAATCAATATTCAATAATGATGACGGTGAATATTGTAACAATTGTTACTTGCGTTCTAGAAATGATTGCTTGAGGTTGTTTTAAGATGCAATGCCTTAGTGACATTTTTATTACAAGGCAGTGAAGGCACTGTCAGCAATTTAAGTGAATAAATAGTTGTTGACAATATTAATTCTGTTTGCTGAATTATCTTTTTTTGGGGGGGGGAATGGGCGTGGGGGGTGGATGCTTTGTCTCATTTTGAGAAAAAAAAGCTAATATTGTGAACACTTAAATTAAGAAGAATTGCACTGTTAGTAGGTCTGGTTTTAAGATCTTTTCATTCAAATTAAGAAAGAAGCGAACGTGAAAAAAGAATTGAGAAGCTAGTATCAAGTTTATTTGACTTAGTACAGTCCATTCTTCAAATGCCTAGATATATCGTCTTATTTTAAGAAATCTTACCAAGTCTAAATATCTTACTGCATTGGCAGATAATTTGACTTGTTTCTAGCCTGTTCTTTCTCAATTTAAGTGTTTATTTCTTAGATATATTTTGCAGTGTGTGGACACCGAGGGGAGCTCTAGAATTGGCTCATTCAACCGACCAACGAGCCAATCAGCAGCGGCGTCACAGGCCCTCCTCCTTCTTTGTTCTCTCTCTCACTTTGACTTCTGCACCGGACAGCCAGGTTTGTGGAGGGAAGGTTGGAACAAAGTAAGGACGGGGTACCCCATACATTCATGTACGTAGAGTCACTAAGTCTTAAACTCACCAGGTTTGTATCGCTTATCGATAACCCTAATGCCATACAAGTCTATGAGGGTCAAAGGTCAACTTTGTCATAGGGACATGGGGCCACTTTCAGGTTCATCAGGATCCTCCTGGACACACCCACACCAAATTTGGGGCTTCAAGCCCATGAGGAACCCCGAAACCCTCACTCTAATTCCAGCCTTATCGCTAACCCTAATGCCATACAAGTCTATGAGGGTCAACGGTCAACTTTGTCCTAGAGACATGGAGCCACTTGCTTTTTCATCAGGAGCCCCCAAGAAGCGCACACGCCAAATTTGGGGCTTCTAGTTCTTGAGGAACCCCAAAAACCTAACCCTAATTTCAGCTAACCCTAGTTTCAGCTTTATTGTTAACCCTAATTCAATGCAAGTCTATGGAGGTCAAAGGTCAAATTTGTCCTAGAGACATGGGGCCACTTTCAGGTTCATCAGGATCCTCCTGGACACACCCATGCCAAATTTGGGGCTTCTAGCCCATGAGGAACCCCGAAACCCTCACTCTAATTCCAGCCTTATCGCTAAACCCTAATGCAGTGCAAGTCTATGAAGGTCAAAGCTCAACTTTGTCCGAGAAACATCAAGTGTTTTTTTCATGAATCATTCATCAATGTTAAGAGTTTGCTTTTTAGGAGAATTCACAATAAAAATACATTGACACTGTCAAAGATGGACTCAAGCACTATTATTGAACTATACTGTATTTTTTGAGTGATGTGAAGCTTTTGACAAGCGCTGCGCAAAGGAGGCCCATTTGTTTTTGTTTTTTTTCAGGGGGCCCAAAATTCCTGGCGGCACCCCTGAGCGTTCATCTCCAGCACTAAGGCAGTGGAGCTGCCGGCCACGAGAGAAGAATTAACCAGTCCATTGAAACCATTTGTTTGGTCTAGTGAGTGGCAACAGTCCTTTGAGGATCTTAAGTGCCTTCTCAGCTGTAACCCTGTCGTGTCTGCTCCAAATTTTTCCTCATTGGCTAGAAGCCCCAAATCTAGCATGGGCGCTTCTTGGGGGCTCCTGATGAAAAAGCAAGTGTCCCCATGTCTCTAGGACAAAGTTGAAAATTCACCCCATAGACTTGCATTGAATTAGGGTTAACAATAAGGCTGAAACTAGGGTTAGGGTTAGGGTTAGCTGAAATTAGGGTTAGGGTTTCGGGGTTCCTCAAGTACTAGAAGCCCCAAATTTGGCGTGGGCGCTTCTTGGGGGCTCCTGATGAAAAAGCAAGTGGCCCCATATCTGTAGGACAAAGTTGAAATTTCACCCCATAGACTTGTATGGCATTAGGGTTAGGGTCCAAGAGTACACATACACATTTTCTTTTGCTTTTTTGATTTAAGCTCATCGTCTCCAGCTGCAAAGGTACAGAAACCTTTCTGTGTTTTGATGTCGTGTGTGAGAAAACATCACTTTTTTCTGTAAACTTGTGTTATCATTGTCCTTCATTGAAAATGACACAATCTTTCATTTCATTGTTCAGATGCCGAACACCAAGGCATTCCGTCGCTCTCTGGCCATGAAACGACGCCTGGAGCAAAAACGGGATTGGACACCTTTTCCGCCTCGGAAGGACTTTGAACGTCGTGAGTACTTCCACGTTCATGATTTCATGTTCTGCCTGTGTTGTTATGTTGTATTCCAAATAAATCTTACAAAAACATATTTAGATTTTTCTTTTTTGTCAATTTACACAGGGCGCGGTACTGGTCAGCGACCTGGGTGCGAAGATGGCCCGTTTTGCTCCTGACTGACAAAACAGTGCAAGTTCGTTCTTAAGGCCCAGCAACCAGACAAGAAGGTATGGGTCGTGATTTTGTCAAGCCACGAGTTTCTTTATGTTTTTGTTCTGGTGGTGGGAGACTCACATCTCTGTCCACTTGTGGATGGTTTTGTGTTCTCGCCCCGGGCAACAACCTTGAACACGGGCTTGTAACAGACTCTGCCCAGGATTTTGCTGCGCTACTGGCAACTGTGTTGGACCGCTGGCCCAAGGTTTGTTTATCTGCTGTGACAAACAAATTTGAACACATGAATGTCATCGCCACTTTGTTTTATCAATATCAAGTAATTCCATGATCCATAGTTCAATAACAAGAATATTCATGAATTTATTTTGCATTTTTATGTTTGTTTGGGTTTTTTTATTTTATACAACTATTTTGTAGGTGTTTGTGCTTGACTTTCCACCTCGCCTGACTGTCAAGCCAGAACTACAAACAGCGCTACGTCAAGTATATCATCGTGTTGCTGCACGCATGGGTGTGTAAAATACATATTTTTGTTGTATTTTTTTCTCTTCAGTGACACTGTGCTAACAGATATTTCTTAGAATTGTGTGATTACATAATTGATTATGTGACACTTCTTCCAGGTTTAACATTTGTGTATATGGCCGATCACCTCCCCCTTCGTCAGCTGTACATGGTGGTGTTATGATGGTGTAAGTTTCTTCCTTCTTCAGCCTTACTTGCTCTTCATTTGATATGACAAATATGTGTTAACATGTTGTTTTCTGTTTAGGTGCACCTCAGGACTGATTTTGGTGGAGCGTCTGCATGCTGCATGCTCCATCAGCTCGCACCCCCTTCACCTAGGCCAGGGGTGTTGTGCCACAACCAATCATCGCCCAGGGTGTCTCCCAGAGTGGTTGTGACAGGTCCTGTCCACATGCCAGTGTATGGACCTGCTCCTGAATGGACTCTTGTTGGACAGGAGGTTGAGGTAACCTGTTCATCCCTCTTTTTTCTTTTTTTCCCCCATTCGTGTATTTGTCAAACTGTGCAACTTTTTATTTTAAAAATGAACACTTATCCTAAGTTGACTCTGATTTCCTCTCCTCTTTTTTTTTATAGACGGTACCAACAGCTTTTGAGACTGCATTTTACACAGACATCCCGTCCAATCCCGTGTGGTTCAGTTAGGCTAAGGCTTAATCTCTCCTGTCCTGTTTGTGGGGGCGCTAATCCCGTAAGAGTCAAGTAGGCGTAAGCAGCGGCCGGTGAATAAGACAAGTTAACAACGGAAGAGCACATGCAAGAACGGCGGAAAATACCAACAACGGAAAACAAATCAAAGACCCACCCGCAAGTTACCACTCTAAAGTGTGGACCCACTTTGGCTTTTACGAGACGGATGACGGGAGGAAACTTCATAAAGAATATGCAATCTGCAACAACTGTTTTGCGAACGTAAAATACAATGGCAACACTACGAATCTGCAGAGCTGCCTCGTTCGCTATCACCCGTCCCGTTTTTCCCAGAATTGTTTTCTTTTTTCACCACCTGTCCCGGGAAAGATAAAATCTCTCCCGGGACACAATTTGTCCCGTTTTTTATGGAAAATGACAAAACCTCATTTAATTTCCGTCTGTGGTCTAGATAGGGTTGCCAACCCTCCCGTAAAATACGCGATTGTCCCATATTTGGCAACTAAAAAGCCTGTCCCGTAATGAACTGATGGGGGACGCACTTCACTTGGTCCCGTATATTTTGGGGACGCGGTTATTTATTTATTTATTTTGTCTGCATCATTTTTTTTTTTTTATTGATTTTCAGAATCGGGGCAGTGAAAGGATTTTTTTCCCTCTCTCATCTTCCCGTCGGTTTGTATATCCCAAGTCCCCAAGTTGAGATAAGATAAGTTGCTACTGACTTTACATTACCAGAAAGCACTGTCCTTGTTTACATGAAAGTTATTAATGTTCATGCACTTTAATATGTTTGCTTGTGCAGTGCACGTTTGTTTGTACATTATACAAAGTTTTGGAATAAATGCAAGATCACAGGCATTTTCCTTTTTATGGGTATTTTTTTCTTTTTCAGTCACATATCGTCTGCAAAATTTCGAAGATATCGAAGATATAGTGTGTGGTGATGTTGTCATTATCGCGGGCCAAATATCGTCACAGTATCGAATCGCGGGTTAGCCGTATCGCCCCACCCCTATTATCAACACAAGATCACATATGTACAGTACATGTACAGTTTAATTAGTGTGTTACTTTGTTTATGAATTAATTTCTTTATGTTCTTCCAGATGTCCAGCCTGAGACGTCGATCAGCACGCGTTGCCTCAAAAACCAAAACAAACAAGTGACATGTTGGTATTTGGGATATGTGTATTTCATTGTGTGCATCTTTGTGATAGGACAATAAATGCAGTTCTTTAAACGATACTTTGTGTCCTTGTATTTGCAGGTGTGGGCAACACGTTCAACTGTCCACATGACTGAGTCTGCCTCCAGCAATGTCACAGCAGTGCAGCAGGTTTGTACTTATTCATTTCCACTTCATCACCTGTGTGTGTTTTCTAGGCTTTACACCGATCTTATCGGCTGTATCGGATCGGCCGATATTTGGCATTTTTTGAAACGTTCATGATCGGGCGTCATGTCATGAATCACCGATCAATGACGTCATGGTCGTGTTGAAACTTTTTTAATCTGTCTCATTTCCTCCAAAGTAGTTTCACAGCATCGACATGTTTATTTGTTTGTATCCGAGTGTTATGTAAATGTATAGATTTGGGTTTACATTGTTGTCAGTTCCTTTTGTCTGCTGTGTGTCCGTTTGGGCACTAGATGGCGCAGTAGATCCTGTGTTCCCTTTTTTTTGCTTGTTCCAGGTGCGGAAAGGTGATTGGCTGGTGCCAATATTTAAGGAGGAGGACTTCAACACCTCGGTCTCTTTGTCCTTCTCCCAGCTCCCAACCAGAGGCCATGTGCCGCAGCAGCAGCATTCTGTGTTCAGCCATCAATTCTGTTTTGTAATCTATTTCAGTTCCCTTTGTGTCCACGTAGCCCGTAGGGGAGGGAAGCCATTTGTGTTGTGCCCCTTTTCTCCTGTGTTTTAGTTAAGGAGGTTAGTTTGACTGTCATTTATTTGATTGTTTTCTTCATAGGTAAGATCCATAAGAGAGCCATTTTGTTTGTTGTTTTGGCCATGCCCTCCCTGACGCCAGTGCAATGATGGTGACGTTTAATAAAAACCATCCTGTGGACGAAGCACCTTTGTCTAATTTGAGAGCTGGGAGAAGGGGGGGAGCCTTTATGTTGTGTCCTGGTTCCCCCTAGGCCGGGGCATAACACCGAGAGCTAATGATTCATGATTCAAAAACCTTCATTTTCATCTTCGTGCCTCTTCCTGTTTTGAGTACTGTCGCTATGTGACGGACAATAAAGTTTCTTTGAATCTGCAATATATGCAACGCTACAGTACCTCGCGGGGGAACTTTGGCAAAAAATTTCAACACCACAAATTTAATCAGGCGCTTGGAAAAGATACACACGGAGGAGCATGTCGAGTTTAAGAAACACGCGGAGAAAGAAAAAGAAAAGCAAACTCTGAAACGGATGCTAAAGCAAACAACTTTAGACGGTGCTCGTGAGAAGGCAAGGGGTGTACAGAAACAAGTATTTATTGCCCCTAACGTGATTGGATCGGTGATCGGTGATCTGTTTATTTAAACTCACTGATCGGTGATCGGCACAAAAATCGTGATCGTGTAAAGCCTAGTGTTTTCCTTTCTATGTTTATTGGCATAAAATCACATCTTTCTTATTTTAATCAGGTGGAGGCGACGCCACAGATGACCAGAGCTGTGCCCGTGGTTCCTGTGGCTCCCGTGGTTGCCAGCACCAAGCCAGAGGAGGCCAGCACCGTCCAGGAGGCAACACAGAAGATCAACTAAGCTAAGGAGGCTTTTCTTTCTTCTTCTGTTGCCTCTGACTGCTCCGCTCGTTCTACACCTCGCACATGTGATTTGTGATCCATCATCAGTTAGTACTAGTGAAGATGCAGTGGCAGATCATGGCACTGGTATTAGATTAGCCAAGGTTCTGCATGGTTCTTTTCATCAAGGCGAAACCGGTCACGGTTTAAAATTCCAGCACCAGCTGGCAACAGTGAGTCACTTCAGAAGAGCAAAACTCCTCACTTTGACATGGATAATTCTGACGTAGAGTTTGTCAGTGCTGTGACCAATGAAGAGTGTAACTTCTCTCCCCTTGATGTTGATGTTTGTTTAGACCTTAGCAAGAACTTGAAGATTCATTTGGACCGTGCAAGTTTTCCAATTTCTGATTGCAATGGCCCATTAGGTTCGCCGTGTACAAATGAGAATGTAGAGGCTGATGGAAACTGCTTCTTCAGAGCCATCAGTCAAGCTGTGACTGGTTTATAGACACAGAAGTGGAAATTCAGGTTGCAGCAGATTGTTTACGATTTGATGTGTACACTTTTATCGATGGTCATGGGTTGAAGTACAGCTCTTGCAAGAAACAATTCTCACATTGTATATATTTATGGATGTATTTGTTTTATATGGAAGCAGTTACCATAATCCAAATTAAAATAAGAATATAATAACAGAAATGCTTTTTCATTTTAAGAACGAAGCTGCATTATTTGACTCATAATTAAAATCATTAATAAATATTCCTATATGCATTTTCATTTTCTTATTCGTGTCGCACCTTTTATGACACAATCAAACTTTGAGATTGCGATTTCGTTTTCGAGTTGTGGTAACTCTTGTGCAGGGCAGGACCACGAAAATGAAAAAGCAATGCCCTCAGTTTTCTTTTTGATTGTGTCATAAAAAGTGCGACACGAATAAGAAAATGAAAATGCATATAGGAATATTTATTAATGATTTTAATTATGAGTCAAATAATGCAGCTTCGTTCTTAAAATGAAAAAGCATTCTGCTATTGCTTTTTCATTTTTGAATTTTACATTTCATATTGAATTTTGGTAACTCTTTGCTGGTGCATGTTTTGAAAATTAAATCTCAAATGTGTTTTCCTTCATTTGAATTAAGTACAAGAATGAGCAGTCATGAATAAGAAAATGAAAATGCAGTTTGGATTATTTATTAACGATTTTTTTTATGAGTCAAATAATGCAGCCACGTTCTTAAAATGAAAAAGCATTTCTGCTGTTGCTTTTTCATTTGGATTATGGTAACTGTCTGCTTCCACACTCCAGTGGTTCTGCACATTAGTATAAATAGAGTGATTCTCTATCATGACATCACAGGACGGCGGCACACTGACTCATTCCATGAACCTGGACACTGATGATCCAGACTTTGGACCAGATGAGCCAACAGGCCACAGTGGAAACGGGTCAGAACATGGGACTGGCTGCTGAAAGTATACAGGTAGGTGGCGCTGTCATCCCAAGTTGTGTGGTGTGGAGGATCGGGGCCAAAGTTCCAGATGCTCACAGATGTGACTCTGGATTCAGGAGGAGTGTTTGAAGGCTGGACTCCCAACAGTGATTGGCTGCTGAGGACCTCTCAATCACAATCAGTTTTTTTAGTGGCTGTGAGATTGAAAGTGAGATTGCATTGTCCAGGGAGGAGGACAGCAGTCAGTCATGTTTCACCTCCAGTCAACACGCAGTGGTTCACATGAAGGTCCAAGAGGCCTACAGACCTACACAGAGTCTGGATGTGGCAGCACAGTGGCATCATTGTCTTTTTGTGTTGTTTGGTCATTGTGATCCAATGTAATGTGAGAGAAGGACGAGTGCAGTTCTATTGGAGTGAGTTGCTTACAAATACAGATCGCACGATTTCTATCCCAATTGTTAATTGGGAAAGAGACCTGTCTCTCCAGCCTCACTCTAATTTCTGGAGAACAATCTGCCTGAACACCTTTTCACTGATAAAACAACCTATTCTACAATTAATACATTTTAAAGTACTCCACAGGATCCACGACACTGGACAGCGGATGTTTCAGATAGGCATGACCGCCTCTCAGACCTGCTCACACTGACACCCCTACACACAGTGGGGTCGGCCTGCTAGCGGGGGCGGGATCCGACATCTTTCCCACCCTGGATGGGCCCTGTGCAGTCCGGTGCCCCTGGGGTGCGAGACCGGCTGGGCCTATGGGGACCTCGCCACTTGCGGCGATGCGCCATACTGGGTCCGTAGGGGGGGGCCTCTGGGTGCCCGGGCCTGCCTTGGGGACCGATCCTCCCGGTGGGTGAAGGGGCTGGGTCCTGTCATGGGGATGAGTCCGGTCTCGCTTGCCCTGGGGGGCCACTGTCCAGAGGACGGGCTCTGCTGTCTGTTCGCCCCGGGTGGTGTCCCTTCTCCTTGGGGTATCTGCCTCCCTGTCATCTTGCCCTGGCTCCTCGTGGGGCGGGTGCCCTCCGGTCCGGGGGCCTGCTGCTTCGGGCCTCTTCCTGGCCGGCATTGCGGCGGGTGTGCCGTGTCCGGGCCCCCCCGCCCTGGGCTTGTCGCTGGCGTGGGGCGGTTGCGGCCTCGGAGGCCGCACTAATTGGCAGCCTACTTCCAGTGACGTACTTAAACACACCCACTCCCACATTCAGGTACACACACCACCACATCCACACACACACACACACACACACACACACACACACACGCACGCATGCACGCACGCACGCACGCACACACACACACAGGAGCAGCAGCTCTAATTGGCTGAGAGCTAAATATCTTCTTATCTTACTGGGTGTAAATTAATCTGTCCATTTTTTAAATGTCGAAATTTAACATTTGGTTTCTATTTTTTCAGATATTATTTCTGTCAAATTCATTTGAATCAACAGAAGAAGAAAATCAGTGTGTAGTTCAAACTTTGTGCGTCTTTGTGTTCAGTTTTTCTACTGTAGTTGTGCTTTTCTTTTCATTCCAGATGAATTCCACTCAATATCCTTTTCAAACCTTGTAGGTGTTGAGTGAGCTGCAGCGCCCCCTGGCTACAAGTTTAATACTTTGACTCTGCCGACCGAGGTAAAAAAACCCAACAAACTCTGACACTTTGCTGAGGACCTCCTGGAGGAGCTGAAGGTGCAGAACCTTCTCAGGCCTCTCTGAGGAGGAACTTGCGGCTGTCGGTCCTCTGCTGCCCCCTGCTGGTCACACAGGCCTCTTACACCTCCGTTTGTCTGTTCAGCACATATTCAATTTTTTAATGGCTCTATAAACGTCACTGATGAGACGATTTTATGATTCCTGCAGTTAAATTTTTTTAATTCCAAATCTGCAAAAACCTTCTGATCAATGAAGACAGAGTTGATTAAAATGATTTCAAAATTGACCCGTTTGAGAAAAGCTGCACTGTGGCATTGTTTGCATGTTGTTTTAGCTCTCAGTGGCTTCATTTCGCATTTTTCTTAAAAGCTTCGTTTAGTGGTCCATCGTGGTCAATGGGACACTGAACATCCGCTTTGTGTGCCCGAGTTTTAAGAGGATCAGGTGCGGACATTTTAGCATTTAAATTATTATGGCTTATTAGCATAGGTACGTAGTACCTCACCTGTCCGTTCTTTTTACAGTGCTTCCTGAACACCTCACCGGCACCCTACAGCCGCCTGCGAGCACAAAACTGCGCAGAGCCTCCTCGTTGTTCTCCTCACCTGGAGGACGCTTGGTGATCAAGACCTGTGGCCCAAAACTCGGTCCTATAAGATAAGTGCAGGAACACTGCCGCTTCGCCCGCACTTGATTGTGCTAGCCGCCCCGTACAGACGGTGGACGGTGCATGTTGCTTCCGTCCCGCCTTGGTTTTACTTGTTGTTTTTCCGTTCTCGTTGTGTTTTTCTTCGTTTGCTTACGTCGCCACTGCTGACCGTCAGACAGCAGACGTTACTGTGGTATTTGCCTGCATTGACAGTGTTCCACCTTGAGGTGGCAGTCTAACATATAGACTGTGCTGGTGAATAGCCTGAGAAGAAAACTAAGTAAAAACGTGTTCCTGAATTCGCCCGACTACTCGTACTTATTTGCTGTCTACGACACAACATATTGGCGACGAGGATGGCTCTGTATGGGATTTCGCCACCTCCGGCGTTTTTGCAAAACCCGGGTGAGCCTACGGTACCCTTTGAGACGTGGCTTTGCATGTTTGACAACTACGTGCTAGCTCTGGCCGACAGAATCGAAGACAAGAGAAAACGTGCACTGCTAATTCACACGGTCGGCGCGGAAGCACAGCGCATTTTCTACACGCTGCCAGCGATCGGTGATTCATACGATGATGCACTGAAAGCTTTGAAGGATTTTTTTGTGCCGAAATTGAATGTTGTCGCGGAGCGGAATAAGTTTCGCCAGAGAGCCCAACGTGCCGGCGAATCTACGGCTCAGTACGCAGCGACTCTTCGGGAGCTCGTTACGACATGTGAGTTCGGCGCTTTATCTGAAGACATGATTCGGGACCAGATTGTGGAGAAGACGTCAAATGCACGGATCAGAGAACGCCTGTTGCTGGAGGATTCGTTAACCCTGGATAAGGCACTGAGGATTTCTGCCCAGATTGAGAATGCTGCTGCTGAAGCAAAGACGATCGCTTCCTCAGGTGGAGGAGCGGAGTCTGTCGTCGGCGTTGTCCGTGGAACTACTTTTCGTGGCGGGAGACAGAAGCAGCAAAGGTATTCCAGCTATCATTGCAAGCCGCCACAGACGGCAGCTGCTACTCTCTGTGTTGGACAGAAGGTTGCTGGTAAGACTTGCTACAGATGTGGTTCGTCATCACATGTTGCAAATCACCCCAAGTGCCCAGCTAAATCAGCTACTTGCAGACTGTGCACTAAGCATGGACATTTTGCCAGGGTGTGTAAAAGCAGAGATGCTTCTAGCAGCGTGGGAGAAGTTTCTGGTGAAAATGTCACAGTGCTGCTGGTGGACGAGAATGACACTAATACAAGAAGCAGTAAGTTGTCATGCACAGTTTCCTTGATGGCTGCTGTTGGCTCTCCAGTTACTGTTGACCTGATTGTGGATACTGGCTCAGGTGTTTCCATTCTTCCAGAGCACCTGTATGAAACCCATTTTAGCCATACACCTCTCCTGAGTCCCAGAAAAAATCTGGCTACTTACACAAGGGAACCAATTTCTGTTCTTGCTTGTTTGGAACTTTTAGTAAAGTTCATGACAAAAAGCACATCTGAGTACATTCATATTGTTCCAAGAGGCACACCGATTTTAGGCATGGATCTTTTTAATGCTCTTCAACTCGAGATAAGGGATGGCATCGTTACTACTAAAGCTCCTGCTATCTCAGTGCAGTACACAGTTGATGTGGCAGGAAAATCAGGCACTGGAACAGTTTCTGGATTTGTACATAAAGTGATGGTGAAACCAGATATACAGCCTGTGCAGCAGAAGTTACGCCGCCTGCCATTTGCCATACGTGATGCAGTGTCTCAGGAATTAAAAAGACTTGAGCAGGATGGTGTTATTGAGCGAATCGACTCCTCCCCGTGGGTGTCATCAATTGTGGTGGTGAACCGAAAGTCAGGCCGGCTCAGGATATGTCCAGACTTGCGTGAGCCCAACAAGTCCGTCGTAATCGACAGCCACCCACTGCCACATATAGAGGAAGTGTTCCATGAGCTTCGTGGAGCAAAGATCTTTTCCTCTATTGATCTTCAAAATGCCTATCACCAAGTACCTCTTCACCTAGAGAGTCGGGACCTCACTGCTTTCATTACTCATGAGGGACTTTTTCGATTTACGAAAGTGCCTTTTGGTCTGGCATCTGCCCCAAGTGCATTTCAGAGGATGATGTCTCAGATTCTCGCAGGTTTGGAGGGTGTGCAGTGTTACTTGGATGACATAATTGTGTATGCTGACACCCCTGCACTGCATGAGATTCGACTTCAAGCTGTGATGCAACGACTGAATGACCGTGGACTAAAACTGAATGCTGAGAAGTGCTTGTTCAGACAAAATGAACTTTCATTTTTGGGCCACGTTGTTTCCGCTTCAGGCATCCGTCCAAACCCAGATCATGTCACTGCCATTACAGAGGCTCCACCTCCGCGTGGTGCTACGGCCCTACAGTCCTTCCTGGGCCTCACCGGTTGGTATTCCAAGTTCATCCCCTGTTATGCCTCTGTTGTGGAACCTCTTCGTGCGCTGCTCAGAGGGAATTCTGGATTTACGTGGACTGATGCTGCCCAAGTAGCTTTTTCTCGTGTAAAAGAATTGATTGCTTCAAGTCCTGCACTGACACTGTTCGACCCTGCTCTCCCAACTCTGGTCACTACAGATGCCTGTGACCACGGGATAGGTGCAGTGTTAACTCAGCTGCATGGTGACTGTGAAAAAACTATCGCATTTGCATCCAGGTCTCTCACAGAGTGCGAGAGAAAGTATTCCATTATAGAAAAAGAGGCTCTGGCGTGTGTGTGGTCGGCTGAACGCTGGCGCACATACCTCTGGGGAAGGCATTTCACCCTGCGAACGGACCATAGCCCTCTCACCACCC
The DNA here is from genome assembly GCF_046127955.1 of Nelusetta ayraudi. Lineage (NCBI taxonomy): Eukaryota > Metazoa > Chordata > Actinopteri > Tetraodontiformes > Monacanthidae > Nelusetta > Nelusetta ayraudi. Next base: position 1,195,096 of record NW_027466093.1, read on the forward strand.
TGCTGTCCACAAAAGGCTTCGGAAGAGCAGGTATGAGGATTTCAAGATGGTCTGCTCGTCTAATGTGCTTCAACTACACTGTGGAGTACAAGCCTGGTCGAGAAAACGTTGTAGCAGATTGTTTGTCACGTCTACCCCTGCCATCTTCTGAACCGCAGGAGTTGGAGGAGGACGAAATTGCGATGGTGACTGTGGAACTGACAGCTGTTACTCCTGACCAGCTACATAACGCCTACCAAGATTGCCCAGTTCTGCAGAAAGTGCTCATGCATCTCAGAAATGGCTGGCCCCGTGCAGCCAAAGGCTTGGATCCTGCCCTGCTGCCCTTTTACAGAATACCGACATGAACTGGCTGAGCTGGAAGGGGTTTTTGGTGAGAGGTCCTCATAGAGTTGTGATTCCCTGGGCTTTGCGACCACGCCTCATTCAGTTAGCCCATGATACACACCAAGGTATGGTCAGGACTAAGCAAAGACTGAGAGAGCTTTATTGGTGGCCTGGTATGGACACTGATGTTGAAGCTGCCATTCGATCCTGCACTACTTGTTCCCAGCATGACAAGACAGCAATAACTCGAGCTGCCCCACTGCAACCAGTGCCGTTGCCCAATGCGGCCTGGGAGAAGCTGGCCATGGATATTGTGGGCCCATTCCACTCTGCTCCGCCAGACTGCCGTTTTGCTATTACCTTGGTGGATTATTACAGCAAATGGCCCGAGGTTGCATTCACATCCAATGTTTCATCTGCTACTGTAATTTCATTTCTGTCTACTGTCTTCAGTCGAGAAGGTAATCCAATGGAGTTGGTGACTGACAACGGCCCTTCATTTGTGTCTGCCGAGTTTTCACCATTGCTTTACCCACAAAGCAATGGTGAAGTAGAGAGATGGAACAGGGTTCTGAAGGACTGTTTACAAACTGCTGACATAGAAGGTCAACCTTGGAAATCTTTTGTTTCCAATTTCCTTTTTACATATCGTGCCACTCCTCACGCCCGGACTCAAATCTCTCCTGCTGAACTGCTTCATGGACGCCCGTTCCGCACTAAGTTGAACATTAGAGACTTTTCTTCTCCTCCTGTTACTGTTCACCGTGCTGGGTTGAAAGACCGGGTGGTTCTGAAACAAGCTAAAGTCAAGCACTACACCGATAAGCATCGAGGAGCACAGTCTCCCCAGTTCCAGTGTGGGTCCTATGTCAGGGTAAAAAAGCCTGGAATCATAAAGAAAGGACACTCTCGATACACAAGGCCCCTGCAGGTGGTTGCTCAGAGAGGTCCTGCAACCTTTGAACTTTCTGATGGGAAAGTATGGAATGCCATACACCTGTCTCGTGCTAATTTTCCTTTTTGTGCGGGCCCCTCAGACAATGATGGTGTCCGGGCCGAGGACATTTATGTACCCCCTCAGACACTTCCACCTGTTGAACTACCTGCCAGGTCCCAGAGGTGTCGCAGGCAGATTCGTCCGCCTGTTTGGTTGGGTGATTTTGAAACCTAGCAGGTTTGGGGGGAGAGTGTGAAATGTTTATCTGATTGGTACTGTGGTTTTCATTCTGTTAAATATTTTGCATAAATCTATATTCTTCAATTTCTGTTTCTCACATTCAACCAGTTTGCCCAGCAAGTTTACTAAAAGAAAAATAAATGCAATACGTTACAGTTGTTTAGTTCCCCTATTGCAAAAAGGTGAATGTGTAATTTCAGTTTATACTTAACGTGTTAAGTAATATGGGCATGGGTAAATTAACTTTGAGTTCCATAATGGATATCCTTTGTTTTACTTAAAAAGGGGGATATGTGGTATTTGCCTGCATTGACAGTGTTCCACCTTGAGGTGGCAATCTAACATATAGACTGTGCTGGTGAATAGCCTGAGAAGAAAACTAAGTAAAAACGTGTTCCTGAATTCGCCCGACTACTCGTACTTATTTACTGTCTACGACACAACAGTTACACTATCAAGTCGCCGGTCCAGCCACAGTGGTGTGTGTGCGTGTATGCGTGTGCGTGGTTGGTGGGAACGTGTGTGTGTGTGTGTGTGTGTGTGTGTGTGTGTGTGTGTGTGTGTGTGTGTGTGTGTGTGTGTGTGTGTGTGTGTGTGTGTGTAATTGCATTGTTTGTTTGTTTTTCTTGCTATTTCAGTACATGTGACAGATTTTAGGGAACTTTTTGTAACCAACTGTTTATCTTTTCTTTTGTAGTCGCTGAGAGCTGCTGGTTGTGGCGGTGTCCCGGGTGGTGGGCCCCTTCGCGTGCTGTGACCCGGGATTGTGGTTGTTTTCTTCTTTTTTTTTGCACTTCACTTTCTTTGCAGGTGTGTCACGTGTGAGTGGGGTGTTCCTTGTTTTCTTTGGTTCCTCCCCCGTTTGGCCCCCTCATCGGTAAGCCTCAGTTTCTACACCAAGAATAAGGAGCTCAGTAGCTCCGTTTTAAGTGTTGGTCTGTTTGTTCCTTTTATTTTTAAATGTTGATGCTGGTGGTGCTGTCTGTACATAGCTTAGCAAATGGCTAGCGCTAGCACCCCCTTTCAATGCCAGAGTGAAAAGATCCACACGGAGTGTTATGACCCACGGGTGGGTCTAGGTGCCTCTATCTTTGTGTCTGTGTGCGTGTCTGACAGTGGATGACGCCTTGCAGGTGCGGTCCTTGCGCGCCACGGCTGAGAAGGAGCAGCAGTCGAGCCAGCCTGAAGGTCATCCCTCCTCCGCTCCCAACTCTGCAGTTAGTCACTTCTGAAATGGTGTTAGAGCACGCAGCCGTAGGTAGTGATGGCCGATCGAGGCTTTGTTGAAGCTTCGACACTTGTTTCAAAAAATGGTTCATTACTCGAGGCTTCAATGACACAGTGCTCGAGGAGGTCATCTAGTGCTCAATAAAATGAAGTGCAATGGAAACGTGTTCATTGTTTCATAGATTGTTTGGGATTTGATTCGCCATGCATTTTTGTTGGACAACACTACATGCTTGTATGGTTCAATGCTGACACAATAAAATAAAAATGAAAAATAAAGATGTAAAAATGTCTCTTTTTTGGCACGACTGATTGTAGTAGACTATAGCTCTTATACTTAGCCTGACAGTTTGTGCAATGAATTATATTATATCCTAAAACAAGACTAAATAGCCCATAGTTTAAAAATATGTTCAATAGTAAGTGTTCAGTGGGTCAGATGTCAAATGTGATCTATTTAAAATGTAGAATAGATGAGCTAAATAACACATATATAATACACATTGATGGGAATTGAACCGTTGACTCAGTCTTGCAAGTCCGAGATTGTCATAATGTACCACAAACCCAAATCACACTCCCTTTTTTTCATCTAAGCTGTTTGAGTAGCGTTAGCACACCGTGATTCCTCATCAACTACAGGCCTACACTTCAAATAATTATGAGAAAAATCCAACGTAAAGAGAGCACTTCCATTAGGAAATAGTCAACATGAAATCTCGTCCTCTACTGACACCAGCTGGTCAAATTGAATCGTTGCAAATATTGTGAAGAAGTTGTCATCTAATTTTAATCCTAAACAATATGGCCATTCCAAGTGAAGTATTAAGACAATTAATCAGGTTTGTACTGCTTGATTGAACACATTCATCCCATTCCAGTGCACTAAAACCCACTTCCCTTCAGGACCGTGTCAGCGAAGCGAAAACTTCCTTGATTGACGCTGTTTCCCAGCATGCAATGCGAGCTAGCGATTCACAATACTATTTCATCACAAACATGGATGTAAAAAAGAAAAAGGGAAAAAGGAAAAAATGAAACTTCAGGAACAGCAACCATTGCAATACAAGCAGAACTGGGCCGAAGTTTTATATTATGTACACCATAATACAGCCTTCTGGTGGACAAGCCATACTATTTAAGCCGTGTCCTCCTATGGCACTTCCGTGGGTGGAAGCACATGGTAGAGGTCACGTGCTGGTTGTGCGTCACCCCTTGGGACCCTTGCAGGGGATGTGCAGGGCATCTGATTCAGTTGAGTATATGGAAAATATGGGTCAATGTAGTCAGTCGTAACATGAGAAGCTTGCTGGCGAAAATAATGCACTACATATGGATGTCATACTTTTTTTTTGTTTTGTATGAGCATTTAAAAAAAAACAACAACATAATAATAGTATGGATATTGACCATGTATGTTTTGGAGTTCAATGACAGAGGTTAATTAATATATATATATATATATATACAGTCAGCTGCTTTCAGTTGACATATTAAATCTATTATGATATGGAACGATAGTTCATAATGTACGTGTTACTTGCTTTGCAGATAAGGTGTACCCTATTTCTTGTGCTCCTGGTTATTTTAAAAGGCAGACAAGAACGTTGTTTGCTGTTGGAGGGCTACAACAACACTTCGATGCTACGCTTTGTGCCGTCGCTACGGACCCCAAACTCTCGTTCTTGTTGGATTCGGGTTCGGAGCAGACTGGTGGGAGAGTTTGTGTACAGGTTTTGCAAAGGAACGGTGTCTTCCAGAAGAATAACAGCGAAATTACCAAAATAAAAAGAAATCAGGAAAACATGTCTTTGCTGTGCTTTTATTTACAAAGTTAAAATTCTTCTAACTTACAAAAAATGTGAACAAAAAGGTAGAAATATAAATACGAAGGAATACGTATTTGTTCAGGGGTGCGCAAAGCCAGAGCCCTGCATTTGCTGCGCTACCCTTTTTAAAAAGGTCTCCGTTGCGCGTTATTTTAATATGTCCATCTCTTTTAGAAGAGAAAGCATCGCCCCGGTCTCATCCTCTCTCCAAATGTCAACATTTTTATTCGCGTTTGCCAGGTTGTTTCGCGCCGTCTGTTTTGTTAGACGACGTAGTTGTGCAGTCATGAGTTGCGAGAGCGAGGCGTGGCGCATGCGCACTCGCATTGTCCAGTTAATAGTCCGATTAAGGCGTATACATGGCAGAGAAATTTGAATTCCAATCGCATTATCTGGGTGTCTCAGTCGGGGTTCTCCGATTCCAATCGGAGTTCTCAAACTCCAATCATAATCGGAGTAAGGCAATAATTCGATTTTCTCTAGTGCCATGTAAACACACTGAATGTAGTGGTTCAGACCAGACGCGAACAGGCGCGCGGCTCGTGCCATTCATTTCAATGGAAGCGGAAGCGCCGCGAAGCGGAGCGCCGACGAATTTCGCGAGCGAGGCTCCAACTGGTTCACAACAGCTCCGCGACGGTCGACAAGCGCTTCTGCTCAGCTGCAGTCTTCTTTTCAGTCCCACTTGAGCTTCTTTTTTTTTTCTTTAAAAAAAATAAAATAAAAAAAATCATTTTCATCATCGCCCCCCCTCGCCCCGTAGCCAGCCCGTAGCTTACTTTTGTGTGTGTGTGTGTGTGTGTGTGTGTGTGTGTGTGTGTGTAAATAAATAGAAACACGCACTCAGGTGTCCATCTCAAGACAAGACCTCTTTCATAATGATCATTGACTGGCATCTCTAGGCTCAAACAGACGTATTTTGATCAAGTCTTCCTGTGTGTGTGTGTGTGTGTGTGTGTGTGTGTGTGTGTGTGTGTGTGTGTTTAATCTCTCTCGCACTCTGATACAATGTACTGACAAATATAACATACAAATATGATATATGATCGAATTTGTCATTCGGTTTTTATTTTGAAATTAGTTTATTTTGAAAATTCACCGGATTTTCTCGTTTTTATTGAGCGACTTCCTGTACTGTAGACGAGGATCACTCGCGGCTCACGCACGAAATAGAGCAGACGCCGAAACAACAAATGCATGCCGCGAGCCGCGTGCTTGTTCGCGTCTACTGTGAACCACCACATTGATTAACGTGGGCGCCGAATGGAAGCGCTCGGCGCTTCGTGGTGCTTCCCTGTCCAGTTTGAACCGGGCGTTACGTTGCTCGGAAAAATGTTTCGCCTGGGGCTCCGCCCCCTCCGTGCCCATTGGCGGAGGGAGGGCTCATTGAAAAAAAAAAAAAAAATCGGTGTTCCTTCGGCGCGCCTGGGAAACTCTGAAATTATGAATAATTTAAGCTCGTTTTTGTCCCATTTGCCTGCATCAGCCCGTCATGATATTGTTAAATTAATTGAGAGCCACCCACTATTGTTTTCTGACCACCCCCGCCGTACGTCAGTTTTGCACCATGACATAAAGTAGAGGGACATGCCACAAGTAAGCAGCACGCACACAGAGTCAATATTGGGAAGTTCAGAAAGACGCTTTGGCGCTCCTTCTGACAGTGCCCAGCTTGATGTTTGGGGTCAGGTTTTTACAGACCATAATGCCCTCGAAGATGTGGTGGTCTCTGCTCTTACAAGACTTCAATCTCCAGATTTGCCACAGGAAGGGGGGTTGATAATGTGTTGGCAGGTGCATTATCACGTGTACATGTGGACTAGCTGCGGAATTCTTATTTCGGGGGAAGTGAGATTTTTCTTGTTTAGTTTTATTTGTAGGTATGTTAAGAGGGTTTAGTTCTTCAGGGAGGGGGTGTTATGACCCACAGGTGGGTCTAGGTGCCTCTATCTTTGTGTCTGTGTGTGTGTCTGTGTGTGAGAGATTGGATGACGCCTTGCAGGTGCGGTCCTGGATGTCGGCTGCTGATTGGACGCGCCACGACTGAGAAGGAGGAGCAGTCGAACCAGCCTGACGGTCATCCCTCCTCCGCTCCCAACTCTGCAGTTAGTCACTTCTGAAATGGTGTTAGAGCACGCAGCCGTAGGGGTGGGCTGCCATTTTCTTTGTCCCCTCTTTTCTCCTGTTTATTAAGTATGTAGGGAGGTTAGCCTTTCTGTATTTGGGTTCTCTTTCTTTCTTTAGTTAGTTCTTAAGGCGAGCTAGTTGGACTTTGGTTTATTATTTTGGCCTGGGCCCACCCTGAAGCCTTTGCTGCCCACCGGTTAAGTTGTTTTGTTTATTTCATTTACTGATTAATAAAATGTTTTTTGTTGAAACTGCCAACTGCAGTGAAAAATTAATGAGGCTTGGGAGTGCTAAATTCTTTAAAGAACTACCGTAAGTAAACTTTTAAATTATAATACACTCTACACTAATTGTAATTTCCTGCCAGTGGTTCTATATTGCAACAGTTGACGTCTCATATCAGCAGATAAGCAGCAACAATCTGGGCATTGCGGGTGATTCATAAATATGTCATTTCTTATTAATTAGCCCATAAGTGTTGTACACCAGTGTGACACCAAATGCTTGTTGCTGACAGCAGTGAAGAAATGACACTCTAGTGGTTCTGCACATTAGTATAAATAGATAAATAGATTCTCTATCATTACATCACAGGACGGCGGCACTCTGACAGATTCCATGAACCTGGACACTGATGATCCAGACTCCGGTCCAGATGACACAACAGGCCACAGTGGAAACGGGTCAGAGCATGGACTGGCTGCTGAAAGGATACAGGTAGGTGGCGCTGTCATCCCAAGTTGTGTGGTGTGGAGGATCAGGGCCAAAGTTCCAGATGCTCACAGATGTGACTGTGGATTCAGGAGGAGTGTTTGAAGGCTGGACTCCCAACAGTGATTGGCTGCTGAGGACCTCTCAATCACAATCAGGTTTTTTAGTGGCTGTGAGATTGAAAGTGAGCGAACATCATTAAATAAAGAGCTCCTGCAGGGTCCCAATTTGACAAGTACACTGCTAGGTGTGCTGCTTCGTTTTCGCCAAGGCCCTGTAGCATTCATGACTGACATTGAGGGAACATTTCATCAAGTAAGAGTTTCCAACCAGGATGTAAACTTCTTACGCTTCCTCTGGTGGCCAGATGGGGACATTACAAAGGACCTACAAGAGCACAGGATGCTGGTCCACATCTTTGGGGCAGTGTCATCCCCAAGCTGTGCTTCATTCGACGACAATCAGCATGACTTCCCAGCCGAGGTTATAAACACTGTTTGTCAAAATTTCTACGTGGATGATATTCTAAAGGCCGTCAGCATGGTGGAACAAGCAATACATCTGTACCAGCAGCTAACAGACCTGTGCGGTAGAGGTGGATTTAAGCTCAATAAGTGGGTGAGCAATCATCGCTCGGTGCTGGCCGCCATTCCTGAAGAGCAGAGAGCTAAAGAGGTAAAAACACTTAACCTTGACAGAGACCAGCTCCCTATGGAGAGGGCCCTTGGAGCTCAGTGGGATGTACAGCAAGATACATTCACATTCAGCATCAGAACCAAGCTGGGATGGGATGAGGAAATCCCTCAGGTCATGGTACATCCCATATATAGTTTTTCAAGCGCCAAACTACAACAAAGGAACTCATCTATAACAAATCTACAACCTTGTAAGGGCAAAACCTACTTGTTTTAATTCTGATTAATAAACTAAAGCTTATTCGATTATCATTATGTTGTTTTTTTTAAACGCTCATACAAAACAAAAAAAGTGGAGGGAGAGTAGTCTGAATCGGGTTCTGGAGCATTGCTCTACCTCATCCATCGCACTCATGAGCGTCACATCCACTTGTAGTGCATCATTTCCCCCAACAAGCTTCTCCTGTTAGACCTTCCCCGAGGTGGTTGGTGGGGTGACGAGCACCCAGCACGTGACCTCTACGACGAGTTTCTACCCACGGAAGTGCCATAGGAAGACACTGATTAAATAGTATGGCTTGTCCACCAGAAGGCTGTATTATGGTGTACATAATATAAAACTTCGGCCCAGTTCTGCTTGTATTGCAATGGTTGCTGTTCCTGAAGTTTCATTTTGCGTCCCTTTTTCTTTTTTACATCCATGTTTGTGATGGAATAGTATTGTGAATCGCTAGCTCGCATTGCATGCTGGGACACAACGTCACTCAAGGAAGTTTTGGCTTCGCTGACACGGTCCTGAAGGGAAGTGGGTTTTAGTGCACTGGAACGGGATGAATGTGTTCAATCAAGCAGTACAAACCTGATTAATTGTCTTAATACTTCACTTGGAATGGCCATATTGTTTAGGATTAGAATTAGATGACAACTTGTTCACAATATTTGCAACGATTCAATTTGACCAGCAGGTGTCAGTAGAAGACGAAATTTCATGTTGACTATTTCCTAATGGAAGTGCTCTCTCTACGTTTCTCATAATTATTTGAAGTGTAGGCCTGTATCTGCACACAATTTGGAATTCGTCCCAGCGCCCTGAGCTGTAAATTTGGACGGTGTAAAATGAAAATGGCCATCTGCAGCAGAATGAAAGTGAGATTGCATTGTCCAGGTAGGAGGACAGCAGTCAGTCATGTTTCACCTCCAGTCAACACGCAGTGGTTCACATGAAGGTCCAAGAGGCCTACAGACCTACACTGCGTCTGGACGTGGCAGTACAGTTGGATCATTGTCTTTGTTGTGTTGTTTGGTCATTGTGATCCAATGTAATGTGAGAGAAGGACGAGTGCAGTTATATTGGAGTGAGTTTTTTAGAGTGTAATAGAAGTTATAATGCAGAGTCTGTTTTTATGAAATGTTCTATCACCTGGCATCCATCCATCCATCCATCCATCCATCCATCCATCCATCCATCTTCTACTGCCGTATCCGGAGTCAGGTCTCGGGGGCAGCAGCCTCAGCAGAGACCCCCAGACTTCCCTGGACCCAGTCACCTCCTCCAGCTCCTCCAGTGGGACCCCAAGGCTTCCCAGTCCAGCCCAGAGACCTGGTCAGCACCACTCTGACTCCCTGAGTCCCTGCTGCTCAGGTGAGGCTTCAAAGATCTGGCTGCACCTGATTGGACGGTCGTGGAGGATCTCCTTGGTCTTCTTGGTCTCCAGCTGTTTGACCTCATGCTCTCTGTTGACCTCCTCACTCAGTCCCTCAGTGATGTAGAGCTCAGTGTAGATGCTGTTGAGGAGAGTTTGACTTCCTGCTTCTTCACCTTCAGTCACACGTTCACATCTCCTCTCCAGACTGATCTTCTGCTGCTGTAGA